>NW_006399774.1:4476043-4477576 GCF_000299155.1 Elephantulus edwardii | reverse complement strand
ATTCTCCTTCTATCCTCCTTGGTCATTGTCCAACTCTCTGATGCATAACAGGTGATTGCGAAGACCATGGCCTGTATCAGATGCACCTTAGTCTCCAAAGAGACACCATTGCTCTTGTCTAAAGGCATCTTTAAAGACTAATATTTGTCTTTAGTTTAATGTACTATTTCAAAAGAACCAAAATTGAACTTAATCCAAAAGGTATGTAGATGACTAAAGTTAATCAGAATTCATGTTTCTAGAATGGTAATTTTAAACATGTACACTTTTAAAATGAAGCTTGTCATAGTTCTCGGTCATTTGTTTCTCATCGTGTGACCTGTTTTAATGGTTCTACCTTTCTCCCTCCTAAATTTAACGTGTCATCTTTGATCATCATCCTTATATTCAGTTTCTTGCTAACTCTTCATTTCCAACCACAAGCACTCCCATTCTCTGATTCCAGTGCTGTGACTCTTGTTGAAATTTACTTCTCTCCGGGGCCACTTTTATAGTCTCCCGACTGCTCTCTGCTCTACTTCAGGCTTCAGCTAAATGACCGCCACATTAAGCTGGACCCAGCATCATTTATTAGCCCACACCACTCCCTTTTTACTGCATACCAATTTTCCCTAATGCTCCCTCCTTTTGTTCCTTATATAATGGAAGGCTGCTCGCCTCTTCATTCCAACTTGGCAGCCGCTACAACAGTGGATATTACTGTCTGTTTCCAAGGAGACAAGTGGCACTGTCAGAAAAAAGTTATAACCAGGAGGAGGGGTTAGATACTAGGGAGGCTAGGAAAGCATCCAACAATGTACAGTTCTGACTCCCAAATAACATAAGTTGTTGTTAAGTGCCGTTGAGTTGCAGGCGACTCAGTGACCTTATGAAGGAGAGTTCTCGAAGCTTGGGTGCCTTTCATCCTCTCTCCAGGTTCATAGGGTTTCTGGAGGCAAGCTGTTATGGAAGTGGATGCCACTCCTTCCAAATGCCGTAAGTACCAAGGTTAAAACAACAGGAGTCATGGGAAACACATATTATGCACAATCATAGTATAAAGCCAACATATATCCAAGCAAAGATACATACACTTTGAATTCCAAAGACTATGGCTGGAATTTTCTGTGCTGTAATTACAAAGGCCCATGGTGCAATTCCACCAGCCGCTCTACTGGGAAAAGAGGGGCAATCTCCTGTGCAGTTTACAGCCTATGAAAACCTGCTGGTGAGTGAGCTGTATGAGTCAGTTCTAATTTAAGGCACTGAAAGACAAATAGCTGAGCAGGATGTTGGTTTAGAGACTAAAGTGAGCCTGACTCAAGCCCTGGTATTTTCAATTGCTTCATAAGCATCTGAAAGCTGGACAATGACTAAAGAAGACCAAAGAACTGATTGTGGTGTTGGCAGAGTGCTAAATTCCTATGGATTTGTTTAAAGAAATTCCTGTGGTTTGTCTTGGAGAAAGTGCAGCTAGGGCACTCCTTACAAACAAGATCATCTCTCATACTCTAAGCATGTTATCAGGAGGGGCTAATCCTTGTAAAAAGACAT
>NW_006399774.1:4451073-4472322 GCF_000299155.1 Elephantulus edwardii | reverse complement strand
GAGTGTGTAGATATTCTCAGTGAACTCTTTCACAGAGGACTCAAACTTCTCCTAGTAGATATTTTATCCCAACTGAGTGATATGGACTTAATCAAGTAAGTATTACTGTTTTGTGCTTGTTGAATGTTTTTGTTATGTGGCTCAACACTACTTAACTGCCTCATCAAAAGTAGTGCTGGAAATGTGAATAAAGGAAAGTATGAAACATAGTGTATACACATTTTGTATGCAAACCAATATAATTTAAAAAAAAATAGTGTTACGCAGTAATTAACTGAATGACTTGCCTGAGAAGGTGGTATGTGTACCATTGAGGTGAAAGAACTGCATTGAAGTCCTTGAAAATTTTGTATATATCCTAAGCATTGTATTGCTGACCCAGTGGTCAACGGTTTGAACGAGAACCAAGCAGACCTTTTGATGAATAAAGCCATCTGGTTCCTTAAAGCTTCCTCTGAATCCCTGAGGGCCATGGAAATCTTTATAGGGTCATATACATTGATATCAACTTGATGACAGTGGGCTTGGATTTTGGTTTTGCTTATAGGAAATGATTTCTCTCAGATAACGACCTTTGCTCTTTCCCAACATTTATGGCTTTACTATAAAACCACCTTTCTGGTTTCAGTATACAGGCCCAATAAAACAAAATACCAAGCCCATTGCTTCAATCCAGTTCTGACTCATGGTGAGCTCCGTCCAGTTTCCAGAGCTGTAAATCTTACAGGGAGGAACTGCCTCATCTTTTCCCCAAAAGTGAGTTAAAACTACCTCTCAGTGAGTGATCCACTGCCTTATACACTGCACTACGAGTACTTTTTTACATCCAATAGATGTTGTGATTCATAATGGGAACTTTATATTGATTTCTAAGAGAATCAGTTTGAGAGAATTTTGAAATCTGTATATATCCTTTATTAAATATACCACTAGCATGATGCTGTATATCTGACGTATCTGCTTACAGCTAGGGAAAAGTACAAAACCGTGATTATTTTTTCTTTTTAAAGCTTGAATGTACTTTATAATTAATGTGGAATACAGTGTTTTTTTAAATGCAGAGGCTGTTTTTTTTTTTTTTTTAGTTTGATTAAATGAAGGTGATCAGACATATGACAGATCTTCATTAAGCGTTTTTTTGTGATACTTTAATTGTAACCATTTACTTTTCCAGTGTGGCTAGAGTGAGTACAACTTGGAAGAAGATTCTCGAAAATGATAAGGAGGCATTCCAATTGTATAATAAGGCAATGCAAAGAGTTTCTGTAAGTCTTTATAGTTAAAAGTTTTTCCTTTTTAAAATATACTAGTGGTGGTTATTATATGCTCAACTCAGAGATGACCCATTGCTGACCCTCCAGGTATTCAGAGGCAGTAAATCACATGGGAGGAGATTACCCATCTTTCTCCCACGGAGTGGCTGGTGGATTTGAACTGTGAGCTTTGGGTTGGCAGCACAGCTTAACCAATAAGCAGCAGAGCTCCCTCATACTAGTAGTAGGAACTTTTGTTTTCAAACATTCACAAATTATTTCAGCTGTTTGCTAGAGATCATTTAAAAAAGCAAGGAAGAAAAGTAAAGTGAAAACTCAGGAGAAAAGCAGTCCCACTGGAATCCATTTCTTCAATTCTTCTATAAATGTAGTGTCCAAAAATAATAGTGAAAAGATCTCAAATAAAGTTTACCATATATCTAGTTGTACTGGCCATTTGTGTACATATATCTTTTTTATAATAACATTTTAACAAGCTGTTTTGTTTACATTTCTTAGTTACCAGAAACATCCCACATTGCTATCTCTCTGATTCCCACTCATAGCTAATTTATAGCACACAGTAGACACCCCCACCCCCCCGTTTCCAAGGCTATGTGTGGTTTGTTGTTGTTTTTTTTTTTTTTTTTTTTTTTTTTTTTGGTTTTTTTCTGAACGTTTTATTGTGATTTTGGGTGAAAGTTCACAGAGCAAATTAGTTTCCAATTTAACAGTTCATATGCTCTGTGTTTTGTGACATTACAATTCTTTGACTGTAACAGTATTCTTCCTACTAATTCCATGGATTTCCTGCTTCTATTTACACTTCTTTCTTGCCTCTTCCTGCCACTAAACTTTGTTTTGGAGTAAATGCTGCCCATTTGCTCTAGTGTGAAGGGTTTGTTTTTTTTTTAAGTAATTTTAATGAGCATTTACAGAGATTGGATTTCCATTCATTCATTGCTGCAGTTGTCCTTCCCCCCCCCAGTTCACGCCTCTTTCAAAAGTAAAAGAAACACTCCTTCCCTGGTACACAGTCCCCCCCACACCCCTCCCACCGTCCCAAGTACATTCCACTATGCAATAGTGAATAATTTAAAAGCGAAGGATTTTTAAATTATTATTATTTTTTTTTTTTTTTTTTTCATGCGTGTACCGTCAAATTGGATCTGACTGGTACAGGAGGCGACTGTTCCTCCTTCTATAGCAGAGCATCTGGTGGATTTGAACCGTGCACTTCTGGGATTGGGATTTTTTTTTTTAAGGAGCATATTCCTCACAGGTGGTGCTCTTGATTGACTGAAAGCTAGTCTCTGGGAGTGGGTTGAATTCAAGGCTTGAAGGTTGTCAGAGGGCCAAACTAGGAATTCTAATCTTTTTGTGATCTTTTTTTTCCCTTCTGTCCCTGGCTTTCTGTTGTGATCTCAGTCGGAACAGTCAGTAGCAGAAGCTGTCGTTTATGTGGTTATTTAGTCTTTTAGACTAATTATTTCCATAGTTGAATCTCAGTTGCCATCGTTACTTGAAAGCTCTTAAAGCCCTGCTCACCACAGTAGGCTCTGGAAGATACTATGGGCTGCGTATGCCAATTGATGTAGGTATCTCCCAAGATTATGCACCTACACCCTCAAGCCTGCTTATTCAGTCCCTGAAAGTGTTGGTTCTGTGTACACTGGTATGTTGGTAGCACAAAGAGGATGCAGCAATAATTTTGTGCCAGAGTTAGTATCTTTACACAAGTATAGTAGGTTGCCTCCTATTTAAAAAAGGAGGGATTTTTTTTAAGCATCCTTTTTTCTAATCACTAGGACAAAACCCAATAAATTATCAATATACTGAAAGTCTTCCATGTAGGAGGGCAGGGCATGCTTCTACTTTCTGAAATTGTCACTTTGGGTATATTTCTAAGTCTCAAGATCATGAATAAAAAAAGATTTAATATTAAACTAATAATTTGAGTCATTTGGACTGTTTTTTTGGGTGGGGGAGCTTAAAGCAGCTTTATTAAGGGGCCTCCCAGGTGAAATTCCTTGGTCTGAGAGAGATAGACCTGTGAAAACCACTGGACTCAAATTTTAATGCTCTAGATTATAGTGCTTTGAAGTAGAAATTTGTTCACATTTACCAGCCACTCGTTGGTCAGTCTGAGTCAAGTCTGACCACTTCAGAAACCCCATGGAGGGGGTTGCTCTGGGTTGGAATCAACAAGTGTTAAATATTAAAGAAGTACTAGAATTCTGAGTTTAGTTTATGAAAGGTTAATGTTAATGCTAAAGTGGCATGGGGCTCTCTTGCCACCTACTGGTTGTAGGAAGAATGACATTCTAACGGAATTTGAGAGGTTCATACTTGTAAAGGTTAAAGTGCTATACATGCTAAACTTGTAAAATGTTTTCTCCCTATTTCCTGGTTCACAATGTTAAAAGTTAGTTCTAATAATCAAGGTTCAAATAGCTGACTGGGTTTTATGTCTGTATATCTATTTAAGTATGCACAAGTAAATTGAACATAAAATCTGTTGAGACTTTTTTCCTTTTTTTTAAAAAAATTAGGAAAATGTTGCCAAGTTTTCTCCATATCCATTAACCAGAGACCATGGGTTCTTCAGAACAGCATTAGCTTCTATTCAGAAATCAGCAGCGCAGACTCTTTCCCACAGAGACCCTCAAGCAAAGTTGTCCAATCGAGGTGATCAGCAGAGTTCTACTTACAGTCGACACAGTGAATTCTCTGAGGTATTTTGTTGTTGTTGTTTTATGAGTAAACTGGAAACATTTGGGTCATTGGTGGTTAAAAGGACTTAGAGTGAGAAATAGAAATGAACTTTTAAAATGGCCAGTCTCTTGCAGTGTGATTTACAGCCTCCAAAAACCCACTGAAGGGTCAGCTCTCAGTTGCTTTCAATTTGACAGCAATAAAATGATAATGAAGTTGTTCCCTACCAAGTTTAGCAGAAAAACCTCAAAATTATTCCCTTAAGGTCTAACTGACTCATAACTGGTCCTCCATCGGGTTCAGAGGCTTAAAAAGCATAGAGGAGACTGTCCATCTTTCTCTTGTGAAGCAGCTTATGAATTGGAACCACCAGAGAGGCACAGTTAACATCATACTGGAACACCCTAGTTTATGTGGAACTCTTCTCTTATCCTAGTCCCACAGCTGTTGGTGATTTAAAAGACCCTGTTTCTGCGGTTAAATAAGCTGGAGACCAGAGGCTAAATAGCTACAAAAAGCCAACTTGTAGGTTAACACTACAACCTGAAATATACTGTGTCACAAAAAGTCTTCCTATAATGTGATAGGTGGTAAAATAAGAACACACAACTCTTCAGGCTTGGAAGACTTCACAGGAAAGGTGACACTTAAGTTAGGCACTGATACTTAAGTAGAAATTGCTGAGGTGCAAGTACGGATTGCAACAGTATGAAATTGCCTCTGTAACTGCTAATGGTTTATTTGCATCCACGGAACAGTAAACTCATTAAGGGCAGGACTGGGATTATGTGTGCAATAGATTGTTGTCTTTTAATGCAAAGTTATTTAGTTTCCAGTGCACATTATTTCCGTGTGTTGTTGTATGTGAAAAATATGGTACATTCAGTCTTACTCAAATAATTGATTTTTTTTTCTCCTTTGTAGGCTGTAAAGACTTTAAAAAAGAATGAAAGCCTCAAAGCCTGTGTTCGCTGTAACTCGCCTGCAAAATATGATGACTATTTACAGCGGGCCACCTGCAAACGAGAAAGCTGTGGGTTCGATTACTGTACAAGGTGTCTCTGTGATTACCATACCACCGGAAACTGTTCCAATGGCAAGACTTTAAAAGCAGGGTATAAAATGGGACCTCTGCCTGGTTCTAAAATGAGCAAGAAGAATTTACGAAGATTGTGATTTCATAAGCTAATTATGATGGACCATGAAGGTTCTCTAGAGAGTGTTAAATTTTAACTTATAAAAAAAAATGTATTGTGATTATCCATTTTCGATGGAAAATGATTTGAGGTGTGAGACTTTTGCCCAGTAAAGAGAGGTCATAAACCCCTTTACGGTTTATGACTTAAGTGGAGAAATTGAAAATTTTCACTACTAATCAGAAAATTTAATATTTTAAACCAGGAAAACGATTTAGGCATTTATGTACTATTGGAGATTCCAAAGTAAAAATAAAATTAGCACTATGATAAAAGAAGGACATAAAGTTTTATCCAGATAATCTTAAATTTAAATTTTGATTACTGAGACCTTTTGTCTTTACCAACTTTATAACCAAGTAAAATTTCATTCTCTTGAGTCTGTTAAATGTTTTCTTAACTCTTTCAGTGTGTACTTTTAAAAAACTTAGCCTCTGTAATCTTCTGCTTGTTTCTCTTATTTCTGAAGTCTGTATTTTAATATTTTTGTACTTATGTAAATATTTCTGTATTTTTATATATGAAAGTATTAAATTAGCATCACCATATTTTTACACAAGTAATGTGGATGTTGGATGAGTTTTTGCAAACTTTACAATCCTCTCATGTTTGTTCCTGTTTTATATGTGTTGGGTATATTGTATGCGAGGAATGCAGTGTTTTATAAATGTGTGTGAAAATAAACGGAATAAAATTATTAGAAGCTTAATAATGTTTATCTTTAGTTTTTATAAACATAATGCTGGAAAGAGTGGAATTAAAGTTGTGCTCACCTCCTAAACAAAACCCATTGTCACTCAATAAATGGACCCACTTAACTATCAAGTTAAACACTATCCTATACCAAAAAACTAGCATTAGCCTGATACTGTAGTGCAGAGTAGCACTTGACCCACTGCATTTCTAAGACTGTAGAGCGGCTGGTGGATTCGAGCTGATGAGCATTGCATCAGCTGGGTTTTATAAAAATTGTTGAATCTGTTTCAACTTGGTGTATGTATGTATGTATGTACAGCCACGTCCTGCACCTTCCTCAGAATCATTTCCACCGCTCCAGGCACTTTGAATCTTCTTTTTCTCCAATCTGCCTAGCCTGGTGTAGTTTCCAGGTGCTGGTTCCTTCTGATATTACATCTCTGTATCTGCACTTGAAGGAACAATGTGGCTATGCTTTGTCCATGACAGATTTGTTTGTTCTGTCTAGGGCATAGTCAGTGCTCTTCACAAACTATTTAAAGACATTAATTTTTTTGTCTGATCTTCAACTTTCACGTGAATAAAAGATTGACAATACTGTGATTTCTTTTAACACACTTAAGTCCTCCAAGAGACTCTCAAAATTCTTGCCTCCAATGAGCAAACTGGTTTCACCCTCACTAGGATAGACCTGTTTTCTTCTCTTGGCAGTCTATAGTATGTATGTTCAATAATAATACTCTTCTTGAGCACCACAACTCAAAGGCATCGATTCTTCTGTCATCCTTAGTCATTGTCCAGTTCTCAGATGGATAGCAAGCAATTGAGGAGACTATGGCTTGAATCTGGTGCACCTTAGTCTTTAGACTGGCATTATTGCACTTTACCCCTCTGGAGAGGTTATTGTGAGTCAGCAAGATGAAACTGTTAACAATTTAAATGTTTTCTGTACAGTGATACTGCATGTTGGACCAATGGTGAACATTTTTTGTTTTCTTGATGAGGTGCAATCCATATTGAAGTATGCAGTCTTTGATCTTCTGTAACAAATGCTTTAGGTCCTCAGTTTTGGTGTGTTGTTTTTTTATTTGATTATTTTAAGGACAGTTTACAGAAAACTTGGATTTCCATTCATTCATTGTTGTACATAGCTCCTCAGTATTAGTGAGCAATGTTGTGTCATCTTAACAAAAGTTGAGTTTTCCTCCAATCCTAATGCCACATTCTTCATAAAATTCAGTGTCTAGAACGATATGTCCAACATATAAATTGAAAAGGTATGGAGAATGGATACATCCCTGACATAGACCTTTACTGAATTTTGAGCCCTTGCTTTGTTCAGACAAAGACAGCTTTTTGGTCTAACTATAGGGTTCACATGAGCATAATCATTTTGGGGTTCCCTTTCTTAATGTTAGCCATAATTTGTTGTTACACAGTCAAATGCCTTTGTATAGCTGATAAAACATGAATAAATGTCTGGTGCTCTGCTTTCAGCCAAGATCCACTGTATATCAGCAGTAATAATCCATAATGTCATAGCCATTCCCAAACCCAGCTTGGATTTCTAGCAGTTCTCTGTTGATGGACTGTTAACAGTCATTTTTGGATAATCTTTGACCAGATTTTGCTTTCATGTGATATTACCAATATTGTTTGGTAATTTCCACACTGTTGGAACACCTCTTTGGAAATATTAATACATATTGGATCTCTTCTGGTCAGTTGGCCAGGTAGCTGTCCTCCACGTTTGTTGGCACAAGCTGATAAGCATGTCCAGGGTTGCATCTGTTAAAATATGTCAATTGGTATTCCATCAGTTCCTGGTGCCCTATGTTTTGCCAGTTCTTCAGAGCAGCTTGAACTTCTTTTATTAACTTTGATAATAAAATACCATTTATTACTTTGTGCCACTGCCTTGATGTGGATTGAATTCCTACCACCTGGAGATGCTATGGATCTGAGAGCTGGACAATGAATAAGGATGACAGAAGAATGCATTGAGTTGTGGAGAAGAGAACTGGTATCCCATGAACTGTCAAAAGAACAAATTGTTAATATTTTGGGAAAAGTGCAGCTGGAACACTCCTTGAAAGCAAGTATGGCGAAGTTTCACTGCACGGAGAGTCTATTCCTTGGAAAGGGACATCATGTTAGAAAGGTGGAGTTAGCGAAAGAGGAAGCCCGTCAATGAGATACATTGTGACTGTGACTGCAGCAAAGGGCTCAAGTGTGGCAGAGATGTGAGGACTGTAGAGGGTTGGACAGGGTTCAGGTATGTTGTTCATAGGGTCTCTATGGGTTGTACTCAACTTGATGGCATCTACCAACATGCTGGATATTTGGGTTTGCATCTCATGTAACCACTGCTCCTGGTGGAGGTGTCTGTGTTAATACCAGATCTTCCCCAGCACCCTGAGGCGTACAGCCCCTTGCCCCAGAATCAATACTGGCCATAAGGTATTCACCTGTCTGTAATCTGATCAGGTACAGGACTAGCCAGTGTCAGCTAAGTAGAAGTAGGAGTGGTTTAGAGGCCCTGGGGGCTTGATTATACTAGACAATGGGTTGGTGATTAGAACCCACCTGAGATACCTCTCAGGACAGGCCTGGAGAGATCCTTTCCAAAGGTCACAGCTTTGAAAACTGGAAAGTTTTACATGGGTGGTGCTACAATTAAGCAGAAGTAACTGGAGGGCAACTAAGAACAGTTTACAGAGCTTCCTTTATACACACACTTAACACAGGGGACCTCTGGTGGCCTAGTGGCAAGAAGCTGCACTGCAATCCCAGAGGTGCATGGTTCAAAAAATAAAGGAGGCACAATCTCCTGTACCAGTCAGATCTAATTTCACAGTATGTACACACAACATAATTATTAAAAAAATTTTAAAAAGGAAAGTATTTAAAAGAAATTAAATGTTTTTAATCTTATCTTAATTATTTTGCTGTTGTGTGCTGTCAGGTGAGAACCAAGTCATAGTTGACCCTTCACTGGGTGATCTAGTGAGCAGTAAATTGCATGGGAGGAGATTGCCCATCCTTCTCCCACGAAGCAACTAATGAATTTAAACCGAGTGCCTTTAGGATTGCAGTGCATGCTCTTACCACTAGGCCACCAGAGCTCCGTATTATACTAATAAAAAGAAATTTAATTCTGATCACACTCACTTGGGATTTTTATTTCCTTGACACAAACTTTAAAGTTTCCTTTGTTGTATAGCCAATATAAGAGGAATCTAATTTGTGTTGACTTCTTAGAATCAGACACGATATTCTTCTTTTTCTTTTTTTATTTAGATGATGTTCTTATGTCTCAGTCTTAGCGAATTTTCCTATGAAAATTGCAAACTTTTTTCAAGAACTTTCTCTTCCAAATGCCCTGAACGTTCCTTTTTGGCCTATTTTCTGATTGCCCACCAGAGGGCATTGTAAACTCAGCTAAAACCCAGTTTGGAGCTGACCTTTTTGTCAATATCTGAAATGAAATTTCAGACTTGTTTAAAATGGTTTAATGTCATTACTCCAAGTGAGTGGTTAAGAGTAGGGACTCTAACTCCAAACTCCTTGACTTCCTTTCTCAGCTTTACTATTTTCTTCTGTTTACCAGCTTTGTGGCTTCTGGATGTAGCTTGACCTTTCCAAATTATCATTGAGAAAAGAATGGGACAAACAACCTGCTTTCGGTAGGGTTGTTCTGAGGATTAAAGGCATTTTATTTTTCATCCTTAGATATTAGTCAGTCAAGTTCAACTCATAGCCACTTTACGTACAACAAAACGAAGCATTGCCTGGTCCGGTTACATCTTTACCATCACAGCTGTGTTTGAGAGTCTTATGTAGTCACATGCCAGTTCATCTCACCGAGGGGCTTCCTCTTTCTTGCTTATCCTCCACTTTAACCAAGTGTGATGTCCTTCAGGGACTAGTCCTTTCTACTGAGGTGTCTGAACTAGGAGAGATAAGTCTTGCCATCCTTGCTTTTAGCATTCTTCTTCTTCAAAGACATATTTGTTTGTTGCTCTGTCAGTCCACAGTGTTCTTTCCTAATCTTTTCCAAAATAACTGTCAACAGCTTCATATGCATGTGAAAGCTGGACAATGAATAAGGAAAACTGAAGAACTGATGTCTTCAAGTGCTTTCAGCCCTGCATCCATTAGTTGTACCATCTAAATTTGTATTCCATCAATTCCTGAGGCCTTCATTTTGCTAATTCTTTCAGTACAAAGCACATAGAACTGTACCTAAAATGTGCTAAGCACAACAGTGTTACTAGAAGCCCTGGTGGTATGGTGTGTAATGGAATGGTTGACAGTTCAATTCCATCAGTAGCTTTGTGTCTGAAAGATAAGCGGTCTCCATAAAAGATTTGAAGCTGGTAAAGAATTGCTGTGAACTGGAATCAACTTGGTAACAGTGGGTTGGATTTTGGTTTCTATTGAAAGACTTGTTGCAGAAGCTTAAACACTGCAGCCTTCAATATGGATTGCATCTCGATGTCAAGAAAACAAAAATCCCCACCACTTGAACAATAGGTGATGTCATGATGGATGGAGAAAAGATCAAAACTGTCAAAGACTTCATCTTAACTTGGATCCACCAGCTGTCAGGATATAAAGAGGTGTATTGCACTGGGAAAGTCTATAGTCAAGGACCTCTCCAAATTCTGGAGGTGAATTAATTTGGGAACTAAGATGCACCTGATTCAGGTCATGGTCTTTTCAGTGACTTGCTGTGCATTTGAGAGCTGGACAATGACTAAGGATGACAAAACCTTGAGCTGTGGTTTGGAGAAGAGTGTGAATATCACATGGACGGCCAAAAGAACACACAGGTATGTCTTGGAGAAGGTGCAGACAGAGTGTTCCTTGGAGGAAAATGTGATGAAGCTTCATTTCACATACTTTGGGCATGTTGCTAGGAGAGGTTATTCCTTGGAGAGGGACATCATATTTGAAAAGGTGGAGGAAAAGCAAAGGAGAAGACCCTTAACCAGGTGGGTTGACACAGTGACAGCTGCAGTAGACTTGAGGGTGTCAGAGATTGGGAAGATGTCACAGAATAGGACAGGGGTCAAATCTCTATGAATCATTCTCTACTCAATGGTGCCTAACAATAATGTAGGTTTGCTGGGTGTTGGAACCCACCTGATGGCAATTTGTCTTCAAAATAGTATAATTAAAAGAGGGTCTTGAAGGCTAACTGCACATTTGCTAAGTGCAAGATCAATTCTTTGAACCCTGTAGCAACTTTATAGGATAAAAGGCCTGTTCCTGCAAAGATTAAACCCAAACCCCACTGCCATCAAGTCAATTTCAACTCATAGTAACCTTGCAAGGTGGTTGTTATTGTGACATGCCATCGAGTTGACCATGACTCCTAGCAACTTTATATGAACAATGGCTCTGAACCTTGCTGTATCCTGAGCCAACCTCAACACCTCTGACACTCTCTATTCTCTACCCTTCCAAGCATTATACTCTTCTTCAAAGACTGGTGCCTCCCAGTGACATGACCAAAGTATGTGAGACAGAGGTTCAGAATCCTTGCCTCCAAGGAGTAAACTGGTTTCCTCCTTCCCAGGACAGACATACTTGTTCTCTCGGCAGGCCATAGTATGTTCAATACTTGTCTTCTGCACTATGACTCAAAGATAATAAATTCTTCTATTATTCTTAGTCATTGTCCAGCTCTCGGATGCATAGCAAGCAATTGAGAAGACATGGCCGGGATGAAGTGCACGTTAGTCTCTAGAATGACATAGTTGCTCTTTAGCACCTTGGAGAAGTCCTTACAGCAGATTTTTTTTAAATGAGCTGTGATGGCCTAGTGGTAAGAAGCTGAGCTGCAAGCCCAAAGGCATGAGGTTCAAATCCACTGGTTGTTCTACAAATGAATGGACTGAGATTCACATAATGGAATACTATGCAGCACACAGGAGCAATGACTTTGGAAATTATTACCTAACTTGGGAGGGACTGGAGAGGATAATGCTGAGTGAACTAACTCAGTCCCACAAAGACAAATATTGT
The DNA here is from genome assembly GCF_000299155.1 of Elephantulus edwardii. Taxonomy (NCBI): domain Eukaryota; kingdom Metazoa; phylum Chordata; class Mammalia; order Macroscelidea; family Macroscelididae; genus Elephantulus; species Elephantulus edwardii. The sequence goes on along the minus strand of NW_006399774.1, from coordinate 4,460,429 downwards.
ATAAAACCATTGTTGTAGAATGAGTATAAGGATCCAAGGGGGAAGGGGGATGATAGAAGCAGAGGGATGAAGATGTGTAGGGGGAGAGGGGAGTAATCATGGGGTTGTACAATTTGATAGAGGGGTGAGGGAAATGGGAAGCATGTGTTCTGGAAAACAATATATTCAAATTTTGTAAATAAACTAGTATAATAATAATATAAAATAAGACAGAAATGATACTTTATACATGGACCTCACCTGATGGGAGGCAATGAAATCAGATTGACTACGTCTGTGGAAAAAATCATTAGGTTAGTAGTTAAGTAATTTAAACTCCATGGGGTGGTTCTACTCTGGTCTATAAGGTTGCTGTGAATTGAAATCTACCTCCTGGTACACACCAACAAGAAAGTGAATGGAGTCTTTGGGTAGTGCATACAGCTAATTCAGTTGGCTTCTACTCAAAAGGCTGAAGGTTCTAATCCTCTTACCTTAGATAAAGACCTGGTGGTCGACTTCTGAAAAGTCAGACATTGAAAAGTTCTACATAAGACACAGGGTGTCACCATGAGTTGAAGTCAACTTGATGGAAACTGGTGTATAAATGAAAGATACTGAGAAGGTTATGGAGAATCACGGCCCTACTTACCTGGAGTTACCTGAAAAGCCACAAATAAAGGTAATTTCTATTATTTTGGGGTGTCAGCTGTGCACCAGGCTTTAATGATGTGAATTATTTCCATGCACATATATATGAGGGAGAAATCTGTTGTACATTTGTTCATTGATCCTTCCAAGTTCTAGAACTATTTCAGCACCTTGTAAGTGCTCAAGTGTTTCAAATGAATGGAGAATAGTTTTTATTACTCTATGTTAAGAAAATAGAGGCTCTGGGAGTTTCTCAGAGTTACATAGAAGGTCGAGTTTCCCGTGCTTCAATCCAAATAGATCTGAATTCAACATCTGTCTCCTTTCCAGAGTGTTTTCTTACACCACAGTAAAGCTGAAGAGGGTTGGAGGAAATGCACCTTCGAATGACTCTAAAAATTGAGTTTTCACACATTCCATACAGTAACATTTCTGTGAAGACGTCACTGGCAGGATTTTGATGGTGCTTAGCAAAGCCATTAATACAATGCATAAATTACTGAATTACTTACAAACAAGGCTAAATATTCCTAATTCACATTTTCCCTAAGGCATTTTACAGCCTATTTTCCACAAACAGAGTCAACAATCTATAATGGAAATTATAAAACCTATTTATTTTTAAATTTACACCAATTCATAATAAGTGCTCACCATGGCTTTGTGGCTCGCCTGCCTATGTGTGAAGACAAAAAGCAAAAATAACCCAAGCTTACGTACTCCAATTCCTTGATACACAACTGGTTGTTGAGCCGTGCACCGGTATCACCTGGACTCTCTTTGCTCTGCAGAATCTCATCCCAGACACACTGAGTCAGAATCAACACTTTAATGAGATCTGCAGGTGATTGATATGCACATTAAGGTTGGAGAAGCACTGTTGTATTCAACATGGTTAATTGTGGAAAACAAACGATGGATTCCCGTTCTTTTATCACATCAAAAAGCAAGGAACTGGAAAACAGTGGATGTGAGGTAGCATAAAACCCCAAAATGTTTAAGATCAGAGGGGACGGGACAGACTTGCTGTATGGCAATATTCAACGCTGAGATCCACAAAGTCGTTTGTCTTGGAGGGACTTGCGCCCTTCATGTCAGTTTAGGACAGATTTCTCCAATTTTACAAAATGATTTCTTTCATGGCTTGCTTGTATGAAAGGTTTGATTTTTCCTTTATTTATGGGTTTATATGGCCCAAAGTCAGCTTATTGTCAATGTTACCCTTATGCTATACTTATGAATCATCAAAATGGGTTTCTTAAATCCGAGGTGGAGGTGGGTAGCCAATTTAAAATTTATAGAACTGTCATGGTCTGTGATAGATGTCTCGGGTTATAACATTTTCTGTCATTAAAAGGCAAAGATAGTGACACTGATAAATACATAGGTTTAAATTACATGAACCATATTATAAAAAATGTCCATCTGTTATATATGCATGTATATACAGTATGTGTCTATATCTACAGATATAATTTCGGTGGCAATTTTTACATACATGGAGTTCATATGTTATACCATTAATATAATTATTTTAAATAAACTATATGATGCATATATTTTAAAACCTGCCTGTTCATGTTAGTTTATTATAAAAATTGATGCTTGCCTTTTGTAAATACTTCTTGAAAAATTACAAATCATAAGTTCTGGTGGCCTAGTGAGTAAAGAGTTGCACTGCCAACTTAAAGGCAACTGGTTCGAATCTACCCTCTGCTAAAGGAAAAAAAAATTGGCTATTTACTCAGATGTGGTTTACAGACTCTGAAAACCCATTAGGGAGTCAGCTGAGTCAGTTCTATCTCTACGACAATGAACAACAACATATCTTTTCAAAATGATGTCCCTATGCTGATTTTTAATAGTAAAAATGACTATTTTTAAATAAATCCTTTTTGAAAATTGTAACAGATTCCACAGTGCTGGAATACCTTGATAGATTTTTTTCCAATTTTTCTAATAAGTTTAACCATATCTGTATAATCCTGAACTATTAAAAAGTATTACTAGAAATAATACTAGGAATTATTATCATTCACACTAGGAAGTATACAAAGAAAACAATTTACTCCAAAGAAGAAGAAACTTACTGCTTCTTTGTGTTAAATTACCTTTAGGTTTTTGTTGTTTTTCATCTGCAAAATGGAAATAATTCTGTTTTAACTGTGAGTCTGGTTATTGTCCTTGGATAAGCCTCCTGTGCCTCTCTGGCAAGAATCTCATCCATAATAGAAAATATTTCTACGAAATTAGGCCTTTAATTCCATCAAATGAAAAACAAAATCGATCCTATTTTTTTAAATGTTCCTATTTTTAAATTTGAGTTTCTACAAATTTGTGAAGAATCATTTATTTCAGGTCTCTAATGTTTAATCATTACTTGAAGATCTAATTGAGTGAATGGGAGCGTTCATTTGCTCCTTGTACATTTGAGGATTTCCTTTAACCAAAAGAAAAGAGAAAAAAAGCCAGAATGGTGTCTTTGAATGCTGTGGTGCGTTCCCCTGAAAAAACTATTTTTCAGCCTTCCTCCAATCTTGGGTTTACTTCAACAAAGCAGGGACTTGCTCTGTTGAAAGTTATTTTGAACTTGTTTGTGATAGTTGTACTTACTTGTTTTCTTTCCCCCTTTTAAAAAAAAATCTTGCCACTGTTCAGTTTCTAGTTTGTAATTTAAATAAAGAAATAATTTCCAGTATTTTCCAAGCATTTTCAATTAGAGTCATACTTTTTCTTCTCAATTTCACATTGGCCAAAGATCATATAAAGAAAAAAGTGCTAGTTATTCTATTAAATTAATATGAAATATTTTTCCTCTCATTCCATTTTACTGTCATCTCATTGCTATTAATTTTCAGATCTGTACATTATTTACAAACATGTTTAAATATTTAAGTGAATACGGTCTTGAGTCTATCTTTCTAATCTTGGTATTTAATGTTACTTTGCTGTAGTTAGAATAAGTGAGGTCTATGGTATATATTTTCTGGTTTAGTTTTGGTATTAGTGTGTGATTCATTTTTTATAAATGTTTCATGTTTGCTTTTAAAGGGCGTGTATTTTCTAATTACACGTCCTTTAAAAGGGATGACAGAAGGAGAATTAATGCCTTTGAGTTTTGATCTGGAGAAGAGTATTAAACATACCATAGATTGCTAGGAGAACAAACATATTTGTCCTGGAGAGGATGAAACCAGGCTGTTCCTTGGAGGCAAGGATTCTGAAGCTCCCTCTGACATACTTTGGGCATGTTGCAAGGAGAGACCAGTCCCTGGAGAAGGACATCAAGCTTGGAAGGGTAGAGGGACAGCACAGGAGAGGAAGACCCTAGATGAGATGGATTGACTCAGTGACTGGAGTAATGGAGGTAGGTGGGTCAGGGACAATAAGATTGCCTCAGGATAGAGCAGGGTTCAGAGCTGTTTTACAAAGGCTCCTTACGAGTTGCTAGTGATTCGACAGCACATAACAACAGCAACACTTTCTAATTGTTAGAGATATAATATACAATATACAATTGTTAATTGTATATGCTTGTTGACTGTATTAGTCAAACCTTATAAAAAAATCTCTACTCATTTTATACTGTTTATAAATTTTCCTAATGCTGTATTGAAAACTTTTGTTGTAACTAAGGATAGACATATTTCAGGGGAATTACATGGCTTAAAATCAGGAAAGGTGTGCATCAAGATTGTGTCTTTTCTCCATATCTGTTCAATCTATATACTGAGCGAATCATTAGAGAAGCTGAACTCTCTGAAGAAGAATATGGCATCAGGATTGGAAGAAGACTCATCACCAGCCTATGTTACGTAGATGACACAATCTTGCTGGCACAAAGTGAAAAGGACTTAAGGCATTTAAGGTACTTACTGCAGAAGATCAAAGATTATCGTCTTCAATATGAGTTCTTGTCAGTAATTTCATTTTACTTGGATTCACAGTCAATACATATGGTAATAAAACATAACATATGAATAACTGTATGAAAACCAATTTTAAAGGGGAACTTTGGTGGCCTAGTGGTAAGAAGCTGCACTGCAGTCCCAGAGGTGCATGGTTCAAGTCCACCAGATGCTCTGCCGAGGAAGGAGGGACAATTTCCTCCTGTACCAGTCAGATCCAATTTGACGCTACATGCACAAAAAAATAATAAAATAAAAATTTTTAAAAAAAACCCAAAAAACCCCAAAACCAATTTTAAAAAAAGTAAAGCAAAAACAAAACACCCATGGAAGCAACAGTCTAATAACTCAAAGGTTCATTGATATAAGCCCACTAGCAACTCTTTGGGAAAAAGAAGGGCAAGTTGTCTTCTAGAAAGATTAGCTGCATTAGAAACAATATGGGAACCCCTCTCTGTCTTCTCTGGAGCAGCTTTCCTGCCGCAGCCCCTCAGCCCCTGAAAATGAATACCTGCACCAAGTGCGCCTCCACCCCTTCCCTGTCAGGAGTGCCTCTCAGCTGCTGAGCCGTCCACTGTCTGCAGTGGTCCTGAAACAACCAGAGACCCTGAGAGATGAGAACTTCAGCTGTTTGACAGCCCCACGTTTCTGGATTTCATTTATCCCTAGTCGCAACTTCCAAACCAGCACTATCTCAAGGGATATTGTGGCAGCAGCCAAGTTTATTGGGGCGGGGGCTGCCACGGTTGGAGTGGCTGGCTCTGAAGCTGGGATTGGGACTGTGTTTGGGAGCCTCATCATTGGTTATGCCAGGAATCGTTCTCTGAAGCAGCAGCTCTTCTCCTACGCTGATCTGGGCTCTGCCCTCTCAGAGGCCATGGGGCTCTTTTGCCTGATGGTGGGTTTTCTGATCCTCTTCACCATGTGAAGGAGCCATCTCCACCTCCCATAGTTTGTTGGTTTTCTCTCCCCATGTCTCATCTACCCTATGTGTTCCTTTCCCTGTAACTTCCCAGGCAGCCTGGGGAAAGTGATTGTCTCAGGGTTTGACTGAGGAAAGATAAAGAAATACTGTAATAAGATAAAACAAACAAACAAACAAACAACCATATGGGACAGATCTATTCTGTCCTGTGGATTAGAAATGGATGAAAGATAATATTGTTATTGCTTTCCAGTCGTCTCCCTTACAACAATAAACATAACAACTACAAATCTGAATCTTAGTTCTCTCCTGTGCCATCCTCACCATCTCTGACATACTTGAGTCCATCTCACTGAGAGTCATCTTTACCTTTGCTGACCCTCCACCTTCCCAAGCATGATGTCCGTTTCTAAGGAATGGCTCCTTCTACCAATCAGCCTCTAAGGAACACTCTGGTTGTGTTTCCTCTAAGGCATATCTGTTTGCCCTTTTGGATTCCAAAATACATTCAGTCGTCTTCCCCAATAGCGCAACTCAAAAGCATTGATTTTTCTGTCATTTATTGTGCAGCTTTCAGACACCTGTCAAGTGTCTTGAAAAGATCATGACCTGAATTAAGTGTACTTTAGTCTTTAAACTGACATCATTGTTTCTTAGTATTTTGGAGAGGACGTTGACAATAGGCGTTTCTAATGTAATATCTCTTTGATTTCTTGACTGCTGGTATCAAAGGTGTTGATTGTGGATCCCAGTAGGATTCACAAGTAAGAAGTAATTGACAATTTCAATTTTCCTCCATTTATAATGTTGCCTATTGACCCAATAATGAGGATATTTTTTGTCTTCTTGACATTAAGATGAAATTCCTATTTGAAGGTTGTAGTGTTTGACTTTCTTCAACAACCATTTCAAGTCTTCCTCATTTTAGCAAGCTAAGTTGTGTCATCTAGATAATGCAGGTTGTTGATGATCCCGATTCCAAATGCTTTTTTTATAAAGTTCAGCTTCTTGAATGATTTGTTCAGTGTAGAGATTGAATAGGTACAGAGAAAGGATACAGCTCTGACACACACCTTTCTTGACGTTAAGCCTTGCTCTGTGTGGAAAATAGCTTCTTGGTCTAAGTATAGATTTCATATGAGTATAATTAATGGAATTCCCATTCTTTTCAATGCTAGCCATGATTTATTGTGATTACACAGTCAAATGCCTTTGCATAGTTGATAATACACAAATAGACGTTCTTCTGGTATTCTCTGCTTTTAGCCAAGATCCATCTTACCTCAGCAGTGATAACCCTGGTGCCATGGCCTTTTGTGAAACCAGCCTGAACTTCTGGTTGATAATCTCCACCTGTTTGGTCATCTTTCTTGGAAATGGTAACAAATATGGATCTCTTCCAGGAAGCTATCCTCCGAATTTTCTGCCACAGACTGGTGAACATGTAATGTGTCTGGTTTTTTGATTATGGAAGTGAATGACCATATCTGTCTTCTGTGGCACCACTAGGTAAGACCAAGAACTAACTTTTAACTTAGTAGTAAAGTGAAAGTCTTTTTGATGTCCAGGTACTTTAATAGAATCACACTTTCTTCTGGGAATTCTTTGAAGATTTATTTTCCCCCACTATCCTGATTTTAATTTTTTTTTTCCTCCCCAAATTCTTATATTGGGAACTCTAGTGACTTAGTGAGCTCTGGTGGCCTAGTGGCCAGAAGCTGCACTGCTGTCCCAAAGGTACACGGTTCGAGGCCACCAGCTGCAAGAGTAAGATGGGCAATCTCCTCCAGTGTGATTAATGGCCTCTGAAAACCCGCAGGAGGGTCAGGCATGGGTAGATTGCAACTCTATGATACTCAACAACAACAACAATAACAGAGACCTAATAGATAGAGAATTGTGTTGACAACCCAAAGGCAGGGAGTTCAAATCCACTAGCTGATCTGAAGGAGAAAGATGAGTATTCTCCTTCTGTGCCATTGACAGCCTCAGAAAGTCTGCTGGAGGGTCAGCTATGAGTACGTTCCCACTGGACAACAATGAGCTGAATTTATATCTTTTAAGCAGTAAAACCTGTAGAGAACAATTGTGAACTGAAAGACCAAGTGTTCCTGATGATTTAAACCCAACTGCCTCCTGTCAGATTTACAACCTTGGAAACCCAGTGGAGGGCCATGATGAGGTGGATAAACTTGCAATAGTGAAGGTTTATTTATTTTTCTTTTTATTGTTGTTGTTCTCAACTGTTTAAATTTTTTTATTTTATACTGATTTTACAAAGTCTAATACATTATTTTTCACACAAGACCCTTCCCATTTCCTTCAACCCACACCCATTGAATTGTGTGACCATGTATGTGCCCATCCTCACCCCTCTGCTTCCACACTCACCCCCGTCTTGAATCCTCATACTCATTCTTCATAACTGGCTTTATACAGTATTTGTCTTTGTGGGACTGAGTTAGTTCACTCAGCATGATGCTCTCCAGAACCCTCCCAAATTAGGTAGTAATTTACAAAATAATTGCTCCTGTGTGTTGTGTAGTATTCCATTATGTGAAAGTACCACAACTTCTTAGTCCATTCCTTTGTGGTTGGATAACTGGGCTGTTCCCATGTTAATTGTGAAGGTGAATAATGCTGCTATGAATGCTGATGTACAAGTTTCCATTTGAACCTCAGTTCTCATTTTCTTGGGGAATATTCCAAGCAATGGAATAGCTGAGTTGTTATATAGAAATTTTATGTTCAGCTTTTTGAGGAAGCACCAAATTGTCTTCCAGAGTGGTGGTACCATTGTATAATCTCACCAACAATGTAAAAGAGTTCCTATCTCATTACAGCCTCTCCAACATTTATTACTTGGTGTCTTGTTAAACTTTGCCACTGCTACTGGAATGAGATGGAATCTCATTGTGGTTTTGATTTGCATCTCTCTTATTGCTAGTGATTTAGAGCATTTCTTCATATATCTGTTGACCATTTGAATATCTTCTTCTGTGAAAACTCTTTCCATCTCTTTTGCCCATACTGTAATTGGATTATCTGTCTTTTTCTTATGGAGGCCCAGTAGTATTCTGTAAACTTTCTTTATGACACTCCTAACTGAGATGGCATTGCCAAATGTTTGTTCCCAGTCAGTAAGTTTTCTTTTCACCTTGTAGGAAAGAGTTTTTTATGCACACAGGGATTTACTCTTTAGACGATCCCATTCATCAATTTTATCCTCCTCAGACTGTGTATTTCTGGCTGTATTTGGCAGTGTCTTTTAGATCATAGACTAGACCTTCTAAACATGATGCCAGTTTGTTTCTTATGAATGAAGGTTTCTTTAAAAAAAATCTTTTTTTCTTTATTTTTATGTTAGTCACTAATCAAAGCCAGTCCTCTCCCTGAGGCTTGAATTAGGACCTTCAGATAATGACACTAATGCACTTCCTTCTGCACTAACATACTGAGCAAATCATTTATGAATTTGAACTCTATGAAGAGGAAAGTGGCATCAGGATTGATAGAAGACTCGTCAACTACCTGTGTTATGCAGATGACACAACCTTGCTCACTGAAAGTGAGGAGGACTTGAAATTCTTGCTGCAGAAGATCAAAGACTATAGTCTTCAGTATGGATTGCATCTCAGTATCAGGAAAACAAAGGCCCTCACCACTGAACCAATAAGCAACCTCATAATAGATAGAAAAAAGATTGAAATTGTCCTACTTGGATCAAAAATCAACACGCTTGGCACCAGCAGTAAGGAGATTAGGAGATGTATTGCATTGAGAAAGTCTGCTGTCAGGGACTTCAATATACTGAAGAACAATGATGCCAATTTGAAGGCTAAGATGCACTTTATTCATGCCATGATCTTTTTTTTTACTTGGTATGCATCTGA
>NW_006399774.1:4448915-4450734 GCF_000299155.1 Elephantulus edwardii | reverse complement strand
CCAAGATCTTCTGTCTCCATGGAGATCCTGGGCAAAGGTCTTCACGTTTCTCCCCAATCCAGCTTTGGGGAGTGTCCCTGAGTGCCCACAGCATGAGGGAGCCACTGAGCCCATGCTCACTCCAGCTGAGGCCTCCGGAATGCTCTTGTCCACAAGCGAAACCTGGTGGCCACAGGCTGGCCAGCAGGAATTAAGATGGACAGGGGAGCCCAAAGCAGCCCCAGCCATGATCTTTTTTAATCAATACTATACACCAGACAACTGGACAATGAATAATGTTAGCAGCAGAAGAATTAATGCCTTTGAGTTGTGGTGTTGAAGAGTGCCGACTATCCCAGGGACTTCCATAAGAACAAACAAATACATCTTGGAGAAAGTGCAGCTAGCATGATTCTGGGAGGCAAAATTGCTGAAGCTTCCTCTCTCATACTTCAGGCATGTTGCTAGCAGAGGCTATTCTTGGAAAGGTATATTCTGCTTGGAAAGGTGGAGGGTCAGTGAAAGAGTGGAATAGTCCAAAAGAGATAGACTGACACAGTGACTGCAGCACTGGGCTCGAGTGTGTCAGCGATGATGAGGACGGCACAGGATAGAGCAGGGCGCAGGCCTATTGTTCATAGTGTCACTATGAGCCAGTCACACTTGACTCAATGGCACATAACAACAGCAATAATCTAAGCACTTTTACGGTAAAAACTAATTTAGCCCATTGGACTCCTTTTTTCCCTCAAATGACTCCTTTGAGTTAGGTTCTACTTTGACTATGACTTCACAAGTGATTATTCTGGTCTTCAGAGAAGCTGAGTAACTAAATATCAGGAAAAATACACCCTCAAAGATGAAATAATCGAGAATTTATTATAGCCCTACAAATAAATGATGTTGGCAAAACTGGGCATCTGTCTATAGAAAACAAAACAAGACCCATATCTCACCCATATGCAAAACTCAACTCAACCTCCATCAGGCACGAATATAAGAAAAGTTTAGAAGCATTTTGTCATTGGCATTTTGTCATTGATACTTGCTGTCGAGTTGGGTATGACTGACAGACACCCTGTAAACAACCGACCTGAACTGTGTCCTGTCTGGTACCATCCTCATTATCTCTGACACCCTTGATTCCATTGCTGTAGTCATTGTGTCAAACTATCTCATTGGAGGTCTTCTTATCTTTTATTTACCCTCAACCTTCCCAAAGAATCATCTTCCATGATGTACTTTTGCAAGGAACAGCCTCTCCTAGCAACATGTCCAAAGTAAAAGAGACAAAACTTCATCAACTTTACCTTCAAAGAGCACATTGGCTACACTTTTTCTAAGACATTTTGGCTTGTTCTTTTGGCAGTACATGAAATATTCAATACTGCTCTCTGACATCATAACTCAAAGATATCAATTCTTCTTCTGTTCATCTCATTCACTTTCAAGCTTTCAGATACATAGCAAGTAACGGAAAAGATCATGGCATGAATGAGGTGCACCTTAGTCTTCAAACTGACATCACTGCCCTTCACTACGTTGGAAAGTCCCTGCCAGTGGAAATAGCCTTTGTTTTCTTGTTGCACGTAATCTATATCAACGGTTTTAGTACTTTGTCTTCTATCCTCCTCACTTTTAGCAAGCAAGGTTATACCATCTTCATAATGCAGATGGTTGATGAATTTTCCTCAGATTCTGGTGTCACCTTCCTCTTCACAAATGATTTGTCCAGCATATATATTGAATAGGTATGTTGTTGTTGTTGTTATGTACCGTCGAGTCATTTCCAACTCATAGCAACCCTATGCACAACAGCCCTAAACCCTGCTCTGTCCTG
>NW_006399774.1:4447308-4448405 GCF_000299155.1 Elephantulus edwardii | reverse complement strand
TCTTCGTCATCCATCCTGACGCTGCCAATTGGTCCAGTGGTGAGAATCTTTGTCTTCTTGACATTGAGCCTCAGTCCATACTGAAGGCTGCAGTCCTTGAATAGGTATAGAGATAGGTTATATCCCTGACACACACCCTTCCTGATTTTAAACTATGTAGTGTTCCCTTAATAAATGCTTTATTGACTATGCAAAGACATTTGACTGTGTAGATCATAACAAGTGATGGCTAACATTGAGAAGAATGGGAATCCCAGAACACTTAATTGTGTGTTCATGTGAAACCTATACCTAGACCAGGAGGCTGTTGGACGAACACAGCAAGTAAACACTACATGGTTTAAATTGAGAAGGGAGTGTGTCAGAGTTGTATTCTCTCTCCATACCTATCCAATCTGTATGATGAGCGAATTATTTAAGAAGCTGGACTCTATGAAGAGGAATGTGTCATCAGTATCAGAGGGAGACTCTTCAATAATCTGTGTTACGCTGATGACACAACCTTGCTTTTCTGCTAAAAGTGAGGAGGACTTGAAGCACTTGGAGGAGATCAATGAATACAGCCTTCAACATAGTTTGCATTTCAATGTCAGAAAATAGTTATACTTACCATTGGACTGATGGCGGCAGCACTATGAAGGATAGAAAAAAACCTGAAACTGTCAACAACTTGGTCTTACTTGAATTCACTGTTAACAACCTTGGTACCAGCAGACAGAAAATTAGGATATGTATTGCACTGGGAAAATCTGCTGTTAGGGACCTCTACAGATTATGGAAGAATAACGATGTCAGTTTGAGGACGAAGGTGCATCTGATTCAGGCCATGGTCTTTCTGATCACTTGGTATGGATTAGAGAGCTTGACAATGAATAAAGATGACAGAAAAAGAATAGATGCTTTTGATCTGTGGTGTTAGAGAAGAGCACTGGACCATCCCATGGACGGTCAAAACAACAACAACAACAACAACAACAATAACAACAACAACAACAACAAAATGCCTTGCAGAGGGTGCAGCCAGAGTGCTCTTTGTTTTTTTGTTGGTTTTTTTTTTAAGATTTTTTTTCCTCCAATGGATTTTTTTCTATAATTAT
>NW_006399774.1:4437221-4444363 GCF_000299155.1 Elephantulus edwardii | reverse complement strand
CCAGAGTGCTCTTTGGGGCAAAGATGATGAGGCTTTTTCTCACATACTTTGGGCATGTTGCTAGAACGGGCTATTCCTTGGAAAGGGACATGCTCAGAAATGAAGAGGGTCAGTGAAGGAGAGGAAGACCCCTGAGCAGGTGAATTGACACGGTGACTGCCACAATGGGCTCTAATGTGTCAAGAAGTATGAAGATGGCAAGGATAGGACAGGGTTCACACTTCTTTTCATAGGGTCACTGTGGGTTGTACTATACAGACTTGCATACTGAAAGTGAAGAGGACTTGAAATGCTTGCTGCAGAATGTCAAAGACTACAGCCTTCAATAAGTATTACATATCCACATCAAGAAAACAAAAGTCCTCACCACAGAATCTTCATCACCAACAGGCAACATCATGATATATGGAGAAAAGATTGAAATTGCCAGTGATTTCCTCTTAACTTGGATCAACAGTCAAGAGTCAGGATCAGAAATGTGTTGCATTGGGAAAGTCCGCTGTCAGGGATCTTTTCAAAGTCCTGAGGAGGAAGGATGTTAGTCTGAAGTCTAAAGTGTGCCGGATTCAGGCCGTGGTCTTTTCAGTCACTCACTTGTATCTGAAAGTTGTATGATGAATCATGAAGAAGAATGGATTCCTTTGTGGTGTTGGAGAAGAGTACTGAATACTTTTTGGAGTGCCAAAAGAACAGTTATGTCTTGGAGAAAGTCCATTCAGAGCGCTCCTTAGAAGAAAGGATGGCAAAGCTTCTCACATACTTTGGGCATAGTTTTAGGAGGGCCTGTTTCTTGGAAAAGGGACATAATTCTTGACAAGGTGGAGGATCAGCAAAGGAGAAGATCCTTAGCAAAATGAATTGACACAGGGACTATAGCAATGGGATCAAGTATGTGAGAGTTTGTGATGGTGGCACAGGATAGGACAGGATTCAGATCCGTTGTCCATGGTGTTGCTATGAATTGTACTCTACATGACAACATCTAACAACAATAACAATTTGTGGCATGAATAGGCTTCAAAAAATAGTTAAAAATGCACAATCAGGGATGGATACAATAGATAAAGGAGACCTTTTAAAAAGTCAAATTGTTATGCGGATCAAAAAACTACTCTAATAAAGTGAAATGAAAACCTGAAAAAACAACAACAACCCAAAACAAAATAAGGACAACTGCAGACTAGGGGAAAATATATTATAATGACATATATACAAATAATATATAGCAATGGCAAGAGTCTCATATCTAAAATTTATAGTATTCGCAGCACCTCAATATGAAAGAGACAGATGGCCCAAGTACAAAATAAGCAAAAGACATGAGTAAAAATACTCTTCACCAAAGAGGGTATTCAGATGGTCAACAAAAACAGGAAGAGATGCTCCAAGCTCATTAGCTATTGTTTTTGTTACGTGTTGATGTAACTGCGACTGGTAGCGTCTCTATGTACAACAGCTCTGAAGTTTGCTGTCCTGAGCCAATCTCACTGATTCAGACACACCTACCCCCATTGCCACATTTACTGTATCAATCCATCTCATCTGGGATCTTCCTCTCCTGCTCTATTCCTTCATCCTTACAAGAATGATGTCCTTCTCCAAGGATTTGTCCTTCCTCGTCACATGCCCAAAATATGTGAGACAGATCTTCAGAATCCTAGCCCCCAGGGAGAAATTTGTTTACACCCTCTCTAAGAAAGGCTTAATTTATTTTCTTGGCAGTCCGTGGTATGTTCAAGACTCTTCTCTAGCACCACAACTCAAAGGCATCAATTCTTCTTCTATCATCCTTAGTCATTATCCAGCTCTCTGATGCATAGCAAGTAACTGCAAAGACCATGGACTGGATCAGGCACACCTTCATCTCTAAACTGACATCATTGTTTCTCAGTACTCTGGAGAGGTCCTTGACAGCATATTTTCCTAATGCAATTCATCATTTTCTTTTGCTGACTGCTGGTGCCAAGAGTGTTTGTTCATTGTGGAGCCAAGCAAGCTGTAATTGTTAACAACATCAATTTTTTTCTCCATCTATTATGATGCTACCAGTTGGCCCAGTGGTGAGAATTTTTGTCTTTTTGATGTTGAGTTTTAACCCATATTGAAGACTACAGTCCTTGACTTTCTGCAGCAAGTTTTTCAGGTCCTTCTCAGTTTCAGCAAGCAAGGTTGTGTCATTTGTGTAACACAGGTCACTGATGAGTCTTCCTCAAACCTTGATGCCATATTCCTTCTTATAAAGTCCTGCTTCCCGAATAATCTATCCTGCATACAAATTGAAAAGGTACGGAGATAGGATGCATCCCCGATGCACTCCTTTCCTGATTTTGAACCATGCAATGTTTCCCTGCTTTGTTCTGAAGACTGCTTCCTGGTCCAAGTATAGGTTTCACATAAGCACAACTAAGTGTTCTGGAATTCCCTTTCTCCTCAAGGTTAGCCACAATTTGTTGTGATCCACATGGTCAAATGCCTTTGCATAGTCAATGAAACACAGAGAAGTTCAATATCACAGCAAAAACGCCAGAAGTTGGTAAAGATGCAGAGCAAGTAGAAATCTCGTCCACTGCTTGTGGAATGTAAAATGGTACAGCCACTGTAGAAGGCAATAAACCAGCTGTTTCCTCAAAAAGCTGAAAATAGAAACACCATTTGATATAGCTATTCTAATACTGGGAATATATCTTAAAGAAGTCAGAACTGTCAGATGAATATATGTATGCATATCTATTTTTATTGCAGTAGTATTCACAAAAACAAAGAGATGGAAGTAACTCAAATGCCCATTAACAAGTGAATGGAGAGAGAAACTGTGGATCATTCAAAAGTGGAATATTATGCAGTGTTGAAAAATAATGGATAACTCATGAAACACGACACAATATGGATAAATGATACCAGCTGGGTTTAGAAGAGGCCAGGACAACAGGTACATCATTAACAGTGTCAGATGCATCTTGCCTGAAAGTTGAGCATACCAGAAGAATGTCTATTTGTTTTATTGAATATGCAAAGACATTTGACGGTGTAGATCATAACAAACTGTGGCTAATATTGAAAAGAATGAGATTCCCAGAACACTTGATGGTGTTCATGTGAAACCTATACTTAGACCAGGAAGCATATGTACGAACATCAAGAAAAGAATGCATGATTCAAAAGCAAGAAAGGAATGTGTCAGGATGTTTTCCTACACTTTTTCAATCTATTTGCAGGACAGATACTTGGGGAGGCTGGACTATATGAAGAAGAATGTGGCATCATGATTGGAGGAAGAGTCATCAACAACCTGCATTATTCAGATGACACCACCTTGCTCACTGATACTGAGGAGGACATGAAGAGTTTGCTGCAAAAAGTCAAGGACTGCATTCTTCAAATAGGGATTATATTGCAACATCCAGAAGACAAAGATTCTCACCACCAGGCCAATTGGCAGCATCATGAGAGATGGAGAAGAGATTGAGGTTGTTAACAATTTAATCTTACTCTTATCCACAATCAACGTTCTTGGCACCAGTACTCAGAAAATCAAAAGATGAGTTGCTTTTGGGAAGTTGGCTGTCAGGGACCTCTCCTGAGTCTGTCTAGAGGCTAAGGTATGCCTGTTCCAAACCACAATCTTCTCAATTACTTGCTATAAATCTGAAAGCTGGATTAATGATAAGGATGACAGAAGAAGAATCGATACCTTTGAGTGTGGTGATTTAGAAGAGTATTGAATATACCATTGACTGCCAAGAGAACAAACAAGTCTGTCCTGAAAAGGTTGAGACCAGGTTACTCCTTGCAGGAAAGGATTGTGACGCTCCATCTGACATACTTTGGGTATGTTGCCAGCAGGGATCAGTCCTTGGATAAGGATATCATGCTTGAGAAGGTAGATGGTCCCTGTAGAAGGGGAAGAGTCTGGATGAGATAGACTGACAGTGACTGTGGCATTGGGAACAGGCATGCCAGAGATAGGGAGACTGGCTCAAGATAAAACAGGGTTCAGAGCTATTATTCATAGGGTCACTAAGAGTTGTAGTCTACTTGATGACACTTAACAATGTCAATAACAACAGAGGACATTATGCTGAGTGAAATAACTCTGTTATAAAAATAGGTTACTGTTGCCTCCCTCAGATTCCCGGGGTCACAACTCCAATAGCACCACTCTCCAAGCTGGAGGAGCTGAAGGAGAAGGAGACAGAGGAAGAGATACCCGATGACGCACAATTTGAAATGGACATCTGATCCTGCACAGATGACCCAGTGTGTGGAATTATAGAGGGATCCCTCAAGCCGCTGCTGCCACCACCTCTTCCTGGGGTATCCAAAGGCCAACTGGCCTCATCTAATCTGGATGGTAGTGGCTTGTTTGTTCTGGCCCTCCCTTAGTTCTGGGGCAGCTAGACCAAGGATAGGAGCAAGCATCTTGCCAAGCCCTTTGCTCTAGTTTCTCTTTGGTCTATAGGCTCTTCTCCCGACCTGCTTTGCTCAGGGGCTGGGACTTGGGGATGGTGTATGTCACCTTCTGGCTGCTTAGTAAACATTCAGAGAAATAAAAAAAAAATAGGTTACTATGGGGATGAGTAGGAAGAGCAGGAATAGAGTGGCTCACCAATGAACCCTGGAACAGGTGAAAAGTAGATCAACCTGAAATGAATAGATGATCAGACAGTATGTGCATTGCTGAAATAGTACATGCAAAACTGATGGAATGAGATAGGAGAAGAGTAGAAAAGTGGAAACAAAGGAGAAACTAAGGAAGGAAAGGGAGTCAATTATGAAATGGATAAGTAGGGGGAGGGGAGGGAGAATATAGTGAGGTTTTGATAAGTTGTAAATAACGATGTTGTTGTGTTAGGTACTGTCAAATTGAGCACTTATTTCGAATAACTAACTTATAGTGACCCTGCTGAACAACTAATCTGAACCCTGTTCTTTCCTGTGTCATCCTCACAATCTCTAACATACTTGAGTCTGTTGCTCCAGTCACTGTGTCAATCCACTTGGTTGAGGGTCTTTTTTTCCTTTGCCGTTCCTCCACCTTCCCTCTGCAAGGAATAACCTCTCCTAACAACATGCCCAAAGCATGTGAGATGAAGCTTTATTATCTTTGTCTCCAAGGAGCACTCGGGCTGTACCTTCTCCATGACATACGTGTTTGTTCTTTTGGTAGTCCATGGGATCTTCAGCACTCTTCTCCAACAACACAGTTCAAAGGCATCAATTCTTCTTCTGTTATCCAGCTCTTAGGTGTATAGCAAGTGACTGAAAAGACCATGGCCTGAATCAAGTTTATTTCAGTTCTCAAACTGACATCATTACCCCTCAATGATTTGTAGAAGTCCCTCACTGCAGTCTTTTCCAGTGCAATATATCTACTGATCTCCTGACTGCTGGGATCAAGTGTATAGATTATTACATTTAATGTTGTAAAACTAAAGGCATATGAGTAATTGAATGAAAACAGATAGATAGATAGATAGATAGATAGATATACATCTAGATATATCTAGATATCTCTGTATATATCTAGATACAGAGATTTCTCTATTTCATCTATTTATCTCTATCTATCCTTGCTCTTGAATAGAAACCATCCCCTTAACTACTACCACATGAGCTACAGAGGAACTTTATGCCATGTTTCTTATCTTTCTGCCTACAAAACCCTTCTATCCAGAATATCTCTCATAATAAAAATGTACTGTAAATTTGAGTTAAAGTGTCCTATGATTGGAAGATTCTTATTTTCAATCCTACCTCTAACTAAAGTGAAACAATACACTTGTGAAACAAATTTTGGAATTGGTGGGAAGGTATTTCGGGAGCAGGAACCTTGCCTGATGCCCCTGAAATCATACCCTACAGATGTTCATCTCCTGTATCTATGACTAAGCCTGACCTTTATGAGGATTATTGGCTGCTTTGCTCTCCACTCCCGAAGCTATGATTGCCTTCTCAGTTGAAAAAAAGAAGTAAGGCTACAGATGACGTACAAGTGAGTCATACGCAGACAATGATAATCTATTTGCTCCCTGATGACAATTATATTTAGCATAATCTATCTTTCTCCAAATATAATGTGTGAAGAGTTATTATTCTTACTGACTTTTCAAAGTCACATTCTTCAGCATAGTTTAGAAGTTGTCTATAAATTTATAACAAGAATATAAGAGAAATGGATGGGTCAGCAGACAGAAGAAATTCTTCAAATATCATTTAACATTGCACCACTGGCTTCATTTCAATAATTCTCTTTTGCACATTTATATACAAGTATTAAAGATTAATATATACTTTATATATATTAATACATAATACAACTTAAACAAAGTAGTAGTATATCTCATTTTTTTCTCTGGTTATGCCAAGTTAATCTTTTCTTTATAATGCTTTACAAATAGTTACACTGAGTATTTTATGCTTATAATTGCTTTACTAACAGTTATCTAAATTAATTTGAAATGGATTTATTATAATCTTTTTCTGTCTGACTATTGATTTCACAGCTTTTATAGGGCACAAAATCACTAGCTGGAAATAATTGATGATGTTGAGATAGTGAACATATTATTAAAAGTGACAGATTCATTCAGGCATATTGAATAATGCAGGCATGAATGAGACTTGTATATTATTAATAGATAATATAATTATGAATAATTCACTCTTAGTTATCCAAGCTAGAAGAGAAATACAACTATTTCTAAACCTTAGAATAGTCCTAATTTGCCTACCTTTTCTCTTATGATTACAATACAATTCCAAAATATTCAGTAAATTGAATTATTTTTTTTAATATGATAATTAAGATTTTAGGGAGCTCTGGAGAGGTAATTTGTAGTCACACTGCTAAACTGAAGGCTGAAATACTCTGGTGGTTCAAGTCTATCAGCCCCTCCGTGGGTGAAAGATAGATCATCTCTTCCTATGCAATTATTTGGAAGCCTGCTGGAGCGTAAGTGATAAGTCAGAGCCCAGGTGTGATAGTACAATAACTGCCTGGTTGACAGCGGAAAGTTGACAAGTCAAGCTCACTAGCAGCTCTGTGGAAGAAAGATGAAGCAGTAGGCTTCTGTTAAGATTTATAGCCTCCCCTAAAGAAACCAGGACTGCCACCCAAACAGATATGTGCACACCCATGCTTA
>NW_006399774.1:4432460-4436522 GCF_000299155.1 Elephantulus edwardii | reverse complement strand
GTAAATGGAATATTATGACAAGTATTTTGCAGAGCAGATTAAAACATAAAATGTTTTCTTCCCAGAGGCACAAAGTTCAAATCCACCAGATGCTCTGCTGGAGAAGGGGGGACAATCTCCTCCTGTACCAGTCAGACCCGATTGGACGGCACACACACAAAATATAATAAAATTAAAAAAATTAAAAAAAATGTTTTCTGTTTCTATTCTTGACTTTTGAATAAGCTTCATTTTTTTAATTGTACTTCACTTTATTGCACTTTGTAAATGCTGATTCCCCTCCCCCTTTTATTATGATTGTAACAAAAATTTACAGAAAGGTTGAGTTTTTATAAATTTATTTTTGCACATTTTTCCTCCTTCTCTCTCTTTTCCCCAACCACAGCTTACTGTGTAATGTACCTCTTGTTCCAGATTGCTAATTATCATAGAGTACTTAACCAGGCATTCCTTTCAGAAATCTTTCTCCTCATCTGTTCCAGTGCAATGTTCATTATCTATTCACTTTTTTCCTGCTCTTCCTTCAATCCCCATGTCAGTCCTATTTTATAGCTGTGGTATTATACAGTATTTGTCCTGTTGTGACTGAGGTATTTCACTTGGCATAATGTCTTCCTGGTTTACCCATATTGTGTACACATATGCACACCTATGCTTATTACTACATTATTTATAATTGTGAAGAGATGGAAGCAGCTCTACTGTCCATCAATAGACAAATGGAGAGAAAAATTGTGGTACATTCACACAGTGGAATACTATGCAGCACTGAAAAACAAATAACTTGTAAAAGACTAAACTTTTCTCTTTAAACTATAGTAACTTACTAAAAATCTCATAGCAACCCTTCACTGGGTTTCCTAGTCTGTAAATCGCAGCCAGAGGAGACTTTTTATCTTTCCCCCATAGAATGATCGGTAAATTTGAACTTCCGGAAATGCAGTGCAACCTGTTATATAGACTTTGCCAACAGTGCTTGTTAGATGTTACTATGTGTATCTAAAAATATTATAATAATATTAAAATTGAATTTAAAAGTTTCCCACCATAAAATGCAGTCATTTATTTGTACCTTTTCAAAAGCAAGGAACAGGCACAAGGATTGTCAATTTGACAAAATTGAACCTTTACAAAATTGTTGACTTCAAAATATTGGAAAGCTGGGAAAAAGTAGATAGAAAGGAGATTGAAAATCCAGTCTATATGAGCTCCTTCATTAATAAATTAATTTATTCAAAGGCTGATTTTATACAAAATAATCCTCTATCAAGTGTTTGAGGCTGTAAATATTTTTTATTATTGAGATTTTAATGAAAGATTATAGAGAGCTTGGATTTCCATTTATTCATTGTTGCACATTTTCCTCCTTGCCCACCCTCCCTCCAAGTTCATGTTTCTATTTGAAAAGAAAAATCATTCATTGTTATGCAATCCCCCCCCAGTCCACTTTACTATGCAGCCCTTACTCTCGACTCTTGTCATACAAACAATACCCAATCATAAACAGTTCTCTCCTGAATCTGTTTTAATACAGTGTACATTATTTATCCCCTCTTCTCCTAGTTTCCCCTCAAAATCCTATGCCAGTCCTGTTTTATAACAGTGACATTATACAGTATTTGTCCTTTTATGACTGAGATATTTCACTCAGCATAATGTCCTCCCGGATCACCCATTTTGTATAATATTTCATGAGTTCCTTGTTTTCCAATGCTGCATAGTATTTCATTGTGTGACTGTATCACAGCTTCTCTATCCATTCGTTTGTTGATGGGCACTTTAGCTGTTTCCAACTCTTTGCTATTATGAACAATGCAGCAATAAACATAGGTTTGCATATATCTGCTTGAGGGGCAGTTCTGGTTTCTTAAGGGTATATTCCCAGTAGTGGAATTGCCAGATCAAATGGTATTTCTATTTCCAGCTTTTTTGAGAAAGTGCTATACTTCCTTCCACAGTGGCTGCACCATTTTACACTCCCACCAACAGTGGATAAGGGTTCCAGTTTCTTCACAATCTCAGCATTTATTGTTTGCAGTTCTGTTAAATTTTGCTATCCTTAGTGAGATGAGATGATATCTCATAGTTGTTTTTATTTGCATCTCTCTTAGAGCGAGGGATTTTGAACATTTCTTCATGTCTTTGTTGGCCAGCTGAATGTCTTCTTTGGTGAAATGTCTGTTCATATCATGTACCCATTTTGTAATTGGGTTATTTACCTTTATCTTGTTGTGGTGGAGGCTGTAAATCTTTATGGTGGAGACTATTTTTCTCCAGTGGAGCACCTGGTGGATTAGAACAGTTAACCTCATGGTTAGTAGACTGACATATTACACGCTATATTAGAAAACCCTATCAGAGAGTTCTATTACCCTTAATGTTAATATTAATCAGAACCAACTCATTTCAGTGAATAAATATAATTTATTAAGTAAAATACTATTTTTAAATTATTATTAATTTTAATGAAAGTTTACAGACTTTGGATTTCCATTCATTTATTGTTGCACTTTTCTCTCTGCCAACCCTTCCCCTACTACACTCTTCTCTTTGAAAAGTAAAAGAAAAATTCTTTCATTGTTTTACAATCCCTCCCCCCAGGTCTACTCCACTATGGAGGCTTTGTTTTGGACTCACATCATGACAATAATACCTAATACATATTCCTTTTAAATAGTTTTTTTCCCTCTCATCTGTTTCAATGCAGTATACATTATTGAATCCATCTTTATCAGTCTCTTCCCAACTCTGATGTCAGTCCTGTTTTACAACAGTGGCACTATGCAGTATTTGTCCTTTTGTTACTGAGATATTTCACTCAGCATAATGTTCTCCAGAGTCAAACATTTTGAATAATATTGCATGAGTTCCTTGTTTTTAAATGCAGCATAGTATTCCATTGTGTGAATATACCAGATCTTCTCTCTCCATTCGTTTGTTGATGGGCACTAGGGTTGTTTCCAACTCCTTGCTGTTGAGAACAAAGCCATGATAAACATGGGTGTGCATAATATTATTAATTGAGTAACAAAAACAATGTAATTCATTAGACAATAATTGTACTAGGCACTATGTTTTATTTACTACTTCAGCTAGTTGTTATTATTGAGTGAGAGGTGACTCATAGCTGACCCTCCTGTGGGTTTTCAGAGGCTGTAAATTACACATCAGGAGAAAGGCCATTTTTCTTGCTTACAGAAGCTGGTAGATTCAAACTTCAAGTCTTTGGGTTAACAGCAGAACACCCTACAGACTAGGCTACCAGCATTCTCTTTATTGTTGGTGGGTACCATTGAGTTGAGGATGACTCATAGTGACCCATGAACAACAGATCTGAACACTGTTCAATTAGATGCTGGCGAGTTGATCACAACACACAGCAGTGCTGTCTAACCCTGTAACCGTCCTCATAACTGCTGGCACACACGAGTCCATTAGTGTAGTCACCGTGTCAATACAGCTCCTTGAAGATTGTTCCCTTTTGCATGGATACTTTACTCAGGGCCTACTGGTGGCATAGTCTTTGGGGAATGATTCTACTAACTGAAAGGCAGCATGTCCCTGGCAGTTTGAATCCACCAGATCCTCCTTGGTGGTGTTGGTAAACATGGGCACTCTCCTCCTGCCTCAATTACAGCCTCAGAAAATCCCCTGGAGAATCAGCCAGGAGTCAGTTCTGACTCGACAAGCAATGTGAGAGTTTGTACTTTACTGAGTACAATGTCCTTCTGCAGGGCCCAATCCCTACCAAAAGCACATCCGAAGTCTGTGAGGCATAGTTACGCCTTCATTGCTTGTAAGGTGCATTCTGACTGCACTTTTTCTTTTTCCATTTTTGTATTTATTATTAATTTCAATGAACATCTACAGAGATTTTGGAATTCCATTCATTCATTGTTGCACTTTTCTGACTGCACTTTTTATGAAAGATGTAAAATGGGAAAAGCATAGTTTGTGGTAGTGAGAATTGACATCTAGTTAGTTTGAGGACCAAAATAGCTCTGAATGATTTGTTTCTAGGTTCATAAGTATTTGTGTGTCTAGTTCCTAACTAGAAGCTTG
>NW_006399774.1:4413018-4431645 GCF_000299155.1 Elephantulus edwardii | reverse complement strand
GGGAGCTGCTGGTGTATTTGAACTGAAGGAGATGGATGGCCTTTGGGTTGCCAGCGCAATTCGCTACAGACTATATTCCACCAGAGCTCCCCTTTCAAATACTATTAACCTGAAAAATTGCTTCCTATGAAACTAAAGGTTGGACAATGAATAAAGAAAACAGAATTGTTGCCTTTGAGTTGTGGTTTTGGAGAAGAGTATCGAACATTCCAAAAGATTTTGGATTTCCAAAAGAACCAGCAAATATATCTCAGAGAAAGTGCAGCCAGATTGCATTTTGGAGGCAAGGATGACAAGGTTTTGTCTTACATACTTCAGACGTGGTGTTGAGAGAGACTACTCCTTAGAAAGGGATATCATGTTTGGAAAGGTAGAGGGTCAATGGAAGAGAAGACCTTCAACCAGAAGGATTGTTATAGGGTGGTGTTAGGGATTTATTGTTCAAAATTACTCCCCTGGCTTTAACTTTGTGGATGGGTGGGAATATGTGAGTAGGGTGTGTTAGCTTAGAGAAGTTAACATGTGGATCTCACCTGATGGGCTGCATAGGAATCAGATTGACTACATTTGTGGAAGAAATCACTGGAGAAGTTCAATATCAGCAGCCAAACCTAGGCCAGGAGCAGATTGTGGATCATTTGATCATCAATTACTCATATGCAAGTTCAAATTGAGGCTGAAGAAAATTTACGTAAGTCCACAGGAACCAATATATGATTTTGAATCAATTATATTTCAATTTCATGATCATCTTAAGAATGGGCTTGAGGCATTAAACACCAATGATAGAAGACCAGATGAGTTGTGAGATGATGTCAAGAATAATAAAGGATATTATCCATAAAGAAAATAAAAGATCATTGCAAAAAACAGAGAAAAAGAAAAATATAAAAATGGATGTCAGGAGAGACTCTAAAGATTGCACTGGAGCATCAAGAGCCAAAACAAAAGGAAAATATGTCGAAGTCAAAGAGCTGAATAGACTATTTCAAAGGACAGATCAGGAGGACAAAGCAAAGTATTACAATGGAATATGCAGAGAGCTGGAATTGGAAAATAAAAAGGGAAGAAGAACTCACTCTGCATTTGTCAAGCTGAGAGAACTGAAAAATGTAAGCCTCGTGTCGCAATATTGAAAGATACTATGGGCAGTCTATTGAATGACCCAGAAAGCATCAAAAGATGGTGGAGGGAATACACAGGGTCACTGTATCAGAAAGAATTGATTGCCACTGTAAACATTTCAGGAAGTAGGGGAGCGCTGGTGGCCTAGTGGCAAGGAGCTGCAACTACAATCCCAGAGGCGCACGGTTCGAATCCACTAGATGCTCTGCCGGGGAAGGAGGGACAATCTCCTCCTGTACCAGTCAGATGTGATTTGACGGTACACTCACACAAAAATAATAAAATTTAATAAATAAATACATAAATAAAAATATTTCAGGAAGTACCATATGAACAGGAGCTAGTGGTAATGAAGGAGGAAGTAGAAGCTGCATTGAAGGCATTGGCAAAAAAAATAAGGCCCCAGGAATAGATAGGATACCAGTTGACTTGTTTCAATTAAGAGATGCAGCCTTGGATGCACTCACCAGTCTATGCCAGGAAATTCGGAGGATAGCTGTCTGGCCAACAAATTGGAAGAGGTGATCCAACTGAATGTGGAAATTATCGAACTATACCACTGATATCACATTGTTATGAGCAGTTTAAGTATACAAAAATACATTAATTTGCCAGCAAAAAACTGCTGAAGATCCTTAAAAAATGGCTGAAACAGTACATAGATAGAGAATTGCCAGAAGTTCAAGCAGAATTTAGAAGAGGCCGTGACACCACGAATATCATTGTGGATGTCAGATGTATCCTGGCTGAAAGTAAGGAATACCAGAAGAATTTCTACTTGTGCTTTATTCACTATGCAAAGGTGTTTGACCGTGTGGATCACTTGACAAGTTGTGGCTGACATTGAGAAGAGTGGGAATCCCAGAACCCTTGATTGTGCTCATGAGGAACCTGTACCTAGACCAGGAGGCTGTTGTGTGAACAGAGCAGGGAAGAACTGCATGGTTTGGAATTGAGAAGGGAGTATGCCAGGATTGTATTCTCTCTTCATAGCTATTTGATAATTTGCTGAGCAAATTATCTGAGAAGTTGAACTCTATAAGGAGGAGTGTGGCATCAAAACTGCTTGCTGAAAGTGAGGAGAACTTGAAGCACTTGCTGCAGAAGATAAAGGAATGCAGCCTTTGGTATGGATTACATCTCAATGTCAGGAAAACAAAGATTCTTACCACTGGACTGATAAGCAGAATCGTGATGGATTGAGAGGAGCTTGAAACTGTCAACAGCTTCACCTAACTTGGATCCACAAGTAACACCCTTGGTACCAGCAGTCAGCAAGTAAGGAGATGCATTGATGGGAAATATGTAGTTAGGGACCTTTCCAAATTATCGAGGAGTAGTGACATCAGTTTGAAGACTAAAGTGCATCTGATTCAGGTGATAGTCTTTCCAATTACTTGTTATTCACCTGAAAGCTGGACAATGAATAAGGACGACAAGAAGAATTGATGCCTTTGAGCTGTGGTGTTAAAGGAGAGCACTGAATTTCTCCTGGACGGCCAAGAGAACAAACAGATATGTCTTAGAGAGGGTGCATCCGGAGTGCACTTTGGAGCAAGAATGATAAGGCTTCACCTCACATACTTTGAACATGTTGCTAGAAGGTGCTATTCCTTGGAGAGGGACATGATGCTGGGAAGGGTGAAGGGTCAGCGAAGGAGAGGAAGACCCTCAACCAGCTGGATTGATACGATGATGGTTGCAATGCGCTCTTGTGTGTCAGGGAGTGTGAGGATGGTGCCGGATAGAGCAGGGTTAAGATCTGTTGTTCTTAAGGTCACTGAGTCATGCTTGACTGGATAGCGCCCAACAGCATGAGCCATACTTTATTCAACAGCACCTGACAAAAAGACAAAAGAACAAATTTATCTTGGAGCAAGTTCAATCAGGACACTCCTTAGAGGGGAGCGTGGTGAGACTTCATCTCACTTAACTTTGGGCGTGTTATCAGGGGAGACTGCTCTTTGGAAACGTCATGCTTGGAAAGTTGAAGGGTTAACAAAAGAGAGGAAGACCCTGAACAAGATGTATTGACATGCTGACTGTAACAATGGATTTGAGCATATCATATCAGAGATAGGGAGAATGATGCAGGATAGAACATGATTCAGATCCATTGTTCAGAGAGTTGTAAGAGTTTTAGATGGCTTGATGGCACCTAACAACAACAAAATCACGATTTGGATGTTTTATATGTTGCCATGCCACTTTCTATATTTGATTTCTCTCTTCTTCCTCTTCATTATTATTAGTTTTAATGAAAATTTCTTGGAAGGAGGAGTGACATTCACATCCATAATAGCTTGCCTTCGGAAACCCTATTAACGTGGAGAGAGGATGAAAGGCACCCAAGCTTCTAGGACTCTCCTTCATAGGGTCGCTATGAGTTGCCTGCGACTCGACAGCACTTAACAACAACAACAACAATGAAAATTTACAGAGACTTTGGATTTCCATTCATTCATTGTTGTACTTTTCTCCACCCCCTCCCAGTTCACTCTTCCCTTTGAAAAGTAAAAGAAAAATTCTTACATTGTTTTAGAATCCCTCCTCTGAGGTCCACTTCACTATGCAGCCTTCATTCTGGATTGATACAGGCCATGGTATTTGCAATCGCTTGTTATGCATCAGAGAGTTGGACAATGACTAGGGAGGACAGAAGGAGAGTGGATGCTTTTGAGCTATGGTGCTGGAGAAGGGTTCTGAATGTACCATGGACTACCAGGAAAACAAACAGATTCATCTTGGAGAGGATTAAACCAAGCTACTCCTTGGAGGCAAGGATTCTGGGGCTTCGTCTGACATACTTTGGACATGTTGCCAGGAGGGACGGGTCCTTGGAGAGGGACATCATGCTTGGAAGGGTAAAAGAACAGTGCAAGAGAGGAAGACCTCTATGAGATGGATTGATTCAGTGACTGGGGTAATCGGGATGGGTGTGTCAGAGGCGGTGCGGTTGGCGCAGGATAGAGCAGGGTTTAGGGCTGTTGTGCATAGGGTCGCTATGAGTCGGAAGCGACTCGAGGGCACATAACAGCAACAACAACAATATCCCTTTTAAACAGTTCTCTCCCTCATCTGTTTGAATGCAGTATACATAATTGACTCCATCTTTCTCAGCCTCTCCCCAACCCTGATGTCAGTCCTGTTTTACAGCAGTGACACTATGCAGTATTTGTCCTTTTGTGACTGAGATATTTCACTCAGCATAATGTCCTACAGGGTCACCCATTTTGAATAATATTGCATGAGTTCCTTGTTTTTCAATGCAGTGTAGTATTCCATTGTGTGAATATACCAGATCTTCTCTATCCATTCATTTTTTGATGGGCACTTGGGTTGTTTCCAACTCCTTGCTATTATGAACAAAGCTGTGATAAACATGGGTGTGCATTATTTGACTTCTCTTATGTCCATACCGTTGTGTGTCACTTGTTTTCATGTTTTAAGGACATGAACATTCATCCGTAACAAGTCAATCACTCTATAAAAGTACTTCCTTACCACTGACTCAAAGCTTGGTGACTAATAGATTTTAAAGATTTCATACATTCCATTTCTAAAGGGTAACTGTAATATACTCTAGATGGAAAATTTTTAAGACATATGTTTGGATTTATAAGAGTTCAGAACTAAATTTGAAACATAAGACTAATAGAAACTTTGAGTCACTTGCTTTGGATCTGAGAGCTAGATAATGACTAAGGATAACAGAAGAAGAATTGATGCCTCCAAACTGTCGTATTGGAGAAGAATCCTGAATATCTCATGGACTGCTGAAAGAACAGATGTATGCAAAAGTGTAACCAGGATGTTCCTTGGAGGCAAAGTTGATGAAGCTTTGTCTCACATATTTTGTACATGTTGCTAGGAAAGACTGTTCCTTAGACAAGAACGTCATGCTTGGAAAGGTCAGCAAAGGAGAGGAATACCCTCAACCCAGTGACTTCAGCAATGAGCTGAAGTTTGTCACAGATTACAAGGATGGAACAGGGTAGGACAGGATTCAGACCTGTTGTTCATAGTGTTGCTATGAGTTGTACTTGACTGGAAGACACTTAACAACAACAGCAATGACATTATATTATTTCTATTAAGAATATAAACTTATTAGCAAGTAGTACTTAAACTAAAAGCTGAATTTTGAACCTCTTGATTTCAAGAAGGAAATGATTCTTGGGGGATCTTCATGCATAGGGTTCTAGGTTGGGGTTGTACACGTCTGTTGACTCAAAATTTGGCTTCTTTAGACCATTGCCTTTTGGTGTTACTATCTCCTTCTGGGAAAAATGTCTATTCTCACCCAGCTGCCCTGTGGGCAAGTGTCCCTCCTACAACATCAACAGCTGTGTGAGCCATTTCTTTCTTATTGCCTGTGTTGGCCTGTCCACAAAAGGGATTGGCTAATTTCGTCACTAAATTGAGCAGAGCCCACAGCATAATTAGCAGAACCAGGGAAGAAGAAGCAGAAACAGCAGTGTATGTCCATCAGTACTAATTCAAAGAGGTTTTTGTTGTTGTTAAGTGCCGTCGAGCCGCAGGCGACTCATAGCAACCCTATGAAGGAGAGTCCTCGACGCTTGGGAATTCAAAGATAGGCAGTTCAAATCCAGAGGCCTGTGCCAGAGGTATCTTCTTGACTGAAAAGCTGCCGGATTGAGGGACTATATCTTGTTGTTGACTGAGAAGCTGTCTGAACTAATCAAGGGATTGTGTCTTGCAATGAAGCTGGTTTAGGGACTGCTATTTGTTGAATCTGCGTTTTCACTGTGTGATATCCTTTGCCTTACCCTCAACCTGTTTTCCCTAATAAACCTCACAACTCTGAGGAAAGAGAGTCTATAAAATCTGTGTGGTCATTTGCAATGATTTTCAGACCCAGCAATTAGCAGAAGCAGGTGTAGCAGAGTAAGGGACCATGTTTGACCTTATAGAGCTTAGTTTTACACTGTGGATGTTGTCTAAGGGGACAGTTCTCCTTTGGGGAGATCAGACATCACCACTGCTCCTTTTACACAGGTTATTCAACCCCTTGTCACTAGGCTACCAATGCTCCCTACAGGTTATCAGCTGTGGTAAATTCACAGTTAGAAATGATATCATGAGAAGAGACATAATTTGGCCTGGAATTTTAGGCATGGGTACTATGGTAAATGAGTAAGGGAAGATTTTCTGGGCATGAGAGCAGGAAGGTGTAACTTTGTGCAAAGAAACAAACATCTTAGTGTGCCGCATGCTTCTGGAGAATGGACACTGGTGATTTCTCTGAAAAGACTTTCCCCCTCCAGTTTGGCCAAAGAACAAGCTGTCTTACACTTTTGCATCCATAGATGTTCACACTCTGGCTGATGAAAAATTGTCATGCACTGAAGATTTTGGTAAAAGGATGAAAGGTAGGACAGATTTTACTTTCTGTGCATAGTGGGACAAATGAGCTGTGAATCTCAAAAACTCTGCTCTTTTCTCCACAATCTGTTTACTACAGAAATTATATGACTAATGAGAGCTCTAGTGACCTCTTGTTGTTGTTAAGTGCATTGAGTTGTAGACGACTCATATAGCGACCCTATGAATGAAGGACCTGATCACTTGTATAACTTACATCATTTCTCCAAGTTCATAGAGTTTCCGGAGGCAAGCTATGATGGAAATGGATTCCACTCCTGCTTCCAAGCTTGTTTTAATCGGGAAGCTCCACCAAACACTGTCCACCATGGGTAACCATTATTGCATTAGACACATCAGTGTCACAGTGTTTAGGATCACAGCAACTACAAGTTACCTCTGTACAGCAAACGGACAGACCAGTGCTATACCACATAGAAGAATGTTTGACCAAAGACAATTAAAACCAGGCCTGAGGGCTGCAGATTAAAATCACCCACCTTTGATTTGGTAGCATACATTTCTACCCACCAAGCCCACAGAGATCTCTCTATGTTGTTGTTGTTAAGCGCTGTTAGTCATAGCTGATTCATAGCGACCCTGTGAATGAAAGCCCAGAACACTTGTATAATTTACGTCGTTTCTTATGTAATAGCTTGCCTCCAGAAATTCTATGAACTTGGAAATGGTGCCTTAGAGGTAACAAATTATGCTAATGAAAAGATAAGTAGTTCATATCCACCAGACACTCTGTGAGGACAGAGGGACAATCTCTTCCCGTGCAATTTATTAGTTCTGAAAACCTGCTGGAGGGTCAGCTATGGGTCGGCTCTGGCTTGATGGTACGTGACAACAACAACAACAACATATAACTAATATCAGAGATGCTATTGCCACAGAATAATTATCCTTGTACATGCAGAGCAAATAATTTTCTGACTGTGTTTGTGAGATGGGCCTAATCTTTTTGGATTCTTTAGAAGATTCTTTGAAGGTGGTGTGGTATATTTAGCATGCCATAAACAGGTCCATATCATAATGTCAAATTCACTGATTGGATTTATGCAGCCCAGATGTCAGAGACCACTCAACAAATTGAACATCATTTTGTTGAAACTGATGACAAAAAAGGAAGGCCAAAAAGGGATTAATTGTCAATTAGGATTTAAAGAAAATATTTGATTATGATTACCCCCATTTTTGAAGGTTATTTGGTGATATTATCAAAGTCCGGAAACATTAGACCATCTTTATTTCTTTAAAAATTTTGAAAATAAGAAATTATGAGTATGAGGAGTGTAACTTTAATTTGATATTTTTATGTGCATGTGTACAATAGTAATAGAATTTTTGTTTTCATTAGGAAAAAAATGACGGAAATGTATTGCTATTAATCTCAATCTACGCATCTGTTTTTCAAATGGTAATTCATAGCATTCAACATGGGGTAGAGATTTTCTGTATAAAGATATGTTTATTCTAAACAATTCTAAAACCTAGGTA
Source organism: Elephantulus edwardii (assembly GCF_000299155.1). NCBI lineage: Eukaryota > Metazoa > Chordata > Mammalia > Macroscelidea > Macroscelididae > Elephantulus > Elephantulus edwardii. The sequence continues at coordinate 4,423,632 of NW_006399774.1, read as the reverse complement.
AATATAGGAAACTTGAGAAGAATTTAGTATAGAACCAGGCAGAGACATAATAATGCATGAAACTCAAGAGTGAAGACAAAAGGAATTGAAATTACTTAAACTAGGGATGGGGGATGGGGGAAAAATCAAATATATGCAAAGTATTTTCACAAGAATAGAATAAGAAAAAGACTGGGGGGTTGGGAGGGAGAAATTCAACACCAGCTAAAGATAGGGAGTTTTTCATTTAACTTGCAGGTATATATACTTTCATAAGCTGCGTTAATGCAAAGTGTCTTTTGTTCTTGCAACTGTGTGGTTGGTATGTGGCATCAAATAACTTGCAATTCATAGAGACCCTAAGTACATATACAGCTCTGAACCCTGCTCTATTATCTTTATCGTCTCTGACACAACTACCTTCATCACTTCAGTCACTGAGTCAATCCATCTCACCCAGGGTCTCCCTCTCCTGCACTGTCCCTCCACCCTCCCAAGCATGAGGTTTCTCCTCAAGGACTGTTCCCTCCTTGCAACATGTCCAAAGTATGTATAGGTTTATTTTTATAAAAAAAAAATATCAAGTTATGTTGAAATATTGCATAAAGATGTTATAGTTATTTTTTGATGTTACTCTCTGACAGTGTCATCCAGTGTATCCAAACTCTAACCTATGTACCAACATAAACATAAAATAAATAAAATCCCCAAAGTCTATGAAACAAGTAGTTTTCAGTATCTTAAAACGAAAAAGCTTTATAAGTATTACTCATCATCAAGTTTAGCCTAATTATCCCATGTCTCCTTCCACTAATAGTCAAAACTAAACGTGTACTTACCAAGCCCTAAAAAAAAATTTTAAAAATATAAATTAACATTTTTTTATTAAGTCTCAAGATAACCCCCAAGAAGGAGAGTCCTTTACCCAGGGAAGATTCCCAAGACAGGGGAGACGGAGCCTCCAGTGCTACAGATACAGCAGCAGGAGCTGAGAACAGCTGCAGTTCTGCAAAGCCTCAGGCTCCTTGTCAGAGCAAAGACACAGTCCCCCATAGATAGAAAGTACAGACGTGCTGAGATGCACGAACCCCTTCCCCTCTCAAGGATAACATGACCCTCTTTGCCTCCTGTTGTTGTGTACTGTAGAGTTAAATCCGATCCATAGCTGACCCTCTGATGGATTTTCAGAGGCAGTTAATGTCACGGATGGAGATTGCCTATTCTTTTCCCAGGGAGCAGCTGGTGTCCTTGAACCACGTGCCTTAGGGATGGCAGTGTAGCTTCTTGCCACTAGGCCACCAGAGGGAAAAAAAACCCCAACCTAATAACCTCTATGTTTTTCCTCTTAAAAAACTCGCCAATTAAAAAAACCTATTAAAAAACTTCAAAACAGTTCAAAAAACACAGCCATTTTAAAAAAAATAATAAAATTTTATACTGTATTATTTATAAGATTTGTACACATTGTTTTTAACACCAGATCTTTCCCATTTCCTCCATCCACCCCTCCGTCCACCCATCAAATTGTGCGACTCTGTGATTAATGCGCCCTCACCCCCACCCCTCTGCTCACCAACCGCCCCATCCTGGACCATTATGCATGTTCTACAATAATGGTCTTCTACAGTATTTGTCCTTATGGGACTGAGTTAATTCACTTAGCATAATACTCTCCAGTCCCTCCCAAGTTAGGTTAGTGATTTACAAAACCGTTGCTCCTGCGTGCTGAGTAGTATTCTGTACTGTGAATGTATCATAATTTCTCAATCCATTCCTTTGTGGTTGGACATTTGGGCTGTTTCTATGTTTTTGCAATGGTGAATAACGCTGCTATGAATATTGGTGTACAAATCTCCGTTTGTGCCTCAGTTCTCATTTTTTCAGGGTATAATCCAAGTAGTGGAGTAGCCGTGTTATATGGAATTTCTATGTTCAGCTTTTTGAGGAAACACCAAACTGCCTTTCAGGGTGGTTGTACCATTTTACAACCCCATCAACAGTCTATAAGAGTTCCTATCACTACACATCGTCTCCAAAATTTATTACTTGCAAAACACAGCCATTTAAAACTGTGGGCACTAAAGCTCTGTCAACATAATAAACATCTTTTTCTCTTACTCTTAAAATGTTCATAATAATTTACTCTCAAAACATCTCCCCTAAATGTCAATTTTTTGTAGTACTTGCACCTGCTAGGGACACCTCTACGCCTGTGTATTGCTGTGATACCAAGCAGGCTTCTACAGAGCTTTCAGACTCCGATGAACTAGGGAATCAAGGCCCAGCAATACACTTCCAAACATGAATCAGCAAAATGCTCCCAATCATTCCTACCCAGCACTGTTGAGTATGAAGTCACCAGGATTTAGGGACCGGCTTGACAGCAGCAGCCAAAACAAAATGCTTTGTACGTCAGACAAGAACTTTGATTTCTCAAAAGTTGCATTATTGGAGGGAATATAAACCCTAAGCCAATAAACTAATAAGATCATTTTAGTTGTCAATAAGTGCTGTAGAAAAAAATATAATCAACTTAGTAGATAATAACAAATCTGTAGTAAAGAGAGTGGGAACTTGGGGGTATATACAAGAAAACAAACAGATCCATCCTAGAGAGGGTTAAACCAGTCTACTCCTTGGAGGTAAGGGTTCTGGGGCTTCGTCTGACATACTTTGGACATGTTGTAAGGAGAGACAGGTCCTTGGAGAGGGACGTCATGCTTGGTAGGGTGGAGGGACAGCGCAGGAGGGGAAGACTCTCTATGAGGTAGATTGATTCATTGACTGGGGTAATCGGGATGGGTGTGTCAGAGGCAATGCGATTGGCACAGGATGGAGCAGGGTTTAGGGCTGCTGTACATAGGGCCGCTATGAGTCGCAAACGACTCGACGGCACATAACAACAACAGAAACAACACTTGCTTATATGTCCAAAGTTAGCAAAATAGAGTTTAACCATACCTGGTTAGTTCTATTGATGCCTTTGAGCTGTGTTGGAGGAGAAGAGCTGAACATCCCACGGACGGCCAAAAGAACAAATAGGTAAGTCTTGGACAGGATGCACCAGAGTGCTCTTTGGAGGCAAGAATGATGAGGCCAGTACGAATTCATCTTAGCTCACCAATGCCTGGGATATTGATCGTTATGTGTTCCATTTCCTGTTTGACTACATTATGTTCCTAGATCCATACGTTATGTTCCAATTATTAGTAATGGTTATTTGCAGCTGTTTCTCTTCATTTTTTAATGTCTTCCAGTCTGATAGACTCTGCTTCCAGTAGTGTTCCTCTGTTATTCATTCATAGGGTTGTTGTAGGTTTTGAAGTTAATCCATAAGTGAATCACCAATGCTACTTCTTAGTCTGTCTTAGTCCTAAAAGTGCTGAGTAACCGCGAGCTTTTCCCCATACCCTTAACCTTGCCTGTAGATGTTTCCTCAGAACTTTTTCTTACTCAGACACATTTGGGAAGCTAATGTCCCCTGTCTCCTCTATGTTAGGATACATAACAAACTAGCTTTGTCCATACTGTTGCTGTTTGCAAGATTGGTTTTTCTGGCAGCGGGCCGCAGAACTGTGTTTCTCCACAAACATCATCATGTGTGTTGATTGTGGATCCAAGTAAAATAAAGTTGCTGACAACTTTAACCTTTTCCTCATCTGTCATGATGTTACTTTGGTTCTGTGGTGAGGATTTTTGTTTTCTTAATGTTGAGATGTAATCCGTACTGAAGGCTGCAGTCTTTGATCTGCAGTAAGTATTTAAGTATTTACTTTCTGCAAACAAGATTATGACATCTGCTTAATGCAAGTTGCTTGGCAATTTTTCCTCCAATCTTAATGCAGGTTCTTCTTCATATAGTCCAGCCTCTTGATTGATTTGCTCAGCACACAGATTTAATAGACATAGAGAAATGATAGAATCTTGACAAACACTCTTCCTGATTTTAAATGATGCGGTATTTCCTTGTGTTTGGATAACAGCTTCTTGGTCTATGTATCGATTTTTGCATGAGGACAATTAAGTATTCTGAGGCTCTCATTGTTTGCAATGTTATTCACAATTTTTTTTTTATGATCAGAAACTTTGTATAGTAAATACAATACAGGAAACCATCTTGATGGCATTTGGTTTTCAGCCAAGATCTATCTGACATCATCAGGGACATACCTTGCTCCACAGCCTCTTAAAACTCCAGCTTAAATTTCTTGCAGTTCTCGGTTGATGTACTGCTCCAACAGCTTTTGAATACTCTACAGGAAGATTTTTCTTGCATGTGATAATAATGATATTGTTCAATAATTTCCACATTTGTTAGATCACCTTTTGTTTGATTGGGGGTAAATGTTATTCTCTTCCAGTCACCTTGTTACTGTGGGGGTCATTGTCCTGGTTCACTCTGCTCATCTTGCTCAAGCCAGGAGGGAGCGACTGGAGGGAAGGGACAGTGGTCAAGCTATCAGGGTGGTGCTGTGTACAGTCAGTTCAGTGTTCTTTGGGAGTTGACTTTCATGTACAGGATGGTGGCCCCTTCACAGGATGAACCAGTGCTGAATTTGTTCGGAATAGTTCCAGTGGAAGCGAGGTCTTTTTTGAGTAGTGAGTTAAGAGGATAGGCTGAGACCATGTAACAACATGAAACCGAGAAGAAAGGTGAGGAGTCGGAAGTGAAGATAAAAAACAAGGATGGATTTATTAGGAAAGGTCCATCCCAGCCTCTTCCTGTGGCAAGAGAGTAATGGAGGAGGTCGTGTGCCACGAAGGGGAGGTCACGGTTTTGGCCTTGGGGTTGGAGTCTGCCCAATGAAACACCATCATGGAGAATTCAAACTTTAGTGGGTGGTTCGTATTCTGGTCCACTGTTCTCTGATGTTACTTCTGTACCTAAAACATGTTTTCCACATGTCAGTATTCACTTCCTGGTTCTAATGCTCATGTGACTTCTGCCTTTGTTAACTTCGTGTTTCTAATCCAAAAAAGTTGGCCTTATTTTTTTAGCAGAGACTGCTGAGTACATCCAGAGTTGCACCTGTTTTCTGAAACACCAAATTTGGTGTTTGGTGTTTCATCGATTCCTGGGGCCTTACTTTTTGCTGATGCCTTCAGTGCAGCTTAACCTTATTCCTTTAGTAGAAGGTTCCTGATCATATGATATTTCCTGAAATAGTTGTCTACCATTTATTTTTGGTGCTTTGACTCTCTGTTCCTTCACTGAAAAGTTCATTTTTTATTTCTTTTCAAAGGTACATAGGAAGTGATGGGGAAATATATAGGAAGTTATAGATTCTGGTGGCCTAGTGGCAAGAAGCTGCACTGCAATCTAGAAGGCACAAGGTTTGAGGCCACCAGCTGCTCCAGAGGATGATGTGTAATCTCCTCCCATACGACTAACTGCCTTTCAAAACCCGCTGGAGGGTCAGCTATGGGTCGGTTCTGACTCTATGGTACACAGAAACAATATAGGAAGTTTAGGTTATGGGTTTCCAAATCTGTTTCATTAAGGGACACTTTTTTTTAGGGTATATTTGTAGGCTAGGGAGCTCTGGTGGTGTAGGCTGCTGACCCAGATGGTGCCTCTTTTATGGTTCAAATCCAACAGCACTTTTATGAGGGGGAAAAAAAATCTCCTCCTATACGATTTATTGTTATTTATTACTACCTGGTCAGAACAGATTCCTAGCTGAGCTGCTAGCAAGCTCTCAGAGGCTGGAAATCACACAGGAGGAGACTGTTCATCTTTCTCTCTTGGAGCAGCTGGTGGATTCAAACCACTTGCCTTGGGGTTGGTGCCCCAAATCTTTACCCCTAGGCCACTGGAACTATTAACTACTTAGTTATCACAGTAAATACACTGTAAATTTTTGCTTTTTCAGGATTACATCTATCTCGTTAGGTGTTTAGGCAATCACAGGGCCAGTTTATCTGGTTGAGGGTCTTCTTCTCTTTGACTGATGCTCTACCTTTTCAGGCATGATGCCCTTCGCCAAGAAATTGTTATTAGATGCCATCAAGCCAAGATTGACTCACCATAACCTTATAAATCATAGATCTGAACCTTACCTTATCCTGTGCCATCCTCATCATCTCTGCCACACGTGTGCCCATTGCTGCAATCACTGTGTCAATCCACTTGGTTGAGGGTCTTCTTCCCGTTTGCTGACCAGCTAATTTTCTAAGTGTGATGTCCCTCTCCAAGGAAAAGCCTCTTCTAGCAACGTGTCCAAAGTGAGTATGTGACAGGAAGCTTTGCTATCATTGCCTCCAAAAGTACTCTGGCTGTACTTTCTCCAAGACTTACATGTTCCTTTGGCAGTCCATGGGTTGTTCAGTACCCTTTTCCAACACCACAGTGGAAAGGTATCAGTTCTTCTGTAATCCTTATTCATTGTCCAGCTCTCAGATGCATAGCAAGTGACTGAAAAGACCATGGTCTGAATCAAGAGCACTTTAGTCTTTAAACTGACATTATTGCTCACCAGAAATTTGGAGAGCTCTCCAACTGCAGCCTTTTCTCCTTGTCTCCTGACTGTTGGTAGTAAGGGTGTTGATTGTGGATCCAAGACAGATTGTGACTTTGTGGCAGAAACGAAACTGGAAATCAAATGGTCACATTTTGTACATCCAATGATTTATACATTACAAATGACTTTTTCAAAATCACAAATGGTAACTTTACACTTGGATCTCAAATGATGGCCTGCATGGGAGTCAGAGTTCATCTGCAGAAGGAATCTTTGAAGAAGCTCAAGGAATGCATAGGCTGAAGGATTGCATAGAAACCATTGTTTGGTTGACCTTCATCTAGTTAGTAAACATGGCTTGAGATGAGAAGGGGAAGGATTCCTCACCCAGCGCTATTCATCAAAATAAGGAACTTCCCGCCCCTCAAAACCCATCAAGTCTAACAGAACTAACTCATCTGACTCAGCTTAGAAGTGACCTTTTTGTCGCATTTATACAAACTACCATACACCTCCATTGTAAATGAATTTAAAGAAATGTTAATTGCTTGTTGCTTTCTTTCCTGTTGTGCTAAGACTAACCTCAATTGTCTCTTCTCACTCTGGAGTTAGAATCCTGTGTTGCTTGTCTGATGTTTCTAAACAGCTGTGTTATATATTTTGCCCAGATTGCTTTTGTTTAAAGTTTGAAAAAGAAATCTAATTGAGATTAAATTGGTTGGAAGCGCTATGTATCTACTATATATTTTTTCCTTTTTAATGAATAGCTAATTCTTGAGTTCTTAGTCTAACAGAACTATAAATTACTTATTCTGAGATTATGAATATTTATTGCTTTGAATGGTTTTTCTAACTGTTAGAATAGTGCTCTTTCCATACATCTGTTATATCTTGTTGTGTGTCTCGGGTCAGAACTGACCCATAGCTGATGTCCAGCGGGTTTTCAGAGGTGGTTAATGGCACAAAGGAGACTGCTCATCCTTCTCTTACAGAACAGCTGGTGGATTTATATTACGTGTTCCTTCTGGATTGCAGGGCAGCTTTTTACCAGAGCTATAGATCTATATCGATCTTTCTCTGTAAAATCTATTTTGGAAGATCTATTCATACACTTGTACTTTATTACTCACTCAACACCTGCCTACTATAGAAAGTAGAAATCTATTATAAGTGAATTCTTACTGAAAAGAATAATGCCCGGTGAGTAGGCACATCAACTCCCATATCTCTTTCTTTTTAGTAAAAAATTTATAATTCTTTAATATGTTCATATTCCCAGCCATTGTATACTTTTATATGATATATCACTTTAGCACAGAGCATAATCATAATGTGTGGGTGTAGAAAGGCTCCCCTTTTGGAACTCTCAGTGGGTCAAAGCTTTTCATTGGTAAAAAAAAATGCTGCCATATTTTTTAAATTTTATTAGAATAGTTTGTGAAGATTAATGCCTTTTAACTTTCAAGTAAGTTCCACAGTAAGCCTATTTACTGTCTTCTGATGGCTATATAAAATAATAAAAATACCCTCTACATTTTCTCAGATTCTTTAGGAGCGTTAACTTTTATTTGAGATGTGTGGGATTCTGGAGGAACATGAATAATTCATTGACCTCGTCAGGGGAGTGCAAGTCCACGACCAGAATTTTTGCAGATCCTTCTTCGGTAACCCTGAGATAATAATTTAGGGTCTGCAGTGTAGATTCTTTAGCAATATAATTTCGTCTTTTGAGTGAAAGGGAAGAGAGAGAGAGAGATAGCAATACAATTTCCTCTTTTGAGTGGAAGGAGAGATAGAGATAGAGAAATTAGTAAAAGAGAGAATAGTAAGAGATAGAGGGAGGGAGAGGGAGAGAAAGAGGGAGAGGAGGGTGAGGGAGAAGAGGGGAAGGGGAGAGGGAGAGGGATGGAGGGAGAGGAAAGGGAAAAGGAGAGAGAGGGAGAGGGAGAGGGAAGGAGGGAGAGTGGTACAGAGAAAGGGAGGAGGGAGAGAGGAGCACGATGGGGAAAGAGAGGGAGAGAGAGAAATATTGTTGTTATGTGCCATCAAGTCACTTGCGACTCATAATGACCCTAGAAAGTCTATTATGTGACTAATTTTGATTAGAGAGTTCTCTGAAATAAGTTTTTGGATTCACTGATAGCAAAAATGGTAGGTGCAATCATTTTCTCTTTTTGATACTAATTTACTTAAGTCATTGAAATTACAACTTAAATTAGATGAACTGGGAATATACTTCCCAAAATACTAATATTCAAAGACCTGTGAATTTCTTTTGATGGTGAAAGAGGGTGTAGCATTCCGTAGTGTTTTGCTCAGCTGTCTGCAAAGTTGTCCTGAGTTGGATGGTAACTAGCAATTATATCGTTCTTTCCTGGTCTTTCACTGAGAAAGTACACTGAGTACTAGAGTAAGTGAGTCCCTGTTCCAGGACAAATCAACGCAAGGCCCAGGACGGTACTGCCTTCAGAAAGTCTCCCTCCCTCTGGCATCCTCATCATACTGTTCCTGGGGCACGCCAAACCCAGGGAAGCCTGAAATCAACTTGAAGATAAAGCATCATTTACATGAGAATGTTACTAACCTGTATTGCAAATGCACTTCATTCCAGTCAAGGGCTATGCTGGTAGGAGCTCCTATGGTTCTCACAGTATCCAAGTTGGGAGTGGGAACTGCAGTTCAGTATCACACATTCTGTAAAATGCTGATTTACAACTGAGAAGAAGTTATAGTCTAAAGAAATTTGATTCCTTCTTTGCTGTCTTAAAATTTTAATGGAGTGGTAGCTCTCCTCTTCCCCACATTTCAGACAAAGTCCAGCAGGGAAGATAATTGGATTTGTTTAAAAGATAGAGCATTTCCTCTAATGGAAGCTGTATAATGTTGTTGTTGTTAAGTGCCATGGTAGGTGACTCATAGTAACCCTATGAAGTCCTCGACACTTGGCGTGCCTTACACTTTCATCCTCTCTCCAAGTACATAGGGTTTCTGGAGGCAAGCTATTTACGGAAGTGGATGCCACTCCTGCTTCCAAGCTTGTTTCAACCAGGAAGCTGTATAGTATGTAATAAAAACCAAGCGGAGCCCTGTGATTTACTGTGATCGGGTAAGATCGCATTGTTAAGAGATTGCTGTTCAAATCACCACTCTGCAAGAGAAAGATGGGCAGTCACCTCTCCCTAAGATTGACAGTCTTACGGGAAAACCAATGGAATGTCCCTGTGAGTCAGAATCAGCTGGGCAGCAGTGGGTTATGACTGGAATAAGGGAGTGTTACAGGCACTTGACATGTGAGGTTTTGCCAGGTTTAATCAAGAATGAGGAAATTGTAGCCGAAATACTCCCTAAACATGGTTGCTAAGAAAATGTCTCCAGCTGTTGTAGGTATCAAGGGGATGATTTCTGAAAGAGGTCCAGGGGCCTCTTTGAGTAAGAACTAGGAAGTTCTGACTTAGAAATACAAGAAAGACATCAATACCAAGTGAGAGCAAGAGAAATAAACTGAGTGAGGTTTATTTGATGTTCATAACAGACTCAGGACGGGTCAGGACATACTGACTCCATTTTTTTTTAATCTTAAAAAGAGTTTGCGTATCTTTTGGTAGCAGGGAGTGGGGTTTAAACCTTCTAATGGATGTATGGTGGCTTTGGCCATCTCATTTATCTTTTCCTTGAGTCTTTTTGCCACATTCCTTGAGAGTCTGTTTTTGTTGTCATAGAGTGCATTCCTTGAGGGTTGGTTTCTATTGTTATATTGCTACAGCCTTTGTCAAAACCAGTTCTGATTGATCTCCATTGTCAGCGTGTCCTTTGCCATTCCCTGTCAGTCAGTAAGTACCATCAAGTAGAAACCGACTCCTAGCTGACAGTCTAGTGGGTTTTCAGAGGCAGTTAATTGCACGGGAGGAGATTGTCCATCTTTCGCCCACAGAGCAACTGGTAGTTTCAAACTCTGTACCACTGGGCTGGCAGCACAGCTCCTTACCACTAAGCCACCACGCAGAGCTCCTTATTGTCTCACTGCACTCCTTCATCTTACGTTCCTCCTTTTGCTTAATTGTTGTTGTTGTTATGTGTCGTTGAGTCGTTTGGGACTCATAGCGACCCTATGTACAACAGCCCTAAACCCTGCTCTATCCTGTGCCAATCACACTGTCTCTGACACACCCATCCT
>NW_006399774.1:4410810-4411871 GCF_000299155.1 Elephantulus edwardii | reverse complement strand
TGGGGCATAAAATTTCTGGTCTTGGGAAACTGGTTTGGGAAATGTCCTGATGTAGGATTTCTGAGTTCTGGTTTCAGAAAAGATGTCCTGACACAGGGTTTTCTAAGTTCTGGTTTTAGGGAATGTCCTGACATAGGATTTTCTGAGTTCTGGTTTCAGAAAGTGTGCTGACATGTAGGATTCTGAGTTCTGGTTTTGGAAACTATCCTGACATAGGATTTTTGAGTTGAACTTCAACCTCCATTTTGATTTTTAGCCTAACACAGGCTTTTCTATACAAGCAAAGAAAGAGGGTTTTTAGGGAAAATGTTTTACATAGGGAGACATGGAGGGACTCATAGAACAAAGGAAAAAGTGTTCCTTTTAAATGACCTGGAGGTGGAGAAAGGATTTCATGTTTATTCATGAAGATGGCAGAGTTAACCTATTAAACCCAAAAGAAAATAAGTTATTCAGGAAAGAAGAAAGATCACTTGAGATTGATATAGGGATTAGTGGGAGGGATTCATATAAGTACTATAATAATGAATATAATTACGCAAATGTGTACTGGTTCTTTCAAGATGGCAGCCACCAGAAGTCTTTTGTGGGTCTTGTGGGGAACATACACAGGTGATGAAGACGGTCAGGTGTATGTATGACATGATTGAGCAAATTTCAGAAGCACCTAAGTGTTAAAGATGGCTGTCTCAAGGTGAGGCTCTTGGTCATTACGGGACGTGTATGCTCTTTCAAGCTGGCTGCTGTCTAGCATGTCGTACAGTCATCATTTACACGCACTGAAATCTCTTGTTGTTATGTGACATTGAGTTAACTACAACTCGTAGAGACCCAATGAACAATGGATTTGAACCTTCCTTATCCTGTGCCATCCTCATGATCTCTCATATACTTGAGCCCAAGATATGACTCCATCTTGATGGGGCAATGCTCCTTACTTTCTCTGACCCCCCACCTTCCCCAGCATGATGATGTCCTTTCCAAGGACTGGCCCCTACAACAAGCCTAAAGTATGTGAGACAAAGTTTCAAGTGTCACCATCTTTGCCTCTAAGAAGCAGC
>NW_006399774.1:4403529-4409955 GCF_000299155.1 Elephantulus edwardii | reverse complement strand
AAACACTGTCCACTATGGGTAACCATTATCACATTTGACATCAGTATCACAGTGTTCAGCTTCACAGCAATTGCAAGTTACTGCTTTATGGCAAGTGGACATACCACGGATGAACAATACACAATGTAAATGAATTATTATAAGAAAACAATGTACAATACTTATCACTTTTAGTAATCTAGGTTGTGTTGTCTATAGAAGAAGGTATAGGAGAGACTGTTGACGAGATTTCCTCCAACCTTGATGCACTTTTGTCTTATAATCCAGTTTCTTAAATGATTTGGTCAACACATATGTGCATAAATATGAAGAAAAGATACAACCCTGGTGCACATCTCTCTTAATTTTAAGACATGCAGTGTTCCCTTTTTCTGTTGGCATTTTAGCTTCTTGGTCAACGTATAGGTTTTCCATGAGCTCAATTAAATGTTCTGAGATTCCCATTCTTGCAGTGTTATTAATAACTTGTTATGATCCACCAAGTTAAATGCCTTTGCACACTCAATAAAATCTTCTTTCTGGTATTCTCTATTGTCAGCCAAGATGTATCTGACCTCAACAATGATTTCTCTCATCCTACAGCCTCTTCTGAATTCAGCTTGAATTTATGGAAGTTCCTTGTTGAAATACTGCTCAAATTATTTTTTAATAATGTTCAGCAAGATTTTACATGAATTTGATATGAATGATATTGTTCAATAATTTACACATCCTGTTGGGTCACATTTTGTGGTAATGGAAGCAAATATATAGACGTCTCTCTTTTAGTTGGCACTTCCAAATTTCTTGGCATCGACTATTGAGTATGTCCAGGGATGCAGGTTTTTTTGAAACAAGTCAGTCAATATTCCATTAAATCCTGGATTGATAGATTTGAAATCTCTTAGCTGAGTTAAAGGTTGTTAAGAGGAAATAACTGGAAGTTCTAATTTAGGATGTTTTCTCAGATCTTGTATGGTCTACATTAGCTGAATTCTGCCTTTTTTGATCAGAACAGTCTTAACAGACAACACTTAATTCAGCATATCATGTGAAGAGAGAATGGAGGTGAAGAAATAGGAAAATTCGTGATTCAGCGTAAACCTAGCAGCAACCCAGTTCAAGTTTAAAACAGTTAAAATTTTCCTTCTCATTCCTTGAAATGGTCAGAAAGTCCTCTTATTATTTTATTTTTAAATTTTTTTTTATTATTTTAGTAGAAGGGAGAGATGTTCAGGGACAGATTGCAGGGTGGAGGCGAACTACAGTGGCTAAAGGATTTAAATTTAACAAGTGTGTTTTATTCAAAATTATCTTTCTAGACTAAAGGATACTTTTCTTTTAAAAATATTATTAAATAAATATTAAAGTTTTTAAAATAGTTTTCTTGCCTATTGCAAAGCAATATGTCTTTTGATTGTTGCTGAAACGAACTGGTTTTGGCTGTTTTGAACCAGACAATGATATGATCTATTATGGCATGAATGACAAATTAAAGAGGAGTGGCGTCACATTCATTGTAAAAAAAAAAGAACATTTCAAGATCTATCCTGAAGTGGTAGGGTATGATTTCTATGCATACAAGGAAGACTTATTAATGCATTATTATTCAAATATACACACCAAACACTGAAGCCAAAGATGAAGAAATGGAGAATTTCTATCAACTTTTGTTGGTAGAAGCATCAAAAGAAACATACAGAAAGCATCAAAAAAAGATGGAGGGAATACACAGAATCACTGTACCAAAAAGAATTGGTTGACACTGAAATATTTCGGAAGTACCATATGATCAAGAGCCAATGATAATAAAAGAAGTTTAAGGTGCACTGAAAGAATTGGGGGAGAAAAAGTCCCCAAGAATCAAAGAGATACCAATTGACGTATTTCAACTGACAGATGCAGCTCTGGACGTGCTCACCAGTCAGGCCTTTAAGTTTGGAGGTCAGCTGCCAGGCGAACTGACTGGAAGAGATTCATATATCTTTCCATTTCTAAGAAAGGTGATCCAACAGAATGGGGAAATTATTGAACAGTATCATTACTCTCACATGCAAGCAAAATACCGCTGAAGGCCATTCAAAGATTCTGGAACAGTATATAGAGGACTGAAAAAAAGTTCAAGTTGGATTTAGAGGAGGCTGTGGCATCAGGGATATATATATAGTTTAAGTTTTTTGTTTTCTACTTAGAAGTTGTTGTCAGAATCAACCCACAGCTGACCCTCGAGGGATTTTCAGAAGTCATAAATTGCACAAGAGGAAACTGCTCATTTTTCTCTTACGGAGCAACTGGTAGATTAGAACCGTGAGCCTTTGCATTGCCAGCATAACGCCTTACCAGGGAGCCACCAGAGTTCCCTACGTAAAAGAGAAGCAGAAAATACAGAAAGTAAGTAGTATTGCCTATGATTGGTGGGATTATGAACAAATTATTGGACTATTTTTAATAAACGTTTCCTATAGCATGTGTGATAAATATAAGCCCTATTTTATTAACACTTAAACCATGAAAATTGCTAATCCATGATTTTCTAGGTCACTTTCTCTGATTCTGCGTGCTAGGCAAAATAAGTATACATAGGTTTGTTTTCCTCAATGCACTGCCTGCTCTCTTGTCAACACGAAACGGCTACTTCTAAACAACAGCTGCTGAAGAAAATAAAATAGTCATTAATGGGGCTGGACTAACTAGTAGTGATTTCCACCATGATCCTGGACACTCTTATTTACCCCAAGATAGCATTTCGACTTATGCACCTGGATTTTGTCATTCCTAGGAAGACCCATAGCAGAATCACCCCACTGAGGTCTACTGATATTTCAACGATATCGTACATGATGTCTTTGAATTACTTTTTTAAAAATTTACAAGTTGTGTTGTTAGATGACATCAAATTGGCTATGAATCATAGTGAACCACGAACAACAGATTCATACCCTGTCCTGTCTTTGTCCTTCTCATCCTCTCCGACACACTTGAGCTCTTTGCTGCAGTCACTGTGTCAATTAATGTTGTTGAGCATCTTCCTTTATTTCACTGACCCTCTACCTTTCCAAACATGAAGTCCTTTCCCAAGGAATAGCCCTTCCTAGCAACATGCCCAAAATATATAGACAAAGCTTCACCATCCTTGCCTCCAAAGAGCACCCTGGTAGCCCTTTCTCCAAGACTTATCTGTTTGTTCTTGAGATATTCAGTACTCCAATACCACAACTCAAAGACATCAATTCTTCTTCTTTTATCCTTAGTCATTGTCCAGCTTTCTGAAGCACAGGTAATTGAAAAGATCATGTTTTGAATCAGATACATCTTAGTCTTTAAATTTGTATCACTGCTTCTTAACACCTTAGGGAGGTCCTTGACAGAAGATTTACCCAATGTGATACATCTTTTGATTTCTTGATTGCTGTTGCCAAGGGTTTTGATTATGGATCTAAGCAAGATGAAGTCATTGACAACTACAATCTTCTGTCTGTCTTGATGTTGTCTTGGACCCAGTGGTAAGGACTTTGGTCTTCTTGACATTGAGGTGGTGGATTCAAGGGTGTAGTCTCTCATCTCCTGCAGAAAGCATTTCAAGTGCTCTTTGCTTTCAGCAAGTAAGGTTGTATCATCTGCATATGTTGTTTGTTGCTCTTGAGTCGAGTACAAGTCTTAGTGACCCTATGAACAACAGATCTGAACACTGGTCTATCCTGTATCCTCCTCATACTTCCTGACACATTAGAACGCATTGCTGAAGTCACTGTGTTAACCCACCTGGTGGAGGGTCTATAAATTTGAGTATTGTGTAATTACTGAGAGAAAGAACTCAGGTAGGAAATTTAGTATGACTATGAAATTTAGTACAGTATTTTTTTTGAGAAATGAAGTCCTAAAAGAGAAGCATATGGGTGGTTTAAATGTCATGAACATTACTATTTTGATTGTCCTTAAGTCTCTGGAAGATACAAATGGCCAATGTTCTTGACTGCTAACAAAAGAAAGGCTTAAGTTCATCCAAAGCTCTTTGGAAGAAAGGCCTCATGGTCTGCTTCTGAAAAATTCTGTCTCACCGTTCTACTTGGACATCTGTGGAGTTACCATAAGTTAGTGAACTCAACAGCCACGTAACTGGTGGTTAATATGTGCTGCTGAAAATAGGTGTAACTTTTTAAAAAAAAATCAGAGAATGAAAGTGAGGGCTGAAGGATTGGTCTTATTGATTTCAGATCAGGTTCTCAACTATGTTCTTGATAACTTATTCTATTGATAGTTTATTATATTGATATGTATACTGTCATATAGACATGTGCACAGGGCATACAGACTAATTTGATTATCCATCCTAATATGGCACATGTTCAATTTTTTTAAAACCCCTTTCCCTTTTCCCGCATCCTTGGCAACCAGAGATATATTTTAGTTCTCTGTTTTTTTTCTATCACATAGTTGTAACTGGACAGTTGATAGCTTTTTCTTTAACTGCCTTCTTTCACTTAGCAATATGAATTTGAGGTTCCTTCATGTCTTTTCATGTCTCAATATGTCTTCTTAACAGTGAATAACATTCTATAATGGCATGTACCAGAGTTTGTTTCCCTCTTTCAGGATATCTGGATCATCTCCAAGGTTTGGCAATTGTCAGTAAATCCATGATAAACAGTCATATGTAGGTTTTTGTGGAGACAGACATTTTCAATACCTTTGAGCAAATGTCAGAAAGCATGCCTGCT
Organism: Elephantulus edwardii; assembly: GCF_000299155.1. Lineage (NCBI taxonomy): Eukaryota > Metazoa > Chordata > Mammalia > Macroscelidea > Macroscelididae > Elephantulus > Elephantulus edwardii. The sequence goes on along the minus strand of NW_006399774.1, from coordinate 4,405,258 downwards.
GGTTGATGTAGGAAGGGAGTGACTGAGTAGTTAAGGAGCTGCACTGCACACCCAATGGTGGTGGTTTGAACCCACTAACTACTTAGAGAGAGAAAGATGGACAGCCTCCTCCTTTGTGATTTTATAGCCTCTGAAAACACCCTGAAGGGTCAGCTACTAGACAGTTCTAATGGAAATGAGTTGTTGTTTTTGTTATTGGTGTGTCATTCTCATAGTGACTATGTACAACGGCTCTGAACCCTGCTCTATCCTGAGCCAACCTCGTTGTCTCTGACCCACGCACCCCATTACCTAGTCACTGAGTCAGTTCATCTCATCAAGGGTCTTCCTTTCTCGTGTTGTCTCTCTACCCTTCCAAGCATGAGTCTCTCTCTCTCCAAGGACTCGTGCCTCCTTGCAACATGCCCAAAGTATGTCAGATGAAGCTTCAAAATCTTTACATCCAAGGAGAAGTCTGGTTTCACCCTCTTCAGGATGAGCTTGTTTGTTCTTCTAGCAGTCCTTGGTATGTTCAAGACTCTTCTCCAGCACCATAACCCAAAGGCATTGATTCTTCTTCTATCATCCTTAGTCATTGTCCAGCTCTCTGAGGCATAGCAAGTAATTGTGAAGACCCTGGCCTGGATCAGGTGCATCTTAGTCTCTAGACTGACATCATAGCTCTTTAGTACTCTGGAGAGGTCCTTGACAGCAGCTTTTCCCAATGCATTTCATCTTTTGATTATCTGGCTATTGGTACCAAATGTGTTGATTGTGGAGCCAAGCAAGCGGAAGCTGTTAAAAATCTCAAGCTCTTTACATTCTGTAATGATGCTGCCAGTTAGGCCAGTGGTGAGAGACTAGTAAGTGATGGTAAACCTAAGGGTTTTTTTGTTTTGTTTTGTTTTTTGCTGTTGGAGGCTCTATCAATAACATCTGAACCCTGTTCTTTTCTGTGCCATCTTCACAATCTCTGATATACTCAGGCCCATTGCTGCAGTCACTGTGTCAATCCACCTTGTTGAGTCATCCCCCCACCTTTTGAAATATGTTGTCCCTCTTCAGGGAATAACCTCTCCTAGCAACTTGTCCGGGAGCTCTGGGGGCCTAGTGGCAAGAAGCTGCGCTGCAATCCTGAACGCTCCTGGTTTAAATTCACCAGCTGCTCCACAGGAGAAGGGTCGCTAATGTTCTCCTGAGATATTAACTGCCTCTGAAAACCTGCTAAAGAGTCAGCTATGGGTCAAACCCAACTTATTAGTACACAACAACAACAACAACAGCAGCAATATGTCCAAGATATGTGAGACAAAGCTTGACCATTATGCCTCCAAGGAGCAGTCTGGCCGCATTCTCTCCAAGACATACCTGTTTGTTCTCTTGGCTGTCCATGGGATATTCAGCGTTCTTTTCCAACATAACAGCTCAAAGGCATCAATTCTTCTTCTGTCATCCTTATTCATTGCCCAGCTCACAAATGCATAGCAAGTGACTAAAAAGACAATGGTCTGAGTGAGGTACACTTTATTCCTCAAACTGATAAAACTGACATAATTGCTCCCCAATAATTTAGAATGTTCGCTGACAGACTTTACTGGTGCAATATGTCTCCTGGACACCTGACTGCAAGTGTATTAATTGTAGATCCAAGTACGATCAAGCTATTGACAGTCTCAATCTTTTCTCCATCTATCATCATGGTGCCTATCAGTCCAGTGGTGAGAATTCTTTGGTTGGGATTTTTTTTTTT
>NW_006399774.1:4379419-4380852 GCF_000299155.1 Elephantulus edwardii | reverse complement strand
GTTGCTATGAGTCACAAGCAACTCGACGGCACATAACAAGAACAACAACAGCATCAGTTCCGTGTCAATTTAATAAACTAACACTATGAAGAGATCTGCATAGTAATCATTAATGTTCTTTGGGTGCTTTTATTGGCTAGCTACTGTTTTAGCCTTCTAAGACCTTCAGGAAAATGAATTAGTCTGATTCTCACAATAACCCTGATGAGGTAGGTGTTATTGTGTTCTCCAATTTAAGTCTGATTAAATGGAATCACAGAGGGAAATGAAGTAAGTTGTCCAATATTAGAGAGAAAATAAGTCACTTGAGTGTTGGTTTAACCTTAGCCTATCTGTTTCTGGAGCTTGTGGTGTTAAGTCTTATCATGAAGGGTTTCCGGAGCCTCCTGAATAGAATATGGTGTGTCGATACGGTAACTGGGGCAATGTTCGTAGGTGTGTCAGCCTCATTGAGACTGGCTCAGGACAGGGCCGCCTTCAGAGTTGTACATAGGGTCACTATGAGTTGCAAGCAACTTGATGGCACTTAACAACAACAATAATAAGATAATACTTAAAATTTGAATTTAATTAGCCGATTATCAAAGAGTATTCTGGGTAGAGAAGAGAAAAGTGAATATCTATAGAGAAATACGTTTTGCTGAGATGTGTGATTGGATACTGGGAATAAGGAAAAATAAAATAAAATTCACTGCCATTGAACCCATTTCAACTCACCACCACGTTCCCTTGAATTTCCGGGCTGTGAGTTGCAATGGGAGGAGTTTGCCCATTTTTCTCCCAGAGAGCAACTAGTGGATTAGAACCACTGGAGATGGACACAGCCTTTGGGTTAATGGTGCACATTATGCCACCCGAGCGCCTGAACGTCCAGTTATTGACACTTTAACAGGCTTAGTATTAATTGGACACTGTTCTTGGTTCCTATATATGGAAAGCTGTTTAATTTTTTTTAGCTATTTAATTTTTAAAGAAATCTTAAGAAGTAGATTTTATTCTCAAATGAAAGGGAAAAAAAGAAAATTAGGGGACAGAAGTGTCATCAGGCAGCAAGGGCAGACTCAGGATTTGAACTCAGGTAGTTTGAGTACCTAATGTTACTAAAGATTTTAATTGTTTTGGTTTTAAATGTGAGTCCAAATCTATTTTCATTTTTTTAAAAAAAAATTTTATTATTTTTGTGTGAGTGTACCGTCAAATCAGATCTGACTGGTACAGGAGGAGAGTGTTCCTCCCTCCCCCGGCAGAGCATCTGGTGGATTCGAACCGTGCGCCTCTGGGATTGTAGTTGCAGCTCCTTTCTACTAGGCCACCAGAGCTCCCCTCAAATCTATTTTACTTTTAAGTGGATCAGCCTAACTTCAGCTAGAGAGATTTTACTTTTTTTATATTGATATTTTAATTCAAAATTGGGAAGGGTGTACGTCAGGGAT
>NW_006399774.1:4367827-4371240 GCF_000299155.1 Elephantulus edwardii | reverse complement strand
GAAAATCAAAAGGGCCAAACTCGCTCAGCATATCTTAAGCTCCAGGAACTGAGGAACAAATTCAAACCTCGAGTTGCAGCTCGCTCCTTGAAGTAGGATAAGAAAATGACTTCTCTGCTTTTCTAAGGCTGATCAGAATGAAAGAACAAGTTGATAAGTAATTTTTTTTGCATTGTCTAAAATGGAATGTTTGTGAAATATTTGGAATAATGAAAAAACTTTATTCTGCACACAAATCAACCATCTGCACTGACAATTACATGCACTGACTTGCTTGATTTATTTCCTGTTTATTAGGAGATTTTTTTTAGCCAAAAAGACAATGCAAATACTTCTATTGTGATATTTGATGCAAACAAATTATGAAAGTTACTGACTTACTGTCCACGAAAACTGACATTGATGGTACGTAACTTGTGTCATAAGCAGAGGTCAGCTCAGGGAAAGGGACCCACATGAACTCAAAACCGCTGCACTGGTCTGTTTGAATTCATGGCTACCCTTGGCGGGTTTCTGAGGCTGTAAATCTAAGCAAGAGGAGGCTGTCCATCTTTTCCCTGAGGAGTGGCTAGTGGATTCGAACTGCTGGAAGTGTGCAGCCTTCACATTCCTAGTGAAACTTGCTGTGGGTGATACCACCTGAGCTCCCAAGGGAAAGGGACAGGTAATATAATTCGCATTTTATGGAATCAAATAATCCTTTGAACGTAGTTCTATAATCCGTAAGGTTTTGTGAACTATTCATGTTATTTTTTTCTTTGGTGGCACTATCAATTACAGTAGCTCAGAATTAACTCATCAAATCAATTTCAATGTTTTACTAATTTTAATGATACAAAGGGAGCATTTTTCCCCCAAAATTTGTAGGTGAAAAGTGTTTGCTTTAGTTATAAACTATCTTTATTATTATTAATATAATTATTTTAATTAAAATTATAAATTCCAGGGTCCAAAATAGGGAGCGCTTCATGAATTTGCATGTCATCCTTGTGCAGGGGTCACGCTAGTGTTCTCTGCGTTGTGCCGATTTTAGTATATGTGCTGCCAAACCCAGCACACAACGGGAGCATTCTATGGTCATGAGGATTTGGAGAAGTCGATGAGCCAAGGTTCTCAGGAATCTAAAGGTTCCTAGGAATTTCTCCATGGCATGTCCTCAGGCTCGTGACCTTTTTCCTATTTGAATTCTGATAAAAAAGTTTATGATAGAAAAAAAATCTCACAAAATTCTCCATACTTCATTGTTTTATAATGCTCATTAATCTGTGGCCCTCAGGCCTGGTTTAAGTTGTTTATTGTCAAATATTCTTCTACGTGGTATAACTCTGGTCTGTGCATTGCTGTACAGAGGTAACTCGCAGTTGCTGTGATGCTAAACACTGTGACACTCATGTGTCAAATGTGATAATGGTTACCCATGGTGGACAGTGTTTGGTGGAGCTTCCCGACTAAAACAAGCTTGGAAGCAGAAGTGGCATCCACTTCTGAAATGGCTTGCCTCTGGAAACCCTTTGAACAGTGCTTAGATCTTCTGTTCATAGGGTCACTATGAATCGTCTACGACTTGACGTCACTTAACATCAACAACAATGCTCATTAATTTTCTGTATTTGTTCTTGTTGGGTACTACTGAGTTTATTTTTGACTCATTGAAATCCCATGTTACAGAGTAGAATTGGCTCATAGGAAGAAGTTATTGAAAATGATTGCATGTTGGGAGCTGTTTCTCTAACTCCTCATAATCAGGGTCTGATTCATTATAAACTTAAGGTAAAGCTCACCTTTCATTTAAAAAACACCTGGGAAAAGAGAAAAATCTGAAAAGAAACATTAAGGATTTTAAAGGTAAATTTGAAGGAAGCTCTGGTGGCTTAGTAGTAAGGAGTTGCTTTGGCAACCTTTAAAGTCACACGGTTCAAAACCACCAGCCGGTCTATAGGAGAAAGATAGGCAATCTCCTCCTGTGTGATTTACTACCTCTGGGAGCCCACAGAAGGGTCAGCTATGGGTTGATTCTGACTTGATGGCACAACAACAACAGCTACATTTAGACACTATACTGGTTCCTGCAAAGAAAGGAATCAGAGATAAATCACTGCCATTGAGTTGGTTTCAACTCTTAGCTGGAGACAGTAAATTTTCCAGAGGAAAACTGCCTATCTTTTTTTCCACGGAGCATCAGGTAGGTGCAAACTGCAGACCATTTGCTTAGCAAACAAAAACGTTATGCATTACACCATCAGAGCTCATTCACTCCCCAGCATAGAGTCAACTCCAATTTACAGTGATCCTCTGTGGAGTGCTCAGAACTGTAAATATAAAGAAGAGACTGCCCATCATTCTTCCTTGGAGCTGCAGGCGAGTTTGAACACCTGGAGATGTGAAGTTCTTTGGATAGCTGCATAACCTGCCAGGGACCATGCACCCATAGGTCCTTGTAAAGAGCCTGCTAGAATACAGTCTATATCTTCATTGATTTACAATTTCAGCTTTTGCTAATAACATGCATCCTGCAATTTGGTGTTCTACAAACTAAATGCAACAAGATCAATTTAGATTAATTTATTGAACACAATTGATCCATTAATCTTGATTGATCTGAGGATGCTCTGAAATTGGCAAAGGTTTCAGTACAGTTATATCTGAGATGGATGTGGAGGGTTCAGAGTGTAGCATGGTCATTCTAGCCACAGTCTTGAAACTCTTACTAAGTGATTGGGCAGAACTCTGCTAATGAGAAGTATCTATGGCCCATCAAGAAGATAATATAGCTCTTTAATACTAAAATAAAGTAAAAAAAGACAACCCCCCACCATCGTGGAATGCTGTTGTCATTCGGTCAACTCATTGTAATCCTTTGTACAACAGATCTATGCCTTGCCTGATCCTATGGCACTGTCACAGGTGCTCAAACCCATTGTTACAGTCATCATGTTAATCCATCTCATTGAGGGTCTTTCTCTCCTCTGACCTTCCTAGATTTCCTTGCATGATGACCTTTTCCAGCATGGTTCGTTCCATCCAGACAGAATGCACAAAGTACATGAGTTAAAGTTTCATTATCCTTACTACTTCTTTTTTTTTTCAAGTTATCATTATTTTTGACTACTCTTCCAATAGGTCACTATGAGTCGCAAGCAACTCGACGGCACATAACAACAACAATAACAATAACAATAACTCTTCCAATAGGGTTTGTGTTTGTTAGGCAATATCAGCTGTTTCTATAAGACATAAGCCTTTCTTTCAAGGAAAAATTGGAACCTATGCGGTTTTATGTGCTTTTTTAAAAAATTATTATTAAATTTTATTAGTTTTAATGAACATTTACAGAGATTTGGGGTTTTCATTCATTCATTGTTGCACTGTTTTCTCTACCCTCCTCCCCAGCCCAGTTCGTTCTTCTTCCCCCC
>NW_006399774.1:4363714-4367727 GCF_000299155.1 Elephantulus edwardii | reverse complement strand
ATGAGGTGAATTGATTCAGTGACTGGGGTACTCGGAATGGGTTTGTCAGAGGCAGTGCGGTTGGCGCAGGATAGAGCAGGGTTTAGGGCTGTTGTACATAGGGGTCGCTATGAGTCGCAAACAACTCGACGGCACATAACAACAACAACAACAAACATTTTAATGAAAGGTTATAGAGAATTTGGATTTCCATTCATTCATTGTTGCACATTTTCCTCCCTACCTATCCAACTCCAGTTTGTTTTTCTCTTGGGAAAAAAGGTCTTACATTGTTGTGCAGTCTCCCCCTCCCCCAATTCCAGTGCATTTTATTGTGTAGTTCTTATTTTGGACTGTTGTCATGCAAACAATTCTCAATCATAAATTCCTTTTTAGCAGTTCTATTCCTCATCTGTTTCAATGCAGTGTACATTATTTATCCCCTCTTTTTTTTACTTTTCTCATTATTTATCCCCTCTTTTTTTTACTTTTCTCCTAACCCCCAAAGTCAGTCCTGTTTTGTAACAGTGGCATTATGCAGTATTTGTCCTTTTGTAACTGAAATATTTCACACAGCATAATGTCCTCCAGGCTCACCCATTTTGTATAATATTTTATGAGTTCCTTGTTTTTCAGTGCGGTATAGTATTCCATTGTGTGAATATACCACAGATTCTCTGTCCATTCCTTTATTGATGTGGTGTTATGCAGTATTTGTCCTTTTGTGATGTAAATATTTCACTCAGCATAATGTCCTTCAGAGTCACCCATTTTGTATAATATTTCATGAGTTCCCTGTTTTTCAGTGCTGCATAGTGTTCCATTGTGTGAGTATACCACAGCTTCTCTATCCATTTCTTTGTTGATGGGCACTTGGGTTGTTTTCATCCCTTTGCTATTGTGAACAAGGCAGCAATAAACATGGGTGTGCATATATCTGTTTGGGTGGCAGTTCTGATTTCTTTAGAGTATATTCCCAGTGGTGGAGTTGCTGGGTCAAATGGTATTTCTATTTCCAACTTTTTGAGAAAACGCCATACTGCCTTCCATAGTGGTTGCACCATTTTACACTCCTACCAACAGTGAATAAGGGTTCCAGTTTCTCCACAACCTCACCAGCATTTGTTGTTTGCTGCTCTGTTGAATTTACTATTGTTACTGGGGTGAGATGATATTCCATAATTGTTTTGATAGGTTTTCTAAACCAGTGAGAGGCTCTGTCTTGTTTTATTAAAAGGAAGTCATCAAAGAGACTGGTCTGGGAAAGAATTTTTGAGGAAGGATTTTAAGCCAAAGACAAAGATTTGGTTTATTACAGATTTGTAATGAAAGAGAAGAATAGCCTAATTTACCACAGAGAAACTGGTGGAATTAAGACCTATTATGCTGAAGGATCAAGATGATTTGGTGACTAATCAGCTGTGGGTATAAAGAGAGGTAAGAAGCCTAGATGACTCTCTCCAGGTGCTAATAGTCACGTTCCTAAGTGACTACTAATGTCCCCCACGTGGAGGCAAAAAAGATGTATCAGAAGAGTAGCTTGGCGGGAGGTGAGTCAAGCGTTGCATTACTCTGGGACACGTTGAGTTTGAAATTGCTTTGGGGCATCCAAAATAATTAGTTAATAAAAAAATGCTTCACTCAGATATATTACCAGTCTATCTTAGAAGAAATGCAGCCACAAAGCTCCTTGGAGACAGGATGGTAAGGCTTCCTCTCATACGTTGGTCATATATTCAGGAGTGGTCAGTTCCTGGGAGGGGCAAATATAAATGTAAATGTAGACAGTCAGTGAAAGAGAGAAAAGTCTTATTGAGATAGTTTAACACAGTGGCTGCACCCATAGCCTTGATCATGGAAGAGATTGTGTGAATAGAGAAACATAAGGCAAGAGATTGACCCGTTGTCCCTGCGAGTCTTAATGAAATGAATTAACACGGTGACTCTAACGATGCCTTCAGTCTAAGTAGGTTATAGAAATGTTAACTCAGAGAGACTTCCTGCTTGTGAGTGCTGTGGAGGACATCTTCCTTAGTAAACTGTGTAGAACTCTGATTCTCTAAATTACATGCTTGTGTAACTATGTAGAACTGTTTGATTATGTATGTGCATGTATAACTTTGACAAACATTTTAAAAAACCTCAATTTATTCATAAACAATCTAACATTTCTGATCATGTCTAAATTAGGTTTTAGATTAAGCCAAGATAAATGAGTGGGTAATTGTTGTAACGGAATATGTTACCGCTTACGTACTTTAAACGTTATTAATCTTCAATTCAGGGAGATTAGCATAAATAATTAATAATATGTAGAGGACAGAAGGTAGAGCCTGTTTATTTAAAAAGCCATCTATCTTCTCAACTTACGGGGAAAGACTTTCCCAGAAGTCACTTCGCTGTCTGGCAGGCGTTTCCTTACAGATTTTGAAGTTCAGGGTAATCACTCTCTTGATACTCCAGACCAGAGGAGGATCCAGAATGTGAGACTAAAAACAAAACCGAAAACAACCCGTCCCCCCACGTTAAACATAGAGACCCCAAAGACTCTGACTCACAGAGTTTCGAAGGCTATGACTTCTTCCTATGAAGATCTTTTTATTAGCGGTCAAGGACTTCCACTGTGTCCACAAAACTCCTTAGGTCACTGGCACCTCCCCCGAATGACCCTATCTACATGTGTTGATGGCACCATTTTGTCCACTATATGATTCTTCCCTTCAGCTCACACTGTGGTGTTTGTGACCAGCCTTTATGCCCTTTCTTTTCTTGTCTCTATAAATGTTGGCCAGATTGAGAGTCTAACATCAAAACATAATGAATGTAATCAACTGGAGGAAAGAAAAGCCACTTGAAAGTGGTTATTTTCCTCACATCAAATGTATAGGTTCTTAAAAAAAATGTTCCTTCTGTTATTTTTAAGACTGGCTAAGACGGAAATAGTTCCCCCATTGAACAAGTCATGAAGAATGAATACAACCAGGTCAGGGTTGGCCTGGTCCTCAAAGACCTCCCAGTTTACTTCATTAGCTTCAACCAAAAGATCAATTAGAGAGTTATGTGACAGATGAAAGTCACTTTGATAAAACTGGGTACGGAGTGGCCTAGAAACCTTTAGATATTGTCAGGTAGGAGTAAGTGTGACAAAGTAAATCCCTTTTCTCCCTGTGGTCAATACACTCACTCGATCAAAATAACCATTATGTTATCCACTGTGCTTCTGTTGCCCCTAAGTGACTTGCTTTTAATCACATGTCCCTTTGGTTGCTCCATTTCGTCACTTCAGTTTTGTTTCCTAGAGAGAAATTTTTCGTGGCCTCGATTGTCTCAGCAATTATTTTTCTCTTTCATTTGACAACTGGAGAAACAGTGAAAGTTTTAATGGAGACTTGTTTTCTCATGGTCCCTCAGGGGTAACTTGTAATCACGACTTTATTAACCGTGTTGAATTAGTATGTAAATCATCTTATATTTTTATGTAGTAGAGGGATAAGTCTAAAGTTGAATGAGTCCAGACACTTCTTTCTTACCAAGTAACACAGCTCACACTTTTAACCCAACATGGTGACTATTTTAATCCAAGAATGAAGAACCCCTTCCTCCCTTTATTCCTTTTTTTGTTTTGCTTAACATTATTTCTCACTGTAATTTTCTACAGGTAGAAAGAAAATCAAACATGAAAAGTCATTCCTACCCAGCCCCTTCTAACTCTGGCATTCTTGTCTCTATTAAAAAATAGGAAATTCTTAGAAAGGTGTATTTATTGTTTACAGGGACCTTGATTATAATGATACCCAGTGTATTACCTAATGTCCAAATATGTAATTTACTGGGACAAAAAAAATTCCATACTTTTTTCCTAAATGGAGTATATAGTCTAGACTAATAATTCACAAGCAGAAGAATTTCTTTCATAAAGAACTATTTGGGAAGTTAAACATATACCCCATCACAGGTTTGCCTGGTGTCTGTACTACCAATTCCCACTTTGTCTTTTCCTCTTCCTCCTCCTCCTCCTCCTCCTCCTCCTCCTC
>NW_006399774.1:4326735-4356389 GCF_000299155.1 Elephantulus edwardii | reverse complement strand
AGGTCCACTCCACCATGTAGCCATCGCTCTAGACTCCTGTCATGACTGAAATATCTAATCACATATCTCTTTTAAACAGTTTTCTCCCTCCTCTGTTTCAGTGCAGTATACATCATTGATATGTGTTTTTTTTTTAATTTTTTTTAGGGTTTCCAATCATTCATTGTTGCACTTTTCTCCCTGCAATACCCCCTGCCCACCCCCATTAACTCTTCCTCTTGAAAAGTAAAAGAAAAACTCTTCCATTTTATGCAATCCCTCCTCCCAAGTCCACTCTACTGTGCAACCTTCATTCTGGACTCCTGTCATGACAATAATACCCAATCATATATCCCTTTTAAATATTTCTCTCTCTCATCTGTTTCAGTGCAGTATACATCATTCCTCTCCTCCTTTTCTGTCTTCCCTCAACCCTGATGTCAGTCTCATTTTACAACAGTGGCCCTATGCAATATTTGTCATTTTTGTGACTGAGATATTTTGCTCAGCACAATGTCCTCCAGGGTCATTCATTTTGCATAATATTTCATGAGTTCTTTGTTTTTCAATGCTGCATAGTATTCCATTGTGTGAATATATCAGAGTTTCTCTATTCATTCATTTTTTAAATATCATCCTTACTTCTAAGGAGCACTCTAATTGCACTCTTTCCAAGACTGATTTATTTATTTTTTTGTCCTCACCTCCATGCCACTAGAAGACAAAGAATCAATGACAATGCAAACCAAAGACTTAGAAGAATTGATGAATCTGTGTGGTGCTGGAGAATAGTACTGAACATAACATGAACTGCCAAGAGAACAAATATGTCTCTCCTGGAGAGGGTGAAATTAGGTTTTGGGGCTTTTTTTTCCATTTTTTTTAAACAAGCTATCCTACCTTTCTAATTTTTTTTTTTTTTTACTTTTAATGAGAGCTTACAGAGACTTTGGATTTCCATTCATTCACTGTTGCACACTTTCCTCCCTGCCTACCCCTTGCCCCACAGTTCATTTTATTTAAAGTAAAAAAATAAAAATCTTTCATTGTTATACAGTCCTCCCCCGACCCTAGTCTACTCCGCTATGCAGCTTTCCTTCTGGACTCTTGTCATGACAATAATACCTAATCATACATTGTTCCTAAACAGTTCTCTCCCTCGTCTGTTTCAATGCAGTTTACATTATTTATCCTCTCTCAGTTTCCCCCCAAGTCTGATGTCAGACCCACTTTACAACAGTGGCACTATACAATATTTGTCCTTTTATGATGGAGATAGTTCACTCAGCATAATGTTCTCCAGGGTCACCCATTTTATATATAGGATTTAAAGCTCTGTCTCACATACTTTGGGCACTTTGAAAGGAGGTACCAGTCTGTGGAAAAGGACATCATGCTTGAAGGGGTAGAAAGTCAGTGCAGGAGAGGAAGATCTCAGGTGAAATGGATTGACACAGTGGCTAGAGCAGTGTGTCATTGTTGGTGAGGTTAGCTTAGGATAGGGCGAGGTTCAGGACATGGTTCATAGGGTTACTTTGAATCATAGTCTACCATACAGCACATAACAACAACCATGCCGCCAGTTTTCCAAGAGACATTTTTTTTTTTATTTTTAAATTTTATTATTATTATTAATTTTAATGAAAATTTACAGAGAATTTGGATTTCCATTCATTCATTGTTGCACTTTTCTCCCTTCCCAACTTTCCCCTCAGTTCATTTTTCTCTTTGAAAAGTAAAAGAAAAATTCTTTCATTGTTATACAATTCCTCCCCCCAAAACCCACTATGCAGCCTTCATTCTGGACTCCTGTCATGACAATAATACCTAATCACGTATCCCTTTTAAACAGTTCTCATCCTCATCTGTTTCAATGCAGTGTACATAATTTATCCCATCTTTCTCCCCAACCCCTATGGCAGTCCCGTTTTACAACAGTGGCACTATGCAGTGTTTGTCCTTTTGTGACTGAGATATTTCATTCAGCATTATGTCCTCCAGGGTTATCCATTTTGAATAATATTTCAGGAATTCTTTGTTTTTCAATACAGTGTAGTATTCCATTGTGTGAATATACCACAGCTTCTCTATTCATTCATTTGTTGATGGGCACTTAGGTTGTTTCCAACTTTTTGCTATTGTGAACAAAGCCGCAATAAACATGGGCGTGCATGACCCATTCTTTTTAAGGCACATAAATAAATGTAATTTTTAAAAACCTCTGTTAGTTCTAATTGGATCGCATATTCGGAATTTAATGCTGCAGAATGAACTTTGCTTTTCATGAGGGCAGCTGAAACTGGAAGACATGAGAACAATTCTTGAGGTCATCAAAGCTTTCTATTTATTTAGTATTCTTTATGGAACAAAAGGTAAACAATTCAGGAATACAAACATTTAAGGCATGTATTTCCAATTAAGATCCGACACCAGTTTTTTAAGATATTTCTTTATAATTAGGCAAACAGCAACAGAAGTCTCATGTCAATTGATTCTTTCTTTGGGGAAGTTGGCAGGGTGATAACCCTTAGGGACTTCACAGTGTTGCCCATTTCAAATCCTTGAGGTAAACTGTAGAGAAGAGATGTCCATATTTGAAGACAGGTCAAGTGGCCTCATTCCTGATTTGCCAGTGTGCCTTACTCTGCCATCTTTGCTGCTTTTGTAGCGTTTCAATCGATACACAGAGAAAACAATGCACAATTTCTGAACTGACCCTTCAAGATATTAATCTTATAGACTACATCAAATTGTTGTTGTTATGTGCTGTCTAGTTGCCTGCGACTCATAGTGACCATATGCACAATAGCCCTAAACCCTACTCTGTCCTGTGCCAATCTCACTGTCTCTGACACATCTACCCTTATTACCACAGTCACTGAATCAATCCATCTCATCGAGGGTCTTCCTCTCCTGCGCTGTCCCTCCACCCTCCCAAGCATGACATTGTTCTCCAAGGACTGATCTCGCCTTGCAACATGTCCAAAGTATGTCAGACGAAGCTTCAGAATCCTTGCCACCAAGGAGCAGCCTTGCTTCACCCTCTAGGATGAATGTAGGAAAATTGAACATTGTTAAGGAAGAAATGAAACAAACAAATATTGACATACATTGCTGAACTGAGATAGATTGGCTTGGGATATTTTGAATCAAATAATCATATGATATACTATGCTGGAAATGGAAATGAAAAGGTGAGGAAAAATGGGGTTGCATTTATAGTCAAGAAGACCATTTCTAGATCCTGAAATATAATGTTGTGAAAGACAGGATAATATCCATATCCATACAAGGAAAACCTGTTAATACCACTATCATTCAAATATATGCACCAACAACCAGAGCAAAAGAGGAAGAAATGGAAGATTTCTACCAACTTTTGCAGTCAGAAATCGATCAAGCATGCAACCAAGATGCATTAATAATAATGGGTGACTGGAATGCAAAAGTTGAAAACAAGAAAAAGAATCAGTAATTGGAAAACTACTATGGTCTTGGTGACAGAGTGAAACTGGAAATAGAATGACAGAATTTTATACCATCAATGATTTATTCATTGCAAATACCTTTTATAAGAAACACAAATGATGGCTGTACACATAGACTTCACCTGATGGTCTACACAGCAATCAGACTGATTACATCTGTGGAAAGAGTAACCGAAGAAGGTCCATATCAGCTGTGAAAACTAGACCAGGTACTGATTATGGAGCAGACTATTAACTGATAAAAAAAAATGAAATAAAATCCACAAGAACCAAAATCAGGCCTTGAGTCTATGCCACCTGAATTAAAAAAAAAAAACACAAAGTCTTAGGAATAGGTTTAAGGTCTTGAACACTAATGAATGAAGACCACATGAACTGTGGGAGGATAGCAAAAATATCCATGAGGAATGCAAAAGGTCATTACAAAGACATAGGAGAAAAAGACTGAGATGGATGTCAGAAGAGACTCTGAATATTGCACTAGAGTGCTGAGAAGCCAAAGCAAAGGGAAGAAATCAAGATATTAAGAAGCTGAACAGAAGATTTTTGAAGGGCAGCGTGGGAAGACAAAGCAACATATTACAATAAAATGTGCAAAGAGCTGGTGTCAGAGGATCAAAAGGGATGAACTTGCTCAGCATTTCTTAATTTAGGGACACATATCCCTAAAAATTAATTTAGGGATCTTGAAGGAATGTTAAAATGAAAATATTTTCTTCAGAAATATTTATCTTCTGAATAAAAGCAAGGTGTTTTGTGACCTATGTTATTTTTCAAGTTAAATAAGCTATTTCTCATTCAAGATCAGGCAAGTCCTATCTGTGCATGCTAATGGGGCGAAGACAGGTATGAGGGAACATTAGCACTTAATAACAAAGGCTATAATTGTAATTATTAGAAGACATTATTGAATACATCCTCTGTGTGCAAGGATCATGTATAGATTTTCATTTTGAGTGGCAAAAGTACAATACTTTTTGGAAATTTTAATTTTCTAGGCCATTTCAGATTAATCATCCTCTTGAACTTTATTAGCTATGCAGCTTCAAATAAAATCACTTGTTTATTAGAGCAACTTATCACAGGAAAGTTTGCCAGGACTTGTTAAGTTATTTGGTCTTTATATATATATTTTTTTTTTTCTTATGTATGAATCAAGATGGATTTAATCCTCTAAAAATTGATGGCACAAGTACAAAGGTTCAATTTTCAGTCATGACTCATGTTGCCTCATGACTCCAAAGGTCACTAAAAGCTTGAGTGTGTGCAAATTTAGGAAGGTCAACGGCTCAGAAGCTAACTTTAGGCAAGATTCTGTCATTATGCGACACTATCAAAGGGTCTTGAAATCTCCAAACATGAAAATGTCTCACACTATTTAAGGAACAAAAAGAAAGCAGTAGTCAGAAAAATAAAACCCCAAACAATTTCAATTCACTTTTTTGGTTGTTGTTCTTTTATTTTTTATTGCTACTTATTATTATTATTGATTTTAACAAAAATTTACAGAAACTTTGGATTTCCATTCATTCATTGCCGCACTTTTCTCCCTGCCTACGCCTTCCCCCCAACTCACTCATTTCTTTGACAAGTAAAATTCTTTCATTTTTTTACAATCCCTCCCCTCAAGTCCACTCCATTATGCAGCCTTTGTTCTGGACTCCTGTCATGACAAAAATACCTAATCACATGTCCCTTTTAAACACTTTTCTCCTTCATCTGTTTCAATGCAGTATAATGTTATTTATCCCATCTTTCTTGGTATAGTCACACAATGGAATACTATGCTGCATTGAAAAACAAGAAACTCATGAAATATTATTCAAAATGGGTGACCCTGGAGGACATTATGCTGAATGAAATATCTCAGTCAAAGAAGACAAATACTAGATAGTGCCACTGCAATAAATTTCTACTAGCTTTCTCTTTCTCTCTCTCTCTCGCTCTCTCATATCTCTATCTCTGCATACAGGTTGAAAAGGTATGGAGACAGGACACATCCCTGGCGTACGCCCTTCCCAATTTTGAGCCATGCAGTGTTACCCTGCTCTGTTCTGATGACTACCTCTTGGTCCAAGTATAGGTTTCACATTAGCATGATCAAGTGTTCTGGGATTCCCATTATTCTCAGAATCAGCCACAGTTTGTTATGATCCACACAGTCAAATGCCTTTGCATAATCAATGAAGCACAGATATACATTCCTCTGGTATTCCCTGATTTCAGCCAAGATCCAGCTAACATCAGCTACAATATCCCTAGTACCATGACCCCTTCTAAACCCAGGCTGGACTTCTGGCAGTTCTCTGCTGATGTGCTGTTCCAGCTGTTTTTAGATAATCTTCAGCAGAATCTTGCTGGCATGTGAAATCAACGATATTGTTCTGTAGTTTCCACACTTAGTTGGGTCACCCTTCTTTGGAATTGGAACAAATATAGATCTCTTCCAGTCAGTTGGCCAAGTGGTTGTTCTCCAGATTTCTTGACACAACTTGGTGAGCACGTCCAGGGCAGCATCTGTTAGCTGAAATATGTCAATTGGTATGCCATCTATTCCTTTGGCCTTATTTTTTGTTATTTCCTTCAAATCAGCTTGAACGTCTTCCTTCATCACCATAGGCTCTTGCTCATATGTTGTTTCATGAAATTCTTCTGTGTCTGCCAATTCATTTTGATACAGTGACTCAGTATATTCTTTCCATCTTCTTTTAAACTTCCTAGATCATTTAACATTCTGCCAAAAGCATCCTTGATTATAGCAACTCGAGGTTTGAATTTGTTCTTCAGTTCCTTGAGCTTAAGAAATGCTGAGTGAGTTTGGCCCTTTTGATTTTCTGACTCCAACTCCTTGCACATTTCATTATAATATTTTACTTTGTTATCCCGTGCTGCCCTTTGAAATCTTCTGTCCAGCTCTTTAGTGTCTTGAATTCTTCCTTGTGGTTTGGCTTCTCTGAGCTCCAGTGAAATATTCAGAGTTTCTTCTGATATCCATTTTGGTCTTTTCTTCCTCTTCTGTCTTTGTAATGAATGTTTGCACTCTTCTTGGATGATACCCTTTATAGCCTCCCACAACTCATCATCAGATCATCAACAGATCATCCGGAAGGCTGGGCTCTATGAGGAGAAGTGTGGCATCAGGATTGGTGGAAGATCTATCAACAGTCTGCATTATGCAGATGACACAACCCTGCTTGCTGAAACTGAGGAGGACCTGAAGCGCTTGCCGCAGAAGGTCAAGGACTGCAGCCTTCAGTATGGATTGAGCCTCAATGTCAAGAAGACAAAGATTCTCACCACTGGACCAATTGGCAGCATCAGGATGGATGGTGAAGACATTGAGATTGTTCACAGCTTTAGTCTACTTGGCTCCACAATCAACACTCTTGGCACCAGCAGCCAGGAAATTAAAAGACGTATTGTGATGGGAAAGTCTGCTGTTAGGGACCTCTCCAAAGTACTGAAGAGCAATGGTGTCTCTCTGGAGACTAAGGTGCATCTGATACAGGCCATGGTCTTTGCAATCACTTGTGATGCATCAGAGCATTGGACAATGACTAGGGAGGATAGGAGAATTGATGCCTTTGAGCTGTGGTGCTGGAGAAGAGTATTGAGGGTACCATGGACTGCTAGGAAAACAAATGGATTCATTCTGGAGAGGGTTAAACCGGGCTGCTCCTTGAAGGCAAGGATTCTGAGGCTTTGTTTGACATACTTTGGTCATGTTGTAGGGAGAGACCGGCCCTTGGAGAAGGACATCATGATTGAGAGGGTGGAGGGCAGGCGCAGGAGGGGAAGGCCCTCTATGAGGTGGATTGATTCAGTGACTGGAGTAATTGGGATGAGTGTGTTGGATGCAATGAGATTGGCACAGGACAGAGCAGAGTTTAGGGCTGTTGTACATAGGGTCACTATGAGTCGCAAGCGACTTGATGGCACATAACAACAACAACAACATCTCTCTCTCTCTCTCATCACTTATCTCTTTTTTTTTCTATATACATTTGGTATAGCTACTATGGAAACAGTTTGGTAACTTGTCAAAATTCCTAAATAATAACTTCCATTTGACTCAGCAATCCCAATATTTTGTACATAGTTAGAAAAAAAATGAAGACAAATCACAAACAGAAACTTGTACACCAATGTTCATTTTAACTCTCCACACATAAGCAAAAAGATAGAGGCAACAGAAACATCCATCAGCATGTGAATGGATAAACGAATGTGGCATGTACTACCATATCGAGACAGTGAATATACAGTGCCTTATTACTTAGTCATAAGAGAAATTAAGTTCTGATACATGCCATTCCATGATTGAACTTGGAAAATAATCATACTGAGTGAAATCAGTCAGTCATCAAAGAACAAATATGTTATGATCTCATTTAAATCCGGGCCATGGTCTCAGAAAGCTGAACAACGACTAGGGATGATAGAAGGAGAATTGATGTCTTTGAGCTGTGGTGTTCGAGGAGTATTGGATATACCATGAATGCTGACCAGAACAAACTCATTCATCCTGGAGCGGGTTAAGCCAGGCTGCTCCTTGGAGGCAAAGATGTTGAAACTTTGTCTCACACATTTTGGGTATTGATCTAGGAGAGGCTATGTCTTGGAAAGGGACATGACGCTTGGAAAGGAGGAGGGCCAGTGAAAGAGAGTCCTTCAATTAGATGGATTGATCTAATAACAGCAATTGTCAGAGATGTTGAGAAGGCACAGGAAAGGCACATCTGCTGTTCATAAGGTCACCCACTGTGACTCATACTTGACTCATTGGTACCTAATGACAACAACAACAGCACATAATATTTTTTCATAAATTCCTATAAACACCAACTGAATTGCACATTTTAGTTGATCATTTAGTAAAGTTGCCATTGCATTGAGTTAGACTGATGATGAAATAAAAAGTAACAGAACAAAATGTTCCCTACTTCTGTGCCATCTTCAAAACCACGGGTACGTTTGAGTCTATTGTTACAGCTGTTCTGTCACTTTATCTCAGTGAGTTTCCTTTATTTTTATAGTGTTTCTGCTTTACTAAACATTATACCTTTTTCTAGTGTTAAACCTTTCCTGATGATGTGTTCAAAGTAAGTGAATGTAAGTTTTCTTTCTTATTTCCAATAATATTTTATTTTCATTGTGTTTCTTCCAAGACTAATTTGTTTGTTCTTCTGATATAGTAAATATTCCTGAAGATTCAGTACTCCAGGTCAAGTTTCTCATAAATATATTCAGAATTTCAGTGCTTCCATTTCTAATATAGTATTCTTATTTCACTCCATTCCTACTCCCACCAGCTTGCTCTTTTTCACTTTAGAAAGGTTTTTTTCCCCCCTCTAATTTGAGCCTAGCCTTTCTCTTTCACAAAATTTTTATATGGATTTTGTTTTAAGTTCAAATTCGAGAGTATCATCCCTTCCCCATATGCTGCTTTTGGAAGTAATTGCATTTCCTTGCTTTTACTGACTTATTGCCATTAAGCTGGAATTGACTCATAGCTGACCCTCCTTTACGTTTTCTGAGGCTACAGAACAAACAAGGAGAGTTTGCCATTTTTCTCCTATGAAGCTGTGAGTGGAGGTTTGGATTAAAACCCCCAGAGATGTTTTTGGGTTAGCAGCACAACAAGTTTAACGTTTAAAGATTCCACAAGGTACCTCATTGTCAGAACTCATTACCATCAAGTTGGAATGGACTCATAGTTGAGCCTCCGGTGGGTTTTTAGAAGTTGAAAATCACCCAGGAGGAGATTGTCCATCTTGCTCCTGCACCATCTACCTTTGACTGACACCATAACTTTCTGGTGACTAGGCCAAAGTTATCCAAGAATTCTCATTAGTCTAATTTACAATTGATATGTTAGTATTTATTTCTAAAGTATTTTATTTTCTAAAAATATTTTTCTTATTAAAGTATTTGCATCTAAAGGAAAATTTCAACATCATTTCACCTCTAACATTTGGTAGTCTGATTCATGAATAAATGAATAATCATACAAATTTTAAAGATTATTTGCCTACTTGTATTTTACCTTTTGTGTCAGACTTTAAAAAGCCCTATGTATCCTATTTTCATATCCGTTCAATGTATATGTGGACTAGATCATCCAGGAAGCTGGGCTCTATGATGATGCTTCAGGATTGTAGGAAGACTCATCAACCACCTGCATAATCCAGGTGACATGACACAACCTTGCTTGCCGAAACTGAGGAGAACTTGAGGCATTTGCTGCAGGAATAGACTGAAGCTCAACATCAAGAAAACATAGATTCTCATCACTGGGCCAATTGGCAACATCATAATCGATGGGGAAGAGATTGAGATTGTTAACGCTTCAGTTTGTTTGACTCCACAATCAGCACTCTTGGTACCAGCAACCAGCAAATCAAAAGATGCATTGAATTGAGAAAGTGTGCTGTCAGGGACCTCTCCAGAGTACTGAATAGCAACAATGTCAGTCTGGAAACGAAGGTGCATCTGATCCAGGCCATGGTCTTTGCAACTGCTTGCTGGACAATGACTAGGGATGATAGAAGGAGAATTGATGTTTTTGAGCTGTGGTGCTGGAGAGGAGTATTAAATATACCATGGACTGCTAGGAGAACAAATGAGTTCATGCTGGAGAGGGTGAAACCAGGCTACTTCTTGGAGGCAAGGATTCTGAAGCTCCATTTGACATACTTTAGGCATGTTGCAAAGAGGTACCAGTCCTTGGAGAGGGACATCATACTTCTTAGGGAGGAGATGGATTGACTCAGTGACTGGGGTAATGGGGGTAGGTGTGTCAGAAATAATAAGGTTGGCTCAGGATAGAGAAGGCCTCAGAGCTATTGTACATATGGTATTTCTTTCTTCGTAGATAATAAATTAATAATGCAGAAAGCATCAAAAGCAGATGGAAGGAATATACAGAGTCACTGTACCAAAAAGAATTGGTTGACATGGAAACATTTCAGGAAGTAGCATATGATCAAGAAACAATAGTACTGATAGAGGAAGTCCAAGCTCCATTGAAAACACTGGAAAATAGTGAAGTCTCAAAGATTGATTGGAATACTAACAGAGATATATCAGCAAACAGATGTGAGTCTGGATGTGCTAACCAGTCTATGCCAAGGAAATTTGAAGACAGCTATCTGACCAGCTTTGTGTTTTATTGATTATATAAAGGTACTTGACTGTGTGAATCATAAAAAATTATGGGTAACATTGAGTGTGAATGGCAGTCCACGTACTGTTAACTGTGCTCATGTGAAAACTGTCCATAGACTGAGAAACAGCTGTCTAAATAAAACATGAGAACACTGCATGGTTTAAAACCAGGAAAAGTATGCATCAAATGTGTATCTTTCTCCATACCTATTCATTCTGTATGCTGAACCAATCTTTTAAGAAATGGCTATATGAGGAAGAACATGACATTAGACTTGGAGGAAGACTCATCAACAACCTGAATTGTACAGCTGATACAATCTTTCTTGCATAAAATAAGACTTGAAGCACTTACTGGAGAAGATCAAAGGCTAGAGCCTTCAAAATAGATTACATCTCAGTATCAGGAAACCAAAAGCCTCACCTATGGACAAATAGGCAGCATAGTGATAAATGGAGAATGAAATTGTCAATGTCATTTTACACAGATCCACAATCAACACTTATGGTAGCAGAGATCAAGAAATTAAGTTGCATTAGGATCATCTGCTATGAAGGAACTCTCCAAAGTGCTAAAGAGAAACTTTTTGTTTGAAGAATATGATTTGCCCAATACAAGTCATAGTATTTTTCAGTTGTTTCCTGTGCATCTGAAAAATCGGACAATGAATTAGGTAAACGGAAGAAGAATAAATGCCTTTTAATTGTAATTTTGAAGAACTATATTGAATATCTCATGAAATGAAAAAGAAAAGGAAACAACACCCCCAATATATCTGTTTACCAAATGCATTTGTCTTAGAAGACAGTGAAAGCAGAGTGATACTTAGAGGCAAGTATGGTGAAACTACAATTCACATACTTTGAACATGTTGTCATTTGGAGCCAGTCTTTTGAAAATGAAACCAAGCTGGGAAAGATAGGGGGTCAGCAGAAAAGAACAAGACCCTTTAGGGTAAGGATTGACAACAGTGACTAAAAAAAAAAAATGGACTCGAGCATGCTGGAGGTTGTGAGGATGGTACAGGATAGGACAAGGTTCAGATTTATCGTTCATAGGGTCTCTGAGAGTTCTAGTTCACTTAGTAGCACCTAATAAGGTAAATTTGGAGATAGCTATATATCTGGAGACATACATCTGTTATTGTTGATTGCCTTCAAGTTGAGCACAACTCGTAGCGACCCTATGAACAAAAGGCCTGAAGCCTTTCTATAACTGTCGACATCTATCAAAGTTCATAGAGTTTCTGGAGGAGTGTTTAGGAAGTGGATGCCACTCCTGCTTCCAAACTTATCATAGAATGTTATTGGTTGAGTCACCTGCGATGCATAGCGACCCTATGGACAGGAGCTATGAACCCTTCCCTGTTCTGAGCCAGTCTCACTAATTCTGACACACCAACCTCCATCACCCCAGTTACTGTATCAGTCCATCTCTTCCGGGGTCTCCCTCTCTCCTGCGCTGTCTGTCTACCCTTCCAGACATGATTTCCTTCTCCAAGGACTGATCTCTCTTGGCCATGTGCCCAATCTGTATTTATCCTATTTTATGTGCCACTGAATTGGAACTGACCCTCCAGTGGGTAAACAGAGGCAATAAGCTGCATGGGAGATTGTCTATCTTATCTCCTTGAAGTAGGTGGTGGATTTGAACTGCATACATTTAGGTAGACAGTGCAGCTCCTTACCATTATGTATCTATTTATCTGTATCCATATATATATAATCTATCTATCTATCATCTTTTATTCATATTTTCTCTCTCATCTGTGTTTCTATCTAATATCTATCTATTGGTATGGTTCACATTGTGGCACTGTTAACCAAAATACTGAACATGTCCAGTGTTTGGAATGATTCCTCAGGAGAAAGTTGAACAGTCTTCTCCCATTAAGATTTGTAGGGTTGGAAGTCTGACAGAAGGTTACTGTGAGTTGAAATGAATTTGGTGGCAGTGAGCAATTATGTATATACATATATTCCCCTCATAGTGACCCTCTGTGTAACAGAAAACAACCACCATCCAGTCTCGCTGAGTTTGAGACCATTACTTCAGCTGTTGCATATGCCAGTTTATCTCACTGAAGAGTTTCCTCTTTTTTCTTTCCTTTTTTAATTTTTACTATTTTGTGTGTGCGCCATCAAATCGAATCTGACTGGTACAGGAGGAGATTGCCCCTTCTTCTCCAGCAGAGCCTCTGGTGGATTTGAACCACATACCTCTGGGATCACAGTGCAGCTTCTTGCCACTAGGCCACCAGAGCTCCCTGAAGATCTTCCTCTTTTCCATGGACCACGTACTTTAGCAAAGTTTTTATATTTTTCCAGGGATTGGTCTCTCCTGATAACATGTGAGACAAAGTTTCCACCTTCTCACTTCTGAAGAGCATTCTGCCTGTTCTTCTGGTAAACCACTGTATATTCATGACCCTTTGCCAACATCACTATTCAAATATGTCAGTTCTTCTTTAGTCTTCCTGATTAATTATCCAGCATTCATGTGCATATGTGTGTGTCTATCATATGCTGTATAACTGTGTTCAGTCCCCATTTCAACGTATCTTTGTCATCTTTACTGGTTACATCTATTTTATTTGAAGATGCTTTAAGAGTAAAGATGCAGATACTGTAAATTTCAAGTGGCCAGCCTTACCTTACTTGCAATTCTTGTCCCAACAACACATGATAAACAGGGATAGCACTGCTTTCTGCCACAGCATTGTCTTTAGGTTCCACTGAGCAAACTATGACTCTTAACGACTCTATGAATAATAGATCTGGATCGTGCTCTGTTCGGCATCATTCTCATCATCTCTGTCACACGTGAGCCCATTCTTACAGTCACACTGTTAAACCATCTTGTTGAGGGTCTTCCTCTTTTTGATGATACTCCACCTTTTCAAGCATTATGTCTTTTTCTAAGTACTGAATCATCCTAAGAATATTTCCAAAGTATATAAAACGAAGTCTCACATCCTTGCTTCTAAGTAGCATTCTAGTTGCACTTTCTCTAAAACATATTGGCTTGCACTTTTGACAGTTGATGAAATTTTCAGGACACTTCTCCAACACCACAACTAAAATTTTTCTGTAATCATTATTAACTGTTGACCTTTCAGATACATAGCAAGTAATTGAAAATACCATGGCTTTAATCAGGTGCACCTCAGTTTTAAAACTGACATCATTGCTCCTTGATACTTTGAAGAAGACTTTGCATATTTTTTCCAATGCAACGCTTCTTTTGATTTTTTTGACTTCTGGTACCAATTGTGTTGATTACAGATCCAAGCAAGATGAGGTTGTTGAGGACTTTGATACTTTCTCCATCTCTCATGATTGGCCTGGTGAAAATTATTGTTTTCTTGATGCTGATGTGTAACCCATATTAAAGACTGTAGTCTTTAATCTTCTGTAGTAAGTACTTCAAGTATCTAAATGTCTCTAGTAGATTTAAACTTTGCATGATCTTGAAAAGATATAGTGGCTTTAGTAAAAGCTTTTATTTCTAAATAGAATATTCTTTCCTGTGTTATATATTATTTATTTCTTTGAAGTTTATCAAACAGACACTTTCTACCCTTTTGAGTCATATCCTCTGTTTTAGCAGACTTCCTAAAAATAAAATTTAAAAACCTCATTGATCCCTCATCCTCATTCTATTAGTCATTTCATCTTTCTCTATAAAGCCATAGAAATATTTCATTAAAGGTTTACTCAAGAAACAACAAATGTCTCTCAAAGTGGAAAGCTCCAAAGTACTAAAACAATTGCATGGTGTGTAGAGGCTGTAAAATGTACTGTATGAAATAAGTAGATTTGTGTCTACATCTTGTATCTGACGTTCTATCTGCATCACTTTAGGCAAGTTACTTAACTAGTGAGCCTATATTTTTTTTAGAATAATTAAAATAGTTGGGTTGGGTTTTTTTCCCATTTTGAGAATCTTGAAAATGACTTGTGCCTACCACTGATACAAACCATTGTATTTTCAATTGTTAGACATGCATCTAAAATTTGGGCAATGAACAAGAAATATAGAGGAACCAGTGCCTTTGAATTGTGGTGGAGAAGACTATTGAATACACCATAGGGTTAGTTGTTAGTTGACATTGAGTTGAGTCCTACTCATCGTGACCCTATGAACAACAGATCTGAACCCTGTCCTAACTTCTTCATTCCGGATATGTGATTGCTAAATATTTTTCCCAGTCTGTAGGCTTCCTTCTTATCCTGTTGGAGAAGTTTTTTAAATTTGCATAGGGATTTGATTCTTAGAAGTTCTTTTTCATCTATTTTATCCTTTCCTGGTTGTAGGTTTTCATTATGCTTGAAAAACTGTGCCTGCTGTAGATTAGGGCTTCTAGAGTTCTTCCTACATTTTCTCTGGTCAATTTTATTTGGTTTTGTCTCTAGGTTTCTGATCCACCTTGAGTTGATTTTTGTGTATGGTGTGAGGTGTGGGTCTTGCTTAAGTTTTCTGCACACAGGTTTCTAATGTGTTCAAATTTGCAGGCAGTTCACCATTTGTTAAAGAGACTTACTGATTTTGCCTCCTTGTCAAAGATCAGTTGACCTTTGATAGATGAGCTGATTTCTGGGTTCTCAATTCTATTCTGTTGATTTATGTGCCTATTGCTGTCAGTACCATGCTGTTTTGACCACTATGGCTGTTTAGTAAGATCTGAGATCAGAGACTGCGATACCTTCTACCTTGTTTATCTTTTCCAGCTGTATTTTGCTTATTCTGGGTCTCTTTTTTGATTTAAGATAAAATAGGAAATTGCCTTTTTTTGTGAGGAAAAAGTTATATTTAGAATTAGCCAGTTGGACTCAATTTAGGTGATCTCAATTTTGTTGGCAACATCCAAAGCATCATAATCAGGAGCAAGTCAAACATAGGCCTTCTTCTCTCCATCATGCCTAATGAAGGTGTTGACCTTGAGAACAATATCATAGAGCTTCTTTACAGCTTATTTGATTTGGTGCTTGCCTTTTGCATCTCGTTGAAGAATGGAAGTGGTATCTGTGTTGGGATTGCATTGAATTTGTAGGCCTTTGGTAGAAACCAGAGCTATGACTTAGATAGATAGATAGATAGATAGATAGATAGATAGATAGATAGATAATAGATAGATATAGATAGATAGATACAGATATAGATAGAGATAGAAATAGAAATATATTTACAAATACAAATACAAATATAAATACACATCCTGTTTATTGCTGTGTTACAATAGCAAAGAGATGGAAACAACCCAAGTGCCCACCAACAAATGGATGGACAGAAAAACTATAGTACATTTGCACAATGGAATATATTATACAGCATTGAAAAGCAATGAACTTGTAAAACTTTACATAACATGGAAGAACCTTGAGGACATTATGGTGAGTGAAATATCTCAGTCACAAAAAGACTAACACTGCATAAAAAAGGACAGACATGGAGAGGTTGAAGAGAGAATAGGATAAATAATGAACATTACCTTAGAAGAGAAGAGGGCAGGAACTGATAGAAAGCAATGTATGATTAGGGATTGCATGTATCACAACAATCTGGAACAAGGGGTGCATCATAGGGTGGGCTGCAGGGGGAAGAAAATGTGCAATGATGAAAAAAAATTTAAAAGAACAACAACCTTGGTGCAACCACTGTGGAAGGCAGTGTGGTGCTTTCTCAAAAAGTTATAAATAGAAATACCATTTGACCCAGCAATCCTACTACTGAGAATATACCCCCAAAAAACCATAACTGCCACTCAAGCAGATATATGCACACCCATGTTTATCATGGCTTTGTTTACTATAGCAAAGAGATAGAAACAATCTAAGTGCCCATCAACAAACGAATGGATAGAGAAGCTGTGGTCACACAATGGAATATTATGCAGCATTGAAAAACAAGGAGCTCATGAAATCTTATACAAAATGGGTGACCCTGGAGGACATTATGTTGAGTGAAGTATCTCAGTCACCAAATGACAAATACTACATGGTGCCACTGTTGTAAAACAGGACTGACATCAGGGTTGGGAGGAGACTGAGAAAGATGAGATAAATGATGTACACTGCATTGAAACAGATGAAGGAGATAACTGCTTAAAAGGGATATATAATTAGGTATTATTGTCATGACAGGAGTCCAGAACAAAGGTTGTCTAGTGGAGTGGACTTGAGGGAAGGATTATATAACCATGGAAGAATTTTACTTTTAGAAGACAAGAGTGAGCTGGGGAGGAGGAGGTTGGGCAGGGAGAAAAGTGCAACAATGTATGAATGGAAATCCAAAGTCTCTGTAAACTTTCATTAAAATTAAGTAAAAAAAAAAAACAAACCAAACAAACAAAAAACCCCAACAGTCTGATACCAAAAAAAAAAAAAGGCACTGTAACATCATGGGGAAAACATCATACTGGGGATAATATATAAATAGAAGGTCAGCAAAGAGAGGAAAATATTCAGGAAGCTGGGTTGACACAGTGAATGTAACAACAGATCTCAGTGTGGAGGAGATTTTGAGGATGGTATGAGATAGGACAAGGCTTTCACTGGTTGGTAATAGACAACATAATTAAGAATCTATTGGCCACAAATGCACTAAAAATCCAACCATCACTACTTAGAAGATGCTTTAATTCAATTTGACATGCAATTTTTTTGTTAAGCCCTTTGTCTGACACTGGGATAATAAAGATGCAAAGTTGTTTCCCTGTCCTCAAGGCATTCACGATCTTTAGTTTCATCATATTCCTGTACCCTGTCCCTTCCAAGTCATGAAGCCCGTGCAATGGATCACAGTAAATACTGATGACTATGTCTACTGTCTGGGACCTCTCCAGAGTGCTACTGAGTAATGATGTCAGTCTAGAAACTAACATCCATTTGATCGAGACTATGGTTTTCTCAATTGTTTTCCATGCATCTGAGACCTAGACAGTTACTAAAGTGGACAGAAGAATCGATGTGTTTGAGTTGTGGTGCTGCAGAAGAGTACTGACCATACCATGGACGGCCAAGAGAACAAACAAGTCTGTTTTAGAGAGGGTGAAAGCTGGTTGATCATTGGATACAAGAATTTTGAAGCTCTGTCTCATATACTTTGGACATTTTTGCCAGGCAGGATTGGTCCTTGGAGAAGGACTTCATACTTAAAAGTGTGGAGGGTCAGCGTAGGAGAGAATGACCCTGGATGAGATGGACTGACACAGTGAGTGTGACAATGGAGCAAGTGTGTCAGGGATGGTGAGGTTGGCTCACTATAAACCACAGTCGACTTGATGACACATCGTAACAACAACAACACAACAACAACAACATGTTCTCCAAAGTTCATGTGGGAGATAGTGATGTGAGGTTCCTGGATGAAAATCTAGAATTTAGATAACATCCTATTAATAGAACTGAAAGGACAGATGGCCCAGAGTCCTTTTCAGGGACAGTTTGCTGAACCACATCCATGGCAGCTGGTTCATATGATACTGGTTTACCAGTGGAGGAAGGATTCAGGTGGCCTGGCTGAGTTTCAAGTGGGTGGCAACCCATGGAATTGACACTATTTAGCATAAATTCTCTGGCTTCCAATACAGATTGTCTTGTGATTTTATTGTGCTTTTCTTATGAAGAGTATTCTCTGTTATTGAGTTCAGCTAAGTTGCTATCTTTCTGCCTATTCAGTGTAACTTTATAAATGTCAAGTGTGTTTCAGGTTAGAAATGGAATTAAAACTAAAGTGTAAAGATAAAATTTATGAAAGAAATCGCATAATACAAGATGAAACTACAAAGCAATCAAATATCCCACATGCTGCTAATTTTATTGGAATTAAAATAACATTCTTTTCAGCTTTACTCTGCCAATGGTCGTTTCATGGGTACATTTTCTTTATTGTTATTCGAATAAAAGTTCACAAAGAAAATTGATTTTTCATTCAACTACTCATATGTTTTATTCTAACATTAATTTTAATACTCTACAATGCAACCAGTTTTCCCATAATTGCCCTGTAATTCTAATTTTCATTAACCCTTCTGCACTGTATTTTTCCTTTCTATAGTGTTATTGTGCTGATTGTGCCCTTATTGTATATTTCTTTTACCCCTCTTAATATGTAGCACCAGATGTCAGGAAATCAGAAGACAAATTGCACTGGGAAAATCTGTTGTCAGGGTTCTCTCCAGGGTACTGAGAAGCAACGATGTCAGTCTGGAGATTAGGGTGCACCTGATCTAGGCTGGACAATGACTAAGGATGATAGAAGAAGAATTGATGCTTTTGAGTTGTGATGTTGGAGAAGAGTCTTGAACATACCATGAATTGCCAAGAAAACAAAATAGTTCTGTCTTGGAAAGGGTGAAACCAAGTTTCTCCTTGGAAGCTAAGATTTTGAAGCTCTGTCTGACATACTCTGGGCTGGTGGCCAGGAGGCCAGGAGTGACTAGTGGTCCTTGGAGGATGACAGCATGCTTGGAAGGGTGGAGGAACAGTGCAGGAGAGGAAGACCTCGGATGAGATGGATTGATACAGTAACTGGGACAACGGGAGGGTTGGTGTATCAGAGTCAGTGAGACTGGCTCAGGACAGGGCAGGCTTCAGAGCTGTTGTACAGGTGGTCATTATGAGTTGTAGGCAACTTGACGACACATAAAAATAGCAATAACAACAACCAACTTTTACTCTCTTCTTTTTCCCTTCCCACTTTGGTAGCTGTTCAAGAATTAGTCTATCTATGTGTAAACCTTCTTTAGCCTGAAAAAAAAAAATATCTTAAATAAGAAGAAAATACGGTCATATCTGAACATAAAGATGAAGGAATTAAAATATGCCCAATTGGTCCAAGGAGTTTTAACTGCTTTAAGTATTAATATAAACACTCAAAAGCTCATTGCTATCAAGTTGGAATCAACTCAAAACTGATCCTTCAGCAAGTCTCTGGGGCTGTAAACAGCACAGGAGAAGATTGCTCATCTTTCTCCTGTGGAGGCACCGTGGATTCGAACCCTCAGAGATGCATGATCTATGGATTAGAAGTGCAGCTTCCCTACAGATTCGGCCATCAGAGCTTCCTACAGTGTCAGTGTCCTAACCATTGACTGAGGAGGTGATGCTCATTCATGGTGACCCCATGTGCCCATTAGAATAGAACTGTGTTCTACAAGGTTCCAATGGCCGAGTTTTTGGAGTTAGATCTCCTGACCTTCATTGACAAGCCCATTTATGTAGACTCCAATCAGCATACCTTTGGTTGGAAGCCATATGTGTTACCAGTTTGTACCATGTTTAGGGAGCTCTGGTGGCCTAGTGACAAGAAGCTGCACTGCAATCCCAAAGGCTTGCAGTTTGAGACTGTCAGCTGCTCCACAGGGAAAGGATAGGCAATCCCCTCCTGTACAATTAACTGTCTCTGAAAACCTGCCAGAGGGTCAGGTATAGGTTGGTTCCAGGGCTACAGGACACAATAAAAGCAACACCAACACCGTTAACATTAATTAATTTATCTTTTCACATCAAAGAGGTGGACAATAGGAAATAATTTGTCTTACTCTTATACTTGTTTCTTCTTTGTCAGTTGGCCATAAGAACAGGAAAGGCTTGTGTTGTCACCTTCATCATGACATGATAACCAAGTTGAAAGTAATTGTTTTCAAGGAAACAGTATCAATGCATTTACATATTGGAGGAGTGGGATATATGGATCAATACAACTTGGTAGCAGGTCCCCAGCGGAAAAGACGACTTTTAGAAAGCACATGTGCACAGAAATTTGCATGAAAAAGGCACAATTGTGCTTTCAAATTGATGAATTCAGTTAATGCAGTTATTTCAATCTGGATAATGTGGCAATCTTCTTTCCCGTATAAGTCAGTGTCCAGTTAAAAAACTTCAAAGTCAATGCCACTTAACTTACCAGATGAATTTAACATAAGGAACCAGGTGCTAGGGAACTGAAACTTCCAATAGTAGTCCTGGTGATTCCTAGAAGTATGAACTATAGGAAGCAGGAAATAACTATAGAAAGCAGGTTCTTTTGCTAGGGCTTGAGATGAAAGAGATTGAGGCTTCAATTTAGAAGCTTGTAGGAGACATATGCACAGATGGGACCCGGGCTGAAAGTAGAGTATCTTCCTGGTTACAAATGATACCCAAGAACTGGAAAGAGGGTTTCTGTGTATTTGAGATCCCAGGTCTCTGAGGAGTATTGCTCAAATCTCAGAGAAGGAGGGATCCCTTAGAAACTGGAGTGCAGATTGTGCTGGCAAAATATTGGAAATGGAAAGCAATGGAGAGGTGGGGTGAAATCAACCATCCATCACAGATAGAGTGTCAGTTGACTTTACCAAGCATGCCTTTCCAGGAACTGGCCTCTTATAACATACCAAAGTACAAAGTCTCATCTTTTCCCTTCTGGAATATTCCAGCTGTACTTTGTCCAAGAGAAATTTCTTTGTTCTTCTGGAAGTCTACAATATATTCACTACTTTCCCCCAACACATTAATTCAAAGACATCTGTTCTCCTGTCTTTCTTCTTCATTGTCCATCTCTCACATACATATGTTGTTGTTTTTCATTTTTTAAATTATTAATTTTAATGAAAGTTTACAGAGATTTTGGGTTTCCTTTCATTCATTGTTGCACTTTTCTCCCTGCCCACCCTTCCCCCCTAGTTTGCTCTTCTCATAGAAAAGTAAAAGAAAAATTCTTTCCCCTCAAGAAAATACCTCCCCCTAGGTCCATTCCACTGTGTAGCCTTCGCTCTGGACTCCTGTCATGACAATAATACCTAATCACATATCCCTTTTAAACAGTTCTGTCCCTCATCTGTTTCAATGCAGTATACATAATATATCCCATCTTTGTCAGTCTCCCCATAACGGCTATGTCAGTTCCGTTTTACAACAGTGGGACTATGCAGTATTTGTCCTTTTGTGACTGAGATATCTCACTCAGCATAATGTCCTCCAGGGTCACCCACTTTGTATAATATTTCATGAGTTCTTTATTTTTCAATTCGGCATAATATTCCATTGTGTGAATATATCATAGCTTTTCTTTTCATTTGTTTGTTGTTTCCAACTTAGGTTGTTTCAAACTCTTTGCTATTGTGAAGTCATGATAAACATGGGTGGGCAATGTTGTTGTTGTTGTGCACTGTTGAAACTGGCCCACAATAGACCCTACAGCAGGTTTTTAGAGACAATTAATCATCCAGGAGGAGAGTGCCCATCTTTCTCCCCCAGAGCAGCTTGTTGATTCTAGTCATGTGCCTTCAGTGTCCAACTCCTTAACACTAACTCAGATGCAAACGGAGGTTCCTGAAAATGTGGTGGCTTGAGACAGACCCATCTTAGTCCTAGAAATGGTATTTTTTTTAACACTTTAAAAGAGGTCTTTTGCAAAAGATTTGTCAGGTACAATACATAGTTTAATTTCTTGACTGCACCTTCTACAGGTGTTGGTTGTGGATTCAAGTAAAATAAAAATCTTGACAACTCCATTTCTCCCTCCACTTCTTTTATTATGATGTTGCTTCTTAATTCAAGCATGTGGATTTTTGTTCTTTTTATGTTGCCATATATTTCATGCTGAAGACTGTAGAATTTGACCTTCATCAGTACATTTCAGTCTCTTTATTTCTGGCAAGTTGTTTTTCTGCCTACTATAGATTGTTAATGAGTCTTCCTCTGATTCTGTGCTGCTTTCTTTTTAATATAGCCCAACTTCTCTGATTACAAATATGATGTTAAAGATATTTTTATGCATGTAGAAATGCTTTGGGTTTTTAATTTTTTTTTTCTTAGAAAGGTACACCAAATACCTGTTACAAACCTGTGGGCTCTGTTACAAACCCACATATCACAATCACCATCTGCATCTGTTTACCTAGCACTTGGAGTTCCTAAAATAACAATGCACTTTCCCCAGTTTATGGATATTTGGGGTCTGTTGATTAACTTTCTTGGATTGATCTCAGGTTATAGGAAGATTTAGGACCTCATTAGCTTCTTAAGGGGTTGGAGAGGGTAGAACCGGCTGGGGTGGAAAAAATCTTGCTGTTGTCATTTCTTTAAGAAAAGTTTAGGCATTGGAAGAAGAGATTGAGTCATTGAATGCTAGAGAACATAATGAAACCCAAGTGATTTGCTTTAGTGGTGCTACCTCAGTGTCTCCCAGGCAAGAAATTATTTATCTCTGACTTGAAGAGTCAGAACAGCTTGAACTTGAATAGTTCAACAGCTTGTAAGTTGCTAATACTTTCAAACAGGAAAAGAACTTCACATCAATCTTTCTTATCTTAATTTATACTCACAGGTGGTGGGGGAATATCTACGTTTGTGCTTTTGTTGATGACAAAAGAACATGAAGTTTAATGACGAAATAATGGGCACAGAGACTGCTTCCTCTTGGTTTAGGATAGCAATCTCTGGCTGCCCCACTTCATCCTCGGAATTGTCTGATTCACGTAAATGCCACATAAATATTCTGTGTTTTTTTTTAAAAAGAGAAAGATTCTACAAATATCCACAGCCAGGATCTCTCCCTGTAATTAGGTTCTCATTATGCTGCTTACCCTTCAATCCACTCAAATAGTCCTTTATGCTAATTGCATAATATTTCATTCAGTGAGCGGAATTCACAATATTGCTCTGTCCCCTTAGCAGAGATGGGATCTGTAAACCAGACATTTTATAAAAACAAAGCATGTTATTTGGTATATAGAACTTCCCTAAGTTTTGATAGATTGGTCAATTGGATAAGAATATTTGAATGACACTTTGTAGCAGTGTGATACATTACTCAAGAATATCTTGAATAATGTAATATATATATATATCTTGAATAACGTAATATATATATCTTGAATAACATAATATATATATCTTTAACAATGTTATATGTATATCTTGAATGATGTATATATTTGAACAATGTTATATATATTGATTAATGTTATATATGTATCTTGAATGATGTTATATATATATTTGAATAATATATCTATATCTTGAATAATGTTTTAGCTCTATCTCTATATTTCTATCTCTGTCTCCATATCTCTATCTATCTATCTATCTATCTATCATCTATCTATCTATCTATCATCTATCATCTATCTATCTATCTAGACTGTTTATGTCAGTTGCCAGTCAGGGAGAATATGACTTCAAATTCTGTCTCTGTTGTGTACTGACTTAGCATTTTCTCCATTTCTGTAAGTCTTCAACAGTAGGGGGTGAGGAATCACATTTGTCGTGTTGATTCTGACTCATACTGACTCTTTGGGAAGGATTGCCCATAGGTTCTCCAAGAGTGTAAAGCTTAGGCAAGCACATTGCTTCATCTCTCTTCTGCAGAAGGACTGGTGATTTGAACTCATCTTTCAGTTAGCAGCTTAATGCCTTACTCACAGTGCCACTAGGGCTCCCTCCAAATCTCCTTGTTATGTGCCATAATGTCAGATCCAACTCATAGCAGACCCTCCAGCTGGTGCTCAGAGACTGTAAATCACATGGCAGGAGATTGCCCATCTTTCTCTTATGGAGCAGCTGGTGGATTCAAACCATGTGCCTTCAGGTCAGCCACACAACTCTTCACCACTCAGTCGCCAGAGCTCCCTTCTAAGGTGTAGTTCTCCCAACAAATGAAGTAGAAATAAAAACAGGCCTCAGAACCATAAGCTATTAGATGAAATATTCATACAAATGTCTTAGCACCTTATTTAGCACATAGGAAAGATTAAAAAAGGCTTGTCATACATACTTTCCATTCCTATAATAAGAGTTGCTCTTAGGAAGAGGAGAATAATTACAAGTATTCAAAATGTCCTTATGATTAGATCTTCAAGGAATCACCTCATTAAGACCCACAAGAAAATGTAATGCCTTTTTTCCAACTTCAGACAAGAGAAATCAGAGACACATTGTTGTCGTTATGTGCCATCGAGCTGCTTGTGACTCATAGCAACCCTATACACACATACATACACATATACACATACATACATACATACACACACACACACACACATACACACAGTTTTTAAATTTATACTAGTTTATTTACAAAGTTCATATACATTGTTTTCACACCAGATCTTTCAGCATCCCTCCATCCATCAAATTTTGTGACCATTTGATTATCCCCACCCATCCTTACCATAACCTTTTATTCCCCACCCCCCCTTGAATCTTCATACTCATTCTACAATAATAGTCTTAAAAAATATTTGTCCTTATGGGATTGAATTAGTTTACTTAGCATAAGGCTCTCTAGTCATTTCCAAGTTAGGCAGTAATGAAGAAAAAAAAAAGTAAAAACTTCATTGTTCCTGCATACTATGTAGTATTCCATTGTGTGAATGTATCATAATTTCTTAATCCATTATATTATTGTTGGACATCTGGGTTGTTTCCATGGTCTTGCTATGGTGAATAACACTGCTATGAATATTTGTGTACAACTCTCTGTGCCTCAGTTCTCATTTTCTCTGGGTATATTCCAAGTAGTGGAATAGCTGGATCATATGGAATTTCTATGTTTTGTCTTTTGAGGAAATGCCAAATTACCTTCTGGAGAGGTTGTACCATTGTCCAATCCCACCAACAATGTATAAGAGTTCCTATGTCTTCACATCCTCTCCAACATTTCTTACTTGCTGACCTGTTAAACTTTGCCACTGCTACTGCAACGAGATGGTATCTCATTGTGGTTTTGATTTGCATCTCTCTTACTGCCAGTGATTTTGAGCATTTCTTCATGTATCAAACAATTACTACTAGGCAAAAGGTTGATGATCCAAACCCCTCAAAGATGCCTCAGAAGACAGGCCAGAGGATCTGCTTTTAAAAGGTCATAGCCGTGGAAAATCCTGTCAAGTTCTGAAGAGCACACATGGAACTGCTATCGCATTGTGTAGGGTACTGTGGTTGTGCAGTCCATAAGGAGTTACAATGCTAAACTAAAGGCATGCCTCCCTGCTGGTTCAAATCCGCTACAGGCTCTGTGGCAGAAAGGTGAGCAATCTCCTCTCATGCAATTTACAGCCCATGAAAACCCACTGGGGCTCTAAGTTGATTCTGTAAAGAGGGCTAAATATTTTAAGGAAGAGTAAACATTTGAGCTGTAAGTGAGACATGAGAAAAGGATATGTATTAAATCAAATGAAAAGCAGAGCCTGAAGTTTGGAAAAGTAGGAATGATTCAAGAAGTAGGAATGATTCAAGTAATTCATTAAGCCAGGCTGGAAACAAAAATTAGAAAAAGCAAAAACTTTGTATCGTATGCAATGTGACTGTGAATGTTATTGTTAAGTGCCAGGGAGTTGGTTTTGGTTTCATAATGGCCCCGTGCACAACAGAACATAGGGTTCAGCCACTCGTGTAGTTTCTGCTGTTCAACACAGTGTTGCAGCCATGTGTTAATCTATTTGGTTGAGAGTCACCTTCATTTCACTTACTCTTTATGTTAACAGGCAGAAGGTCTTTCTCCAGGAGCTGTTCCATCCTGATTAAATGGCCAAAATATGTGAGAGGAAGTCTCACCATTCTTGCTTCTAAGAAAGGTGACTTCACTTTCCCCAAACCGTATCTATTTGTTGGCCATCCACTGTATATTCAATACTCTTTGCTGTCCCTATAATTCAGTGGTATTACTTCTTCAGTCTAAGTTTCACATGCATGGGAGGCAAGGTTTCAATGCATAAGAGGCAAGGTTCTAGGTCACTACACGCCTCAGTGACACGTGTTGTGAAGAGCGTTACTATCATCTCTAAATAGCAAGTTAGAAGTTCTTATTATGCATTAGTAGTAGTTGTTGTTGTTAGGTGGCCTAGAGTTAAGTATGACTCATGTGACCCTATGAACAAAAGATCTGAACCCTGTTCTATCCTGTACCATCCTCACACTTCCTGACACACAAGAGCCATTACAGCAGTCACTGTATCAATCCAGCTAGTTGAGGATCTCCCTCTCCTTCACCGACCCTCTACCCTTCCCAGCACCGCCGAGCAACATGCCCAATATATGTGAGGTGAAGTCTCATCATTCTTGTCTCCAAAGAGCACTCTGGCTGCACCCTCTCCAAGACCTATCTCTGAACTGCTGAAGGGTTAGCTCTGAGTCAGTTTTGACTTGACAGCACATAACAACAACAAACACCATATTTTTTCTTATAATCTTGATGTCTTTTCCTCAAACTCTGAGTTCTTTGTACATTGTGGATATAAAACTCTTATAATACAACTTGCAAATAAATACTCTCCACTGAAATCCTGAAGGCACATGGTTCAAACATAAAAGCTGCTTTATGAAAGAAGGATGGGCAATCTCGCCCATGGGATTAACTGCCTCTGAAAACCTGCTGGAGGATCAGTATAGGTTGGTTCTGACTCCACAGCAAAAAAGAAGCATCATTTTGTCATCTCACTTTTGAATTTGTTGGTGGTGTCTTGAGTCCTGTATTTTTTTAATTTCAGCTTTGCATCTAAAATTATCCCAAGAGTTTATCTCTTAAGAAAATACGTGACACGTAGTCAAATCATTTCATGTATTTAGTTCTATTTTTGTTATTTCCCCTTGAGTCTTCATCTATAAATTCATACTTGCACAAAAGAGACCTCAACACATCTGGAGTGTAGTTAGCATCTCAGAGGAGCTTTTTAGCAGTCTGTGCAGAGAACACACCACAGACTAAATGACTGTGTAGGGCTAAAGCAATTTCTGTTGAGTACTCAGTTAATTCATTTAAGTAGATAAATATTTTACAAAGATTATTTCATTATATTGAGTTTATAGCAAACACAGATGCTATGACACTATTTACTTCCAACGAAAGAATTACCTTAAGAATATGATTAAAACCTAAACTCAAACCTATTGCCTGCCAGTGGATTTCGACTCAAACTGACCTATCTTCAGGTTTCTGAGGCTTTAAAACTTAAGCAGAGGATACATTCTCCTGCAGATGGGCTGGTGAATGCAAAACAATGTGATCAGTGCCATGAAGCTTTCAAACACTGAGCCAACCTTCTTGAACAAAGAAATAAACAATCTTTCTCTGAATATTTAAAGCATCATTTTAATGAAATGCATTTTATCTCCTTGTAATTCTTTTGATAATTTGTTGTATGCATCCTATGCCCTCATCTTTCAGTTTGAGATGAAGGCATAAGGTATATAAGTATATATCCTATATTCAGGCTTATTTTAAAAAGATGACACAAGAGAATGCAGAAATTATTGAAAAATATCATTAATATCAGAGACAAGTGAAATATTGCTGAAGATTGTTTAAAAATGACTGGAGAAGTACATTGCTAGGAAACCGCAAGAAATTAACATTGCATTCAGCAAAGAAATTAAATAAGACAATTTTTAACATCAGTGAGAAAGACATGTCATCCTGGGGAAATCTGCTGCAAAAGACTTCTTTAAAGTACTAAAGAACAAGAATGCCAGTTTAAAGAAAAAAATGTGCTCGGCCCAAACCATGGTATCTTAAATAGAATCTCCTCCCATGTGATTTACAGCCTCTGAAATCCTGCTGGAGGGTTACCTATGAGTTGGTTACAACGTTAGGGCATGTATCCACAAGGACAACACATGCATATAAAAGTTGGACAATGAGTAAGAAAGACTGAAGAAGATATCTTGGGATTGTGATCTCAGTAAAGGGTACTGAATTACCATAGGGTAAGAAAAGAACAAACAGATACATCTTGGAGAAAGTATAGCCAGAGAGCTTGTTGGAGACAAAGATGACAAAACTTCAACTCATATGCTATGGGCATTTTGCTGGAGAGACTATTCTTTAGAGGAGGACATCATGCTTGGAGAGGTAGAGAGTTGGTTATAGAGAGGAAGGCCCTCATCCAGATAGATTGACATAGTGACTGGTGACAAAGGGCTCAAGTTTGTAAAAAATAATGAAGATAGCACAGGATAGGACAGGCTTCATATTGGTTGTTCATAGGTTGTTAGGAGTCATATTTGACTTGATGACACCTAACAGTAGTAACACTGTGAGTATACTCTGGTCATGTTCTTAGGAGAGATCAGTCTTTTGAAAACAACATTGTGCTTGGAAAGATGGAGGGTTAATGAAAGACAGGAAGATGCTCAAGTGTATTGGGGATGATGAAGATGGTACAGGACAGGGCAACATTCAGATTCATTGTTCATAGGATTGCTAAGAGCAACAGTCAACTCTACAGCACTTAACAGTAACAACATGAGTATAAGCACAATTGATACCTAACAGCAAAGCAGCAGCAACGCATCTCTATCTCCATTCAATGTACTATACCCAGTATTGTGTAGTCAGTGCTTATTCATGTTGTTGCTAGTTCTGTCTAGTCCAGTAGGACTCACAGCAACCCTATGAACAACCAGCATGAATGTAGTGCAATACTCATTATCTCTGACATGTCTGAGCCCATTCCCACAGTTACCATGTCAGTCAATTTCTTCAGAGGTTTTCTCTTTCATTGCCCCTTCAACTTTCATGTATGCTATTCCTTTCTAAGGAATAGCCTCACTTAGTAACATGTCCAAAGTATGAGAGAGGAAGGTTCATCACCTTTGTTTCCAAGGAGCCTTTGACTGCATTTTTCCCAAGACATTATCTGTTAGCTCTTTTGGCAGTCCATGGGATTTTCTGTACTCTCCAACACCACATTTCAATTACATCAATTCTTTAGTCTTTTTTATTCCTTGTCCGACTCCCAGGTTTTGCATTAGAATGAAACCTATGCTTGGACCAAGAGGCAGTCGTCAGAACAAAGCAGGGAAACACAGCCTGGTTCAAAATTGGGAAAGGTGTACATCAGGGTTGTGTCCTATCTCCATACCTTTTCAACCTGTATGCAGAATAGATTATCTGAGACGCTGGGCTCTATGAGGAGAAGTGTGGTATCAGGATTGGTGGGAGATCTATTAACAATCTGCATAATTGAGATGACACAACCCTGCTTGCTGAAACTGAGGAGGACCTGAAATGTTTTCTGCAGAGGGTCAAGGACT
>NW_006399774.1:4306290-4323627 GCF_000299155.1 Elephantulus edwardii | reverse complement strand
CTCTAAGGAGCAACTTGCTTTTATTCTCTCCAGGACAGACCTATTTTCTTGGCAGTCCATGGTATGTTCAATACTCTTCTCCAGCATCAAAATCCAAAGGCATCATCAGTTCTCCTATTGTCATGCTTATTCATCGTGCAGCTCTCAGATGTATGACAAGCAAGTGAGAAGACCATGACCTGGATCAGGTGCACCTTCACGTACAAACTGACACTGTTGCTCTTGAGGACTCTGGAAAGAACCTTGACAGTATATTTTCCTGATGAGACTCACCTGATTTCCTAACTGCTGGTGCCAATTGTGTTGATTATAGATCTAGGTAAGAGGAAATCATAAACAACCTCTCCTTTCTCTGTCTATCATGATACTATCTATCATCCCAGTGGTGTGGATTGAACAGATAAGCATAAAGGATAAAGCCTTGATGCACACCTTTCCTGATTTTAAAGTAAGCCATGGTCCCTTGTTCTGTTTGAACAACTGTTTCTTGGTCTATGTATAGGTTTCTCATGAGTACAATTAAATGTTGTAAGATTCCCATTCTTCTCAATGCTATCCATAATTTGTTATTATCCACACAGTCAAATGCCTTTGCATTGTCAATAAAAATAAGTAACCATCTTTTTGGTATTCTTTGCTTTTAGCCAAGATCCATCTGATATTAACAATGTTATCACTCCTGCCATGGCTTCTTCTGAACTCAACTTGACTTTTTGGCAGTTCTCTGTTGATGTACTGTTCCAGCAGTTATAGATCTGATTTATTAAAATTTATATTGCATATTTGTTGTGTGCTCTTACAAAGAGTACACAGAGCTTTTCTGCACCTATCAGAAAGGCAGAAGCTTTTAAAACTCTGCTTTCAAATGTCTTCTACTAATCATTCTAATCTCTGCATCATTCTCATCATTCCCAATATGCTGAATCATAGTGCTAATCCATCTTTGTAAAGAAACCAAAATTAATTGATTTTTAAAAAATATTACTGTGCCAAAATAAGATTAAGAATATTGCCATTTTCTTGAATGCCCCGTGAATGGCTTAAGTTGACTGCTAAGAGAATAGGCCGTTATTTCTTAACTTAGATGCTTTAGTTCTTTAGACATTCCCTGTGTTACAGAGATGAAGATCATAAATCATTGATGTTCTGCTCAATGGTCACCTCTGGACATGGATATAAAGCCTATGACTGGATAATATTCGACCTTATCATATATACCTGTTGTTCGTAGTTGCTGTCAAGTCAGTTCAACTCATGGTCGCTGGATGTCCACCACAAGAGGGTCCACAAGGCTTTCAAAGCTGAGGACCTTCAGATGTAGATCATCAGGCCTGTCTTCTGTGGGGCCCCTGGGTGAATCAGAACCCCCAATCTCTCATCTAGTAGTTCAGTGCTTAACCAGTGACTCTTTACTAATTATTATGCCTTCTAATAATGATGTGAGGCGAAACACTGCAACATTAATGTGTCAAATGCAATAATGGTTATCCATGGTGGACAGTGTTTCGTAGAGCTCCGCTATTAAAACAAGCTTGAAGCAGGAGCGGCATCCACTTCAGAAATGGCCTGCCTCTGGAAACTCTATGAACAGTGTTCAGGTTTTTCGTTCATAGGGTCACTATGAGTCTTCTATGACTCGACACACTTAACAACAATAACAACAAAAACATAGGGAGAGCTACGTTGGCCTAGTGGACAGGAAATTATGCTACCAAGCCCAAGGTGGGTGATTTTAATCTGCGGCTCTCAGGCCTAGTTTAAATGTTTGTATGTTTGTTTGTTTTTGTCATTCTTCTAAGTAGTAAAGAGCTGGTCTGGGCAGGAACTCATGATGCTAAACACTGTGACACTGATGTGCCAAATGTGATAATAGTTACCCATGATGGACAGTGTTTGGTGGAGCTTCCCGATTAAACAAGCTTGGAAGCAGGAGTGGCATCCACTGCTGAAATTACTTGCCTCTGGGAACTCTATGAACAGTGGTCAGTCTTTCATTCATAGGGTCATTATGAGTCATCTTCGACTTGATGGCACTTAACAATACAATTACAGTAATGATGTGACTTTATGAATATTTCCCATTGTTATCTGTAAGTGGATATGTACTGGTTACAAAAAAATGCACTCTAGACACATATATTTATATTTACATTTTTTATATTTAGCTGACTTGTCTGTGAAAATGTGTGCTGTGTTTTGGGTTTTTTCCCCCCTCTGGCAAACATAGAATGATATTACTTTTTTCTTGTGTAAATTCAGAGCACTTCATAAACATTCTTTTCTCCTTACTTATTTAATCTGTATGCTGAGCAAATAATTAGAGAAGCTAAACTTTATGAAAAAGAGTGTGGTACCAAGATTGGAGGGAGACTCATCAACAACCTGCGTTATGAAGATGACACAATCTTGTTTACTAAAAATGAGGAGGCCTTGAAGTGTTTGCTGCAGAGGACCAAGGATTGTAGCCTTCAACATGGACTACATCTCAACATCAAGAAAAAAAATGTTCTCATCCCTGGGCCAATAGGCAACATCATGATAGATGGATAATAGTTTTAAATTGTCAGTGATTTCACTTTCTTAGATCCATAACCAACATCCTTGATAATAGTAGTCAGGAGATCTGGAGGTGTATAGCTTGGGGAAAGTCTGCTGACTGTCTGGGACTCTCCAAAATCCTGAAGATTAATGATGTTGGTTTAAAGACTAAATGTACGCTTGTTTCAAGCCATGGTCTTTACAATCACCGGCTATGCATCTGAGAGTTAGATAATGAATAAGGATGAAAGGAGTTGTGGTGTTGGAGAAGAGCACTGACTATACTATACACTACCAAAAGGACAAACAGATGTGTCTTGGAGAAAATTCAGAGTGCTCCTTGGATGCAAGGATGGTGAAGTTTCATCTCATGTTGTTAGGAGAAACTGTTGGGCATGTTGTTAGGAGAAATATTCTTTGGGGTGGGACAATCAGTGGAGGACCAGTGAAAGAGAGTAGGACTCTCAATGAGATGGATTGACACAGTGTCTTTGGCAATGGGCTCAAGTGTGTTGAAGAAGTAAAGAATGACACAGGACAGGACAGGGTTCAGATCTAGTCATAGGGTTGCTACCAGTCATATTTGACTTGAAAGGAATTAACAACAGCAATTAATTAATACAAAATGGTAAGATTGTCATTTCTATTCAATGTCCCTAGAATTGAGGATGGCAACAACTAGTAGCAATCATGACTGCAATAGTGATTTTTTAAAAAATACTGATTATTTTAGTATCAAAATTGGTTAAATATTAATGTTTAAGTTAAAAGGAATGTTGAGTTGCCAACTCACTGGTGTGATATGGATCACTGGTGGCTTAGTGGTAAGGAGTTGGGCTGTCAACTCAAAGGCATGCAGTTTGAATCCACCAACTGCTCCATCAGAGAATGAGAGGCATTCTCCTCCCATGCAATTTACTGAACTGAAAATCTGCTGGAGGGTCATGTCTGAGTTGGTTCTGACTTGATAGCAATGACATGCGAATGGAAAGTTATCAGAGAGTCAAGACTTTAGAATGACTGACAGTACACCTGGCAAATGATATCCTCTTTTCAATAAAGAGACCCAGAGCTCCACTGAAATGAGATTAGATAGTAAAGCAAGACAAATGCACTCAGGAAAATTAACTTATCTAGAAACATGGACAGTGAAAAAGATTCTTGCATTGACAAGCAAATAGTGCATTTTAAATGAACAAGGGCAGAATTTTTTTATACCTC
The DNA here is from genome assembly GCF_000299155.1 of Elephantulus edwardii. Lineage (NCBI taxonomy): Eukaryota > Metazoa > Chordata > Mammalia > Macroscelidea > Macroscelididae > Elephantulus > Elephantulus edwardii. The sequence goes on along the minus strand of NW_006399774.1, from coordinate 4,319,868 downwards.
CATATGAATTTTGCATAAAGAGAGTAATAAAATAAAATTTTATGTATGAACTACTGATTTACATTTTTATTCTGATATTTTAGTTAAAATAAAGTCCAAACTTCCTAACATCCCACTCAACATCATTGACAGCCACCCCAACCAGACATTTCAGCTCATTTTCTGGCTTCATCATATTCTTTTGTCATCAGAGCTAGTTCCTAATCTAATAACTGTAATCAAATCATCATCCTCTTTCAAAAGAGATAATCTCAATACAAATAAACAAGGATTACCACAACAAAAAGAATTAGCTGGGTAAGATGGATATTATGTAAATATCTTAACTTTGACACTTGACATTTGGTTTTATACGAGTACCATTGGTTTTTGTACCATTGTTCCACATACTTTCTGGCCTTATTTTGGTTCATGATGAGCCGTGTTCAGAAAAACTAACAGTTGATGGTGACAGAATACTAATAATATTTTCTTTGGTAACAGTAAGGAGCTCTGGTGGGATAGTCTACAGGGAGCTACATGGCTAAACCAAAGGTGACGCTCCTCTGAAGATTCAAATCTACCAGCTGTTCTGTGGGAGAAAGATGGACACTTTCCTCTCTTGTGATTTACAGCCTCTGAAAACCAACTAGAGGGTTGTCTGTCCGATGATTCTGACTTGATGGCTATGAATTTTGAGTTTAAAGCAGCACTAACCAGTGATCTTCATGGAAAACATTAATGATGCTGATTTCTACGCATGAAGTATGTTGAAATGCTGCATGTTTTGTAACATATATATTTGTTATTGTTGAGTACTGTCGAGTCAGAACTGACCCCTAGCCTAGCCTCGTTTTCAGGGGCTGTTAGTCTTATGGGAGGAGATGGCCCATTCTTCTCCTATGTAACAGCTGGTGGCCTCGAATTGTGTACTTTGAGATTGCAGGGCATCTTTTTGTCAGTAGGCCACAAGAGCTCCCTAACAATAAAAAGAACCTTTAAAAACAAACAAACAAACAAACAACACCACAAACAACACCACAAACAAAACTAACAAACTTCTCTAGGACCATTCTTTCTGAGCAAAAAACTCTAATGGATAACAAGAAATCAAGATCTTGTTAATGGAAGTTGTGAAGTGCTATATTAAATACAGAATAAGAAAATAAAGGAATGTAGAAACAGGAATCAGTTCTAGATAGTGGACCAGCTGAAACAAAATTAGACATGGATAAAGATAAATAATGCTATAATAAAGGCAAGAGTGTATATTTTAGTGGAAACTAATTCATAGTTTGAAGAATCTGGTCTATATACTGAATATCATTCAGAAATGGCTAGAACAGTACATTGACTGAGAACTGCCAGAAGTTCAAGATCGGTTTCAAAGAGGTCATGCCACCAATGATATCATTGCTGACCATTTCCAGATCTGTCTTGAAATACAAGGTTGTGAGCCACAGGATAATAGCCATATGTATCCAAAGAACATCGTTCAAATACATACAACTAGAGCCAAAGAAGAGAAATAGATGACTTCGACCAACTTTTAAAATATTTTTATTTTATATTGGTTTGCTTAAGTTTCACACTATCCTTTATTCACATTTGTTTTATACAATAATTTTGATTCATTATATTTTATAAAATTAATCTACATTGAACTATGCCCACCATTGCCCTGTCTTTCCAGATCCCTGCCAGTTCTTTCTCATTTCCTTTACCCATCCCTCTCTTCATCCATCAAATTGTGTGACCCCCATGATTTCCCCTTGTCCATCCTCACTCCTCCAACCCTCCCCTCCCCTTTTTGGATTCCCATACACAGTTTACTAGTTATCTTTCTATTCTTACAATATTGCACTTATATAATATTTGTCTTTGTGGGACTGAGTTAGTTTACTTAGCATAAAGTTCTCCAGTTTCTCCCAAGTTATATTGTAACTTTTGAAATCATTGCTCCTGAGTGCTGTGTAGTATTTAATTTGTGAATGTACCATAATTTCTCAATCCATTCGATTGTAGTTGGACATCTGGGCTGTTTCCATGTTCTTACAGTGGTGAATAATATTGCTAAGAACATTGGTATACAAATCTCGTTTTTGTGTCTAAGTCCTAATTTTCTTGAAGTATATTCCAAGGAGTGGAATAGCTGGGTCATATAAAATGTCTATGTTTAGCTTTTTTTGAGGAAACATCAAATTGCCTTCCAGAGTGGCTGGACCATATTACAACCCCACCAACAGTGTATGAGAGTTCTATCTTTCCACATTCTCTCCAACATTTATTGCTTGCTGTCCTGTTAAACTTTGCCACTGCTATTGGGGTGGGATGGTATCTCATTGTGATTTTGATTTGCATCTTTCTTATTACCAGTGATTTTGAGCATTTCTTCATGTGTCTGTTTGCCCTCTGAATGTCTTCCTCTGTGAAAGGTCTTTTCATGTCTTTTGTCCATTTTGTAATTGGATTATCAGTCTTTTTCTTTTGGAAGCCCTATAGTATTAAGTAAAATTTTGTTATGAGACCCTTGTCTAAGATGCATAGCCTAATTTTTTTTCCCCAGTCAGTAGGTTTTCTTTTCACCCTGTTGGAAAAAAGATTTTGATGCACACAAAGATTTAATCTTTGGAAAGTACCACTCATCCATTTTATCCTCTCCTGGTCGTATATTTGTGGCTATATTTATCAGCCTTTATATACCATTGACTATGCCTTCTAAGCTTGGTTCTACTTTATCTCTTATGATCTTTATGGTTTTGATTTTTACACCCAGGTCTCTGATCCAACTTGGGTTGATTTTTGTGGATGGTTAGAGGTGTGCATCCTACTTTAGCTTTCTGCATTTTTCTACTAACTTATGCAGTCAGAAATAGATGAAGCAACCAGGATGCACTAGTATTAATGAGTGACTGGAATGCAAAAGTTGGAAACAAAGAAGAAGGATGAGTAGTAGGAAAACATGAGTTTGGTGATTGAAATCAAGCTGGAGATAAAATGATAGAATTTTATACATTCAATGATTTATTCATTGCAAATGCCTTTTATAACAAACAGTGACTATATACATGGACCTCACCTGATGGTCTGCACAGGAATCAGTTGAGTATATCTGTGAAAAGAATCATAGGAATCAGTTGAGTATATCTGTGAAAAGAATCATTAGGGAAGCCCAATATTAACTATGAAAACTAGGCCAGGTACTGATTGTGGAACAGACCATCAACTACTCGAATCCAAGTTCAAACTGAAGCTAAAGTATATTAAAGCAAAGTTACAAGAACCAAAATTTGACCTTGAATCTATCCCATCTGAATTAAAAAAAAAAATCTCAGAAATAGGATTGAGACCTTGAACACTAGTGAGCAAAGGCCAGACGAGCTGTGGAAGGATAGAAAGAATATTATCCATGAAGAATACAAAAGGTCATTATGAAGACAAAGGAGGAAGAAAAGATAAAGATGGATGTTGAAACAGATCTCAATATTGCACTAGAGTGCTGAGAAGCCAAAGCAAAGGGAAGAAACCAGGAAGGTAAAGAGCTGAACAGAAAATATTAAAGGACAGCTCAGGAATACAAAGTATTATATTAAAATGTATAAAGAGCTTGAGTTAGAAAATTAAGAGGGCCAAACTCTTGTAGTGTTTCTTTTTTTCAAAATATTTTATGCTAGTTTATTTACAGTTTGAGTACATTATTTTTCACACTGGATCTTTCTCATTTCCTTTACCACCTCCACCCATCAAATTATGCAATTTTATGATTAACCTGCCCCCTACCCAGCCCCTCCTCACCCCTCTGCTTACACTCCCCAACCCCTTTGGATCCTCATATTCATTCTACAATAATGTACAGGAAATGAAAAGATGAATTGCATTAGGAAAATCCGCTGTCAGAGACCTCTGTGGAGTGCTAAGGAACCTTGATGCCAGCCTAAAGACTAAGGTGCACCTGATTCATGGTTTTCACAATTACCTGTTATGCATCAGAAAGCTGGACAATGACCAAAGGGAGAGAATTATGGTGCTGGAGAAAAATATTGAACATACTGTGGATTTCCAAGAGAACTAACAGACCTGTTCTGGAGAGAGTGAAGTCATGCTTTTTCTTGTAGGCAAAGATTTTGAGGCTCTATCTCACATACTTTGGGCATGTTGGCAGGAGGGACCAGTCCTTGGAGAGGGACATCATGCTTGGAAAGTTGGAGGGACAGCACAGGAGCAGAAGGCCACAGATGAGATGTATTGACTCAGTAACGGGGGTGATGAAGGTATGTGTGTCAGAGACACATTGGTCCAGGCAGGACAAGGTACAGAGCTATTGTGCATAGGGTCGCTATGAGTTGTGGTTGACTGGACAGCACAAAACAACAACATCTCTAATGCCCCAACCTCTTCTTATTTCTAGCAGTTCTTTCTAAATACACTGGTCTAGTCATTTTGGAATAATATTCAGCAAAATTTTGCTTGGGTTTGATGTTAGTGACATTGTTCAATAATTTCCACATTCTGTTGGATAACTATTTTTTTTTCCAGAATGGGAATAAGTATGGATCTGTCCCAGTCAGTTGGCCAGATAACCATCCTCTAGATTTCTTGGTACAACCTAGTGAGACTATCCAGAGATGTATCTGTTGAAATAAGTCTTTCGTCATTATGCTTGGAAGAATGTTAATACTGTGGATTAGGATTAGGGCTTCTAGAGTTCCTCCTAGCTTTTCTCTAATGAAATTCATAGTCTTTTGTTCAACTCCTATGTCCTTGATCTATCTTCAGTTGGCTTTTTGTACGTTTCATTATAAGACTGTACTATGTTTTCTAGAGCTGCCCTTTAAAGTATTTAGTTCCATTTTTTTATAACAATTAGACATTTATTTTCTCATGATTTGATAGCCTAGAAATCCAAATTGTGATAAAATAGACTTTAAGAGAAGGTTCTTTGTTGATTCTGGGAGAAAATCTTTATCTTAGTTTTTCTAGCTTTCTCTGTGTTCCTTAGTGATTGCCATATATCTTCTCTTCTATTTGTGCTTGCTTTTGTGCTTACTCTGTTATTTTTGAATTTCAAAGAGATTGGCTTAAAACTCTCCCTACGTTGATATGCTCTCTTTGCCTAATATAGTAAATCCTCTTTTCAGTGTAATTTCATTCACAATAATAGAAATTAGGATTTATAACATATAGTTTGAAGGGACACAATTCAATTTATAAAATCTCTTCCCCCCCATACAAATTTATTAGACTGTTCCTATATTATTATCTCGTTGTTAGGTATTGTGGAGTCAACTATAGCTCATAGTGACTCTACGAACAACAGATCAGAACCGTGCCTTATGCTGACTCATCCTCATGATTTCTGTTATACATAAGCAGTTACTGTGTCAATCCACCGCCTTGCGGGTCCTTCTCCTGCTGATCCTCTATCCTTTCCAGCATGCTATCTTACTCTAAGGACTGATTCCTCCTGAAAATTTGATCAAAGATAATCAGACTAACTTTCACCATGCTAGCCCCCAAGAGAGACTTTGGTTGCATTTATTTCAAACGAGATTATTTGTTATTTTGGCAGTTCATGATCTATCCAATACCTTTTGCCAACAGTAAGACATCAATTCTTCCATCTTCTATATTCATTGTCCAACCATGAGAAGAACAGGAAGCCACTGAAAATACCATGGTGTAGATCAGGTGCACTTTAGTTTTTAAATGTTGGAAAGATATTTGATAGCAGATTTAACCAATGAAACACATCCTTTGGTTTCTTATTTACTGTTAACCTGGGTGTTGCTTATGGATCCAAGGAAAACTAAGTCACTGACAACCTCAATCTTTTCCTATCTATTTTGACATGTCCTATTGATCCAGTAGTGAGGATTTTGTTTTCTTGATATTGAGATGTAACACATATTGTAGGTGGCAGTCTTTGATTTGCTTCAGTAAGTGTTTCAAGTCATCTTTCACTTTCTGCAAGCAAGGTTCTGTCTTCTCCATAACTCAGGTTGTTAGTCTTCCTCCAGTCCTGATGCCACATCTTCCTCATATAGTCTAGATTCTGAAAAAAAATTGCTTAGAATACAGATTGAATATGGAGTTATGGAGAAAGAATATAGAACCCTGACAAACACCTTCCCTGTTTATAAATAATGCACCATTCTCTTGTTATGTTTAGATGACTGCTTCTGGCTCTATGTTTAGGTTTTTGCATCAGCATAATTAATTGTTCTGGGATTCTCAATTCTTCTTAATGCTTTCCATAATTTGCTTTGACCCACACAATTTCTTTACATAATAAATAAAACACAAGTAAACATCATTAGTGCTTTCAGCCAGTATCAACCTGTTGTTGTTATGTGCCGTCGAGGCCTTTGTGACTCATAGCGACCCTATGTACAACAGCCCTAAACCGTACTCTATCCCGTGCCAATCTCATTGCCTCTGACACACCCATCCCTATTACCCCAGTCACTGAATCAATCCACCTCATAGAGGGTCTTCCCCTCCTGCGCTGTCCCTCTACTCTACCCAGCATGATGTCCCTCTCTAAAGACTTGTCTCTCCTTACAACATGTCCAAAATATGTCAGGTGAAGCCCCAGAATCCTTGCCTCCAAGGAGCAGCCCGGTTTAACCCTCTCCAGGATGAATCTGTTTGTTTTCTTCATCCTAGAGAGTATCAACCTATTACAGTAATAATAGTCCTAGTGTCATGTTCTCTACTAAATCTAGTTTGATTTCTACCCATGTGCTGCTTTGACCATTTAAAAATAATATCTGCCAGGATTTTACTTACATATATCATTCCTACTGTTGTTGTTAGGTGCAAATAGTCAACAGATCTGAACGCTGTCCTATTCTGTGTCATTTTCATAAACTTTGACATACTCAAGTTCATGAATGCAGACATTGCATGAATAAATCAGGCTGGAGGTCTTCCTCTCTTTCACCAACATTTTTCAAGCATGATGCTCTTCTCCGAGGAATAGCCTCTCCTAAAGATGTGCCAAAGTATGTGAGATAAAGCTTCATCTTTGTCTCCAAGAAGCATTCTGGCTGTAACTTCTACAAGACATTTATGTTTGCTGTTATGGAAGTCCATGGATAGTCAGTACTCTTCTCCAGTGCTACAGTTCAAAGGCATCAATTCTTCTTTTGTCATCCTTATTCAATTTTCAGCTTGCAGATGTATAACAAGTGATCAGAAAGATCATGGCCTGAATCATATGTACTTCAGTCCTCAAATTGACATCATTGTTTCTCAATAATTTGGAGAGTTCCCTGCCTGCAGACTTTTCTGGTCAAATCTATATTTAAGGTTGTATTATTTGATATTCTATGGCAATCACTTCAAATCCTTCTAACTTTCAGCAAGCAAGATTGTGTCATATGCATAACGTAGCTAATTGATGATTCTTCCTCTGACTGTGATGCCACATTCTTCGCCACAGAGCTTAGTTTCTTGCATAATTTACTCATCCTACAGGCTGAATTTTATGGAGAAAGAATACAACCCTGGCAAAAACCATTTTTTTAAATTTTAAACCATATTTCCTTGCTTTGTACAATATCTTCTTGGTCAAAATATAGGTTTCACATGAGCAAAATAAATGGTTCTGGGAGTCACATTCTCCTCAATGTTAATTTGTTACAATCCATGCAACAAAATGCCTTTGAATAGTTAACAAAGCACAAAGCAACATTCTTCTCATTTTCTTTGCTTTCAATCTTCTGACATCAGCAATGATATCCCTCTAACATCAGCAATGATATCCATTTGACAATAGGAAGGATATCCCTGATGTCATGGCCCCTTCTAAATCCAGCTAACTTCTGGCAGTTCTCTGTCTATATGCTGTTCTAGCCATTTATGAATGATCTTCAGCAGCATTTTCCTTGCATATGTTATTAATGATATTTGATAATTTCCACATTCTATTGGATCATCTTTCTTGAGAATGGGAACAAATATGGGATTCTTTTAGTCAGTCAGCTGGGCTGCTGTCTTCCAAATTTCCTAGAATATAGAGATGAGGTTATCTATTTAGTTCCATTTTTTAACTTCCTGATTCCATCCCTTTATGTTGGCTTGCCAGCGTTCTAGCTTAATATTCACTGTCTTCTGATATCCATCTTGGTCTTTTCTTCTCCTCTGTCTTTGTAATGACTTTTTGCTTTCTTCATGGATTATATTCTTGGTATTACCCCACAGCCCATCTGTCTTTGTTCAGTAGTGTTAAAGGCCTCAAATACATTCTGAGATGGTTCTCAAATTCAGGTAGGATAGACTGAAAGTTATATTTTGGTTTTTGTGCATGCTTTCAATTTTCTTTAACTTCAGTTGGAATTTACACATGAGTAGTTGATGATCCTTTGAGCTGTGGTGCTGGAGAAGAGTATTGAATGTACCGTGGACTGCCAAGAAAACAAACAGATTCATCCTGGAGAGGGTTAAACCAGGCTGCTCCTTGGAGACAAGGATTCTGGGGCTTTGTCTGACATAATTCGGACATCTTGTAAGGAGGGACAGGTCATACTTTGGACATGTTGTAAGGAGGGACATGTCCTTGGAGAGGGACATGATGCTTGGGAGGGTGGAGGGACAGTGCAGGAGGGGAAGACCTTCTATGAGGTGGATTGATTCAGTGACTGGGGTGATTGGGATGGGTGTGTCAGAGGCAGTGCGATTGGCACAGGATAGAGCAGGTTTAGGGCTGTTGTACATAGGGTGGCTATGAGTTGCAAATGACTCGACGGCACATAACAACAACAAAAGTTGATGATCTTTTCTAGTCAGTACCTAGCCTGTGTTTCATGGTTGATATTGAACTTCTCCAATAATTCTTTATTTAGAAGTAATCAGTCCAATTCCTGTGTTATCTATCAAGTGAAGTCCAGGTGTATACAGCTGCCATTTGCCTTTTTTATAAAAGGTGTTTGCAATAAATAAATCAAGGAGTACACAAAATTCTTATTATTCTACCTCAGGCATAATTTCTGTCACCAAACCTGTATTTTCCAACAACTTGTTCTTCTTCCCTCTTCCCAGTACATTCCAGTCACCAATTATAATTATTTAATATAATTATTATTGTTTGCATAGTCAACATATTTCAGACTGCAAAATTTGGTAGTAATCTATTTCTCCCTCTTTGGCTTTAGTTGTTGATGCATATGTTTGAATGATAGTGGCATTAACAAATCTTCTTCATATGTGTATAGCTAGCATCCTGTCACTCAAAACGTTGTATTGTAACATGACAAAGGAACACTGCCTGGTTTAAAATCAAGAAAGGTATGGGTCAAGGTCGTGTACATTCCCCATACCTATTCAATCTGTACGCTGAGAAAATAATTTGATAAGCTAGATTCCATGATTATTTTATTTTAATTTTATTATTTTGCGTGAGTGCACTGTCAAATTGGATCTGACTGGTACAGGAGGAGATTGCCCTTCCTTCTCCAGCAGAGCATCTGGTGGATTCAAACTGTGTACCTCTGCAATTGTAGTGCAGCTTCTTGACACTAGGCCACCACAGCTCCCCGAGAAGCTAGACTCTGTAAAGAAGAATTTGACATTAATACCAGAGGCAGACTCATCAATAACCGGTGTTATGTAGTTGACACAACTTTGCTTGCTCAAAGCTAGGAGAACTTGAATCACTTGCTGAAGATGATAAGAGACTACAGCCTTCAATATTTATTGCATCTCAACCTCAAGAAAACAAAAATCGTCATCACTAGGCCAACAGACAACATCATGACAGACAGAGAAAAAAATTGAAATTGTCAATAATTTCATTTTGCTAGGACCTATAATTAATGCTCTTGGTACCAGCAGTTAGGAGATTGGAAGATGTATTATATTAGGCAATTTCCCTCTCAGGGACCTTTCAAAATTCCTGAGGAAAAAAGATGCTAGTTTGAAGACTAAGGTGCTCCTGACTCAGGCTATGGTTTTTTCAATCACTTGGGATGCTGCTAAGAGCTGCACAATGGATAAGGATAATAGAAGAAGAATTTATACTTTTGAGTTCTGGTGTTGGAGAAGAGTATTGAATATCCCATGGACTGCCAAAAGAACAAATTAATGTCTTGAAAAAAGTATAGTGAGAAAGAATGTTTTTCAGAGACAAGGATGGTGAAGCTTCATCTCACGTACTTTAGGCATGTTACAAGGAGAATTTATTCCTTGGAAAGATCAAAGGTGAGAGGGAGGAAGACTGCAACAAGATGGATTGACTCAGTGACAGCAGCAATGAACTCAAGTGTGTAGAAGATGATGAGGACGACACTGGATAGAACAGAGGTCAGATCTGTTGTTCATAGAGTCACTATGAGTCATAATTGACTCGATGGCACCTAACAACAACAATACCTTCAGAGGATTAGGCTAGCTACTATAACCACTTTACTGTTCTCAGACATTAAAAATTTAAAATAAAATGGCCCAATTTGATCTTTTCCCTGAATTTTGTAACTTTCCTCCCTCTGGGCTTTGTTTCTGACTCACACATGATATACCTTTATTTTAACCCTGAGCCTGTACATACAGTTATAAGTACTAAGCCTAAGGCAAGAATATCCATATTATCCCCAAAAAGTGTCTGAGTAAGTAAATGTAATTGTTGTTGCTTTTGGCAGGTGCCGTTGAGTGTGATTCATAGCAGCCCAATGAAAAATTTAGTTAGTAAATTAGAATTAAAGCTAAAATGTGATGATGAAGACATCAGTCCAGAGACTAAGGTGCACCTGATCCACCCATAGTCTTCACAGTCTCTTGCTATGCATCAGAGAGCTCGACAATGACTAAAGATAACAAAAAAAGGAAGCGGTGTCTTTGAGCTATGGTGCTGGAGAAGATTATTGATCATACCATGGACTGCCAAACAAAAAAATCAAGTCCTGGAGAAGACGAAACCAAGTTGCTTTTTGCAGGGTAGGATTTTGAAGCTCCATCTCACATACTTTGGGCATGTTGCAAGAAGGAACCAGTCCTTGGAGAATGACATCATATTTGCAAGAGTGGAGGGACAATGCAGATGAGAAGACCCTAGATGAGATGGATTGACACAGTAACTGGGTAATGTGGGTAGGTGTGTCAGAGATAGTGAGATAAGCTCAGGGTAGGGCGGGGTTTAAAGATACTGTGCATAAGGTTGCTGTGAGTAGCAGTGAACTTAACATCACATAACAACAACAACACAATGAGATGAATGCTCATAAAGTAGGGTGCTCTAGTGGCTTAGCTGTAATGTGTTGCATTGACAATCCAAAGGTACACAGGTTCGAATCTACCAGCAGCTCCACAAGAGAAAGACGGGTAATCTCCTCCTGTGTGAATTACTGCCTTTGGAAACCCCCAGGAAGTATAGCTATGCATCAGTTCAGGCTCAATGATGCATAATATCCACATAAACTTACAGAGAAAAAGAAATTATTTCATTTTTCTTGATTCCACAATCAATGCCCAAGATAACTTCAAGAAATCAGGGAATTTTATTTTGGGAAAATACACTGCCAGTGACCTATCCAAAGTTCGAAAGAGCCAGGATGCCAGTTTAAAGGTGCACTTGATGCAAACCTTGGCCTTTTCGTTTGCTTTCTATGCACTTGAAACTTGGACAATGAATAAAGAAGACCAAAGAGTAATTGATATGTTTGGATTATCATATAGGTAAAGAGTAGTGAATATACTATGGACTATCAAAAGAACAAAAACATTCTTCTTGAGAGAAATGTAACTTAATATTCCTTAGAGGTAAGGATGGTAAAAATTTATCTGACTTATTTTGGAAATATTTTCATGCTGGGAAAAGTAAGGGTCAGTCAAAGAAAAGGACTCTGCAGGATATGGATTGACACAGTGAGTACCACAATGAGCTTAAGCATGACAGAAATGGTGAGCATGGTGCAGGATGTAAAGGTTCAGATCCGTTGTTCATAGGTTCATTGTTGGGTTGACAGCACCTAGCAACAGCAACAATTCACAGAGACTTCCTTCCTTCTTTTCTTCCTTCTTTCTTTTTTTCCTTCCTTTCTGCCTGCCTGACTTCCTTTCTTCTTCAGTAATATTTATTGAGAGTAGCCTTGATGGATAGTCTGATGGATCTTGGCTAAAAGCAAAGAGTATCAAAGGAGTATCTGTGTTTCATTGACTATACAAAGGCATTTGACTGTGTGGATCACAACAAATTGTGGCTAATCTTGAGGAGAATGGGAATCCCAGAACACTTAATGGTGCTCATGAGAAAACTATACTTGGACCCAAAGATAGTCGTCAGAACAGAACAAGGAAACACTGCATGGTTCCAAATCAGGAAAGGAGTGTCAGTAATGCATTTTGTCACCATTCTTTTTCAGTATGTATGTGGAAAGGATCATTCGGAAGGCTGGACTTTATGAGGTGGAATGTGGCATCAGGATTGGAGGAAGACTCATCAACAATCTGCATTATGCAAATGACACAACCTTGTTTGCCAAAACTGAGGAGAACGTGAAGCTTTTGCTGTAGAAGATTAAGGAATAAATCTTGAATATAGATTGAAGCTCAACATCAAGATGACAAAGAGTCTCACCACTAGAGCAATTGGCAGCACCATGATAGATGGTGAAGAGATTGAGGTTGCTAACAATTTCAGCTTGCTAGGCTTCACACCAGCAGTAAGGAAATAAAAAGATGAATTACATTGGGGAAGTCTGCTGTCAACGACCTCCCCAAAGAGCTAAAGAATAATGGTATCAGTCTAGAGAATAAAGTGCTCCTGATCCAGGTCATGGTCTTCACAGTTACTTGCTATGTATCAGAGAGCTGGACAATGACTAAGGATGACAGAAGAAGAATCAATACCTTTGAGTTGTAGTGCTTGAGAAGAGTATTGAACATACCATGGACCACCTGGACAACAAAGAGGTCTGCCTTTGAGAGAGTGAAACCAAATTTCTCCTTGGAGGTAAGGAATTTTAGGCTCCATTTCACATACTTTGGACATGTGGCCAGGAGGGACCAGTCCTCGGTGAAAGACGTCATGCTTGGAAGGCTGAATGGACAGGACAGGAGAGGAAGATCACAAATGAAATGGATTGACATGGTAAATGGAGCAATGGTGGCCATGAGTTGTCAGTCGAAGGCACATAACAACAACAACAACAGTTTTGCTGGGGGAAATATAAAGCAGACAGGAGAGAGTCTCTTTTCAAGAAGGTTAGTTGCTTCCGCTAAGCATAAAAACCACAGTAACATTTAGAGGTGTGATGAGAAATGGAACACACACCTTTTTTACCAACTCAGTGAAAGTAACTGTGGACATAAATATTCTCTCAAAAACCGAAATGGTAAGAATAATATACTATTTATCTTAGCATATTTAGTGCCTAAGTTGCACTACAGACAATAAATGTGTCCATATAGTATAATGGAGACATGAGGAAAGATCCTATTGTTACAAATACAACAGGTGGCTTAGAAAATAAATCTAGTACAAAGAGGGAGAGATCTTTAGGCATTATTGTAGTAAGACAAACACTTTACACAGGGAAAATAAAAAGATGACAAATTTGAGTGACATTCTTGTAGTGGAGATGGTAGATTTGATGTGAACCAGGA
>NW_006399774.1:4272880-4298399 GCF_000299155.1 Elephantulus edwardii | reverse complement strand
AGCACGCAGGATCAATGATTTTATAAATTGCTACTTACAAGTAGCAATGGGACTGGAGAGCATTATGCTAAATTAACTAAGTTAGTCCTTAAGGACAAATACTGTATAAAACTATTATTGTAGAATGAGTATGAAGGTCCAAGGGGGGAGGGAGAGAGGTGGAAGCAGAGGAGTGAGGATGGGCAGGGGGTTGGGTAGTTAATCATAGGGATGCACAATTTGATGGCTGTGTGGATGAGTAAAGGGAATGAGAAAAATCCAGGGTGAAAAACAATGTATTCAAAGTTTGAAAATAAACTAGTGTAAAAGAAAATCTAAAAAAACCCAAAAACAATTACTTTGCCACTAATGTACAAAAGATACAATTACCTCAGAAAATAAAACTATAAAACTCAAACTCAATAGTGGTATATTGACATTTATTCAATGCTGACCCTTACGCAAGTGTCGCAGGCATGTAAATTGCACGGAAGGAGATTGCCCATATTTCTCTCAAGGAGCTTCTGGTGGACTCAAACTTTCAGAGATGCTAAACTTTTGTGCACCTCCCTGTCGTCTAGGCCACCACTGGCCCCTACAAAACGTAAAATAAGAACCAAGAATTTGGGTATTTAGTATTCCTTTGTAATTATAAACATCAAATATTACCATAGTCAGTTTTATTAAATCACTGAAATAAAAAGATAATCTTTCACCAAAAAGCATACCTAAGAAAACGAGTGAAGAGAAATTGATTTGATGGTAAACATAATTTTAGTTTACGTCTGGACACCAAGGGGAAAGTGTATGGTAAAATGGGCCTTTTGATTAGCAGTCCGCTAGGCAGTGCACCCAAATGCATCATTGTTGTTGAGAACCATTGAGTCAGATGGACCCATAACTGATCTTCCAGAGGGCTTTCAGATACAGTTAATTGCATGGCAGGAGATTGCCCATTCTTCTATCTTGGTGCAACTGGTGGATTTGAACCAAGTTTATTCAGAACTGCAGTGCAGGTTCTTACCACTAGGTCACCAATAGCTCACTAAACGACTTAGTCAAATTAGAGTTGTTGCATAATCATTACCATTTTCCAGACTGCCATGGTCCCTAAAACTGTGTTTGTACTGTTTTGAAGTTAATTTTGAGTCCTTCCTTCAGCCTTGGGCTACCACTGGTCTGTTGAATACTGGACAGACATCAACTGTTTAACAATACTACATTTATGCAAATATATTTAGAAGTTGTTTATTATAGAAATATGTGTAAAATATAAGCTTAATAAAGGTTAGCAAGGAAATGGATTTGCTAATTATAGAACGCTTATCACACAGAATTTACAAGGCTATTAAAATTACATTTAAAAGAATAATGGCGTAGGAGAATATGCTTATTATATTAAAAAAGCAATATACCAAAGAATATAGAAAATAACTATGTCTCTATTTTTCATAAGAACTCACTTTTTGAAAGTTCTAGAGTAATAGTATCAAATGTTCATAGCAGTTATGAATGAGTGAAATTAGTTTCTCTTACTTTTTCTAAACTTCAATTTTTCTCTTTAAACTTGTAATACTTATTTTTATCATAGAAAATGTCAGTATTTATGTATATTTAAAGTAGTGATATCTGTAAATACAGGCAGAGCAGACTGAAATCCATGGTGCCATCACTGGACGTTCAAAGGATGAAACTGGGGAGGATCTTGCTTGAATCCACAATCAACACGGTCGCTACCAGCAGCTAAGAAATCAAAAGATGAACAGCTCTGGGAAAGTCTGCTCTCAGGGGCCTCTTAAGGAAGACAGAAGAAAGATCAATGCCTTTGAGTTGTGGTGTTGGAGAAGACAGTTGAGTGTCTCATGGACTGTCAAAAGAACAAACACATATGCCTTTGAGAGAGTGCAGCCAGAGTGCTCTCTGGAGGCAAGGATGGTGATGCTTCATCTTCCATACTTTGACCATGTTATTTGTTGCATTTGTTTTTAGGTGTGATCAATCTGAGTCTGACTCACAGCAACCCTAAGAACAACAGATCTGAACTCTGCCCTTTTCTGTACTGCCGTTATCATCTCTGACACATTTGAGCAAATTGCAGCAGTCACTGTATCAATCCATCCAGCTGAGGCTCTTCTTCACTTTCATTGAACCTCCACCTCTCCAAGCATGATATCCCTTCCCAAGGAGTAGCCTCTTTTACGGAGCAGTGGAATCAAGTATTTCAGAGATTATGAAGATGGCCCAGGACAGGACAGGGTTCAAATCTATTTTTCAGAGAGTTCTTATGAGTTGGACTTGACTAGAAGAAACTTAACAATAACAACCAAGTGGGAAAAGTTTGAAATTTTTAACTTGTGCAGCAAGTGGATGTACTTGAGTGAATTTATAGTCTGTGGTTAACACTCTTAAAATACATGACTATCCTCATAATCTTTGCCATTTGTGCAGTCACTGTGTCAATCCTGCTCATTGAGAGTCTTTCTTTCACTGACACTCTACCTTCCCGAGTGTGATGGCTTCTCCCAAGAACTGGTGTCTCCCAATAACATGCCCAAAGTCCATGAGAACAAATTTTACCATCCTTGCCTTGAAGAACTACCTTGTTTGCACTTCCTCTTTGTTTATCCTTTGACAGTCTATGGTATTGTCAAGCCTTTTCACCAACACTACATTTCAAAGGCAGGGAATTTAGATAGAAAGAAGAAAACACAGGGACCGGGAAATGGTGTTAGATATCACGTACTCACTCACTGACTCTATCGATGAATTGGATCCAACATACGTTAAACTTCCATCAGATTTTCACAGCTTTAAATTGTAACAGGAGACTGCCCATCTTTTACCCAAAGAGCCAATGGTGGATTTGAGCTTTCAGAGAAGTATAGCCTTTGGGTTATCAGTACAATTAATAGAAGATTATTCTATGAGAACTCCCTGGGTGTTGAATATAAAAGGAGACAGTATAGAAAGAACAAAGTCGTTCCTGACCACCTTTATTATTTCATTGAGTGGTTCTTGCCCATCAATCTCCAAGTATGAAGTTACTGCCTTACTACTCCTTTCTTGGCATTTTATTATTTCCAAAGGGTCATGTATTTTCAGAAAATTTATGTTCACTTTGATTCCAATTCTTATTATTGATATCTGTAATTAAAAGAAGGATTTAAGAAACAGACTGGGTTTTGAAGATTTTGGAGGAAGATGTACAGGAATTTGAAAAGGCAACACCTCGTCAGGACAGGTTGGTCAGGAGGCAGAACAATGGAAATGCTGGTGACCCTTTTGGCAATCCATAGTATGTTCAATACTCTTCAACACCATAAATCAAAGACATTAGTTTTCCTTCTGTCATCCATTGCCCAACTTTCAGATGCAAGAAAGAAATTGAAAATACCATGGCTTGGATCATGTGCACCTTAGTTTTTGAACTGACATCCTTGCTTTTTAGCACTTTTGTGAGGTCCTTGATAGTAGATTTCTCCAATGCAACGCGCCTTTTGATTTGATACCATGGGTGTTGATTGTAGAGTCAAATAAAATGAAGTTGTTGACATCTTCAATCTTTTCTCCATCCATGATGTTCTCTACAGTGTTTTCTATTGGTCCATTAGTGAGAATTTTTCTTTTCTTGATGCTGAGATGTATCTCATACTGAAGGCTACAATCTTTGATATTCTACATAAGTGCTTCAAGTCATCTTCACTTTCTGCAAGCAAGATTATACCATCTGCATCATGTAGGTTATTGATGAGTCTTCCTCCAATCCTGATGTCATATTCTTCTACATATATCCAGCTTCTCCAGTGATTTTATTAGCATTGAAATGGAATAGATACAGAGAAAGGATAAATCCCTGACACACAGCTTTCTTATTTTAAATGAAGTGTTCAGTTCAGACAACTTCTTTTTTGTCTATGTAAAGGTTTTATATGAACACAATTAAATGTTCTGGAATTCCCATTCTTCTCAATGTTATCCATAATTTTATCCACAGAGTCAAACACCTTTGCATAATTGCAAGTAAGCATCTTTCTGATATTCTCTGCTTTCAGCCAAGATCCACTTGACAATGGCAATGATATTCTTTGTGCCACAGAGTTAGAATTAAAAGGCCAAAACTAGGCAGATTCTCATTTGTTGCCATACTTAGTTTAAAGTAAATAAATATTTAATGTAAGTTTAATGATAATGTCAATTTTTAAGTAAATCGGTTTCTTTTTCTAATGGTCTTTAGATTAAGTTATATTAATGTCTCAGTTGTTGTTGTGTACTGTCAAGTTGGAACAGATCCATAGCTGACTGTCTGGTGGGTTTTCAGAGTCAGTTAATCACACAGGAGGAAACTGCCTATCTCTCCCATGGAGCAGCTGGTGGACTCAGAGCACTTGCCTTCAAGATTGCAGTGAAGCTTCTTGCTACTAGACCACCAGACTCTGTAGACTCTGTTTTATGCTAAGAAAGGTAGCTGGTCATCAAAATAGAAGATCCTCAAAAGAATGGATTGACCGAGTGATTGCAACAATGGACTTGGCAATGGAGTGACTGTAACAATGTGTAGGAGAGGTAAAGGTTCTGATCTGCTCTTCATAGGGTAAATGACTCAATAATTGACTCCATAGGATCTAACTAACAACAGAGATGGATATGGACATCCCATTTTTAGGTGCGTTGGTGGCACAGTCCATTAGGAGCTGTGCTGCTAACCAAAAAGTAGGGCTCCATGGTAGTTCAAATCTATCAAGTGCTCTGGGGAGAAGGATGGGCAATCTTTCTCCATGTGATTTACAGTCTTGGAAAATTGCTACAAAGTCAGCTATGAGTTGATTCTGATTCAATAGCAATAATTTGAGGAATTTTTTTCCAAAGATACCAAGAAGGCACAGGACTGTCAGACATTTGTAACTTTTTTAAAAAATAATTGTTAAAAAATCAAGAAAACAGAAACCTGAATTCCTTGAAAAGTTGATCTTCACTAAAGTACAGATTGCAGTTCGGGAGAGTTTGTCTTACTAAAACAAACTTCAAAGACATGAGTACCAAGTATTTGACTTACAGATAAGAAACATCTGGGTCACAGTATTTTACATGCTTCATTTCAAAATCACGAGATTCCATTTGTAGGCAGGAGTAGATAGAAGTACACTGTGATGAGACAGTTTAAAAGTTCTTAAGCATTTTTATAAGATTTGTCTTGTTATCTCTATCTGCCACCAAAAAGGGCCTTTAAGAAATGAAAAGCGAATGTGTGTTGACGGAGGACATGTGGGGCATTTGGGAAAGGTAGCTCTATGCAGGGTACAGTGGGCTTGGTAGTAAGAGAATATTTTGCTTCGTGTGTGTGTGTGTGTGTGTGTGTGTGTGTTAAATTTGTATTCTGGCCTTGATAAATTAAGAGCTAATACAACATAAATAACACAACCAAGGAATGCAGAAATGAGTACTCAGTTGTTCTGACAGAAGTGGTAATGGATCTCTTTCTGGTATAAAAGATAATTTGGTTATAAGAATGACGTTAACATGGACATACTCACTGTGGTCAAGCTAAGAGTACTTGTAGCTGTCCCTCCATTCGGTTTCTGAGGCCGTAAATTCCGCGGGAGGAGATTGTTCATCTTGCCCCTTTGGATCTGCTGATAGATTTTGAACTAACAGAGATACTCAATCTTCGGGTTAGTTGCAAAATTCCCTGTAGGTTAGGCTACCAGAGATTTAAGTGGTACTTATTTAACATGGAAAAGAAAAAAACAGGCTGTATGGTGCTTTCTCAAAAAGTTGTAAATAGAAATACCATTTGACCCAGCAATTCCACTACTGGGAATATACCCCAAAGAGACCATAACTACCACCCAAACAGATACATGCACACCTATGTTTATTTCGGCTTTGTTCACAATAGCAAAGAGTTGGAAATAACACAAGTGCTCATCAACAAACTAATGGATAGAGAAGCTCTGGTGTAGTCACACAATGGAATACTATGCAACCTTGAAAAACAAGGAATTAATGAATTATTATTCAAAATAGGTGGCCCTGGAGGACATTATGCTGAGTGTAATGTCTCAGTTACCAAAAGA
The DNA here is from genome assembly GCF_000299155.1 of Elephantulus edwardii. Lineage (NCBI taxonomy): Eukaryota > Metazoa > Chordata > Mammalia > Macroscelidea > Macroscelididae > Elephantulus > Elephantulus edwardii. Next base: position 4,292,346 of record NW_006399774.1, on the reverse strand, counting down.
CAAATACGACATAATACCACTGTTATAAAAGAGGACTGACATCGGGGCTGGGGGGAGACTGAGAAATAGGGGATAAATAATGTATACTGCATTGAAACAGATGAGGGAGAGAACTGTTTAAAAGGGATATGTGATTAGGTATTATTGTCATGACAAGAGTCCAGAAGAAGGTAGCATAGCAGAGTAGACTTTGGGGAGGGATTGAATAACGATGAAAGTGTTTTTTTTTCTTTTACTTTTCAAAGAGAAGAGAGAATTGGGGGAGGAAAGGTGGGCAGGGAGAAAAGTACAACAATGAATGAATGGAAATCCAAAGTCTCTGTAAACTTTCATTAAAATCAATTTAAAATTAAAAAAAAGAAAAGCACAATATTCTCCCAGCAGATGATGAGACAGAATTTTCTTTGTTGTTGCCACATGCTCTATCTAGTTGCATTAAGTTCCTATGTTATTATAACAGTGCTACAAACCAAGTGACTACAAACCAAAGGCAACAGAAATTTACTCTTTTTTTTCTATAATTATATTTTATTAATTTTCATAAACATTTACAGAGATTTTGGGTTTCCATTCATTCCTTGTTGCATTATTCTCTCTACCCTCCTCCCAGTTTGTTCTTGTTCTAATTCCACAGTGTTTGTCAAAGCCAGTTCTGATTAATCTTCTTTGTCAGTGTGTCCTTTGCCATTCCCTATCACTCCTCCCTGAGAGAGACTTCACCCTGAGTCGTAAGGAAAAGGGGATGGCGTATTCTCTTAGCTACTTCCTGCTGCAAAGGGACTTTTTTATACTTCTAGAAGACGGAATTCTGAAATGTAGTTATTTACATAGCCATACTTTCTCTGTAGGATCTAGAGATTTTCGTTTTCCCCTTTTCTTTTTTATAATACCTTTCATTTGTTTAGGTATCATGTAAACATCTACTGTCATTTCTAGAGGACAGTCTTTCCTCTCCATCTATCTGTGTCTCATCCTTTTAAAAATAATAGCACTAATCCTATTCAGTTAGAATCTACTTCCATAATCTCAACTTCATTTGATTACAATTACTAAGATCCTGTTTCCAAATAAGGAGAGATAAGAATGTAAATAAGCTAGCCAGAGGAAAGAGAAGTTGGGACTCAGAAATAGAGAGATAGAAGTTGTTCTCTCAATAACTCAAGCTCAACTTAGTGCTGTTGAATTTGAACTGACTCATTGGTGAACGTCCAGTGGGATGTTGATGGCTGTAAATCACATCAGAGGAGATTGCTCATCCTTCTTTCACAGGGCCACTGTTGGATTTGAACCACAATGGGCCATTTCTAGCACGAGAGGTAATTTGGTACAAGAGTTAACCTCTCATATATTCACAGATACTAGAAGTTAGCACTTAAATACATTTTTGGGAGAGAGAAGTCAATCCATGACATCACTCATATTTGTTCAACAAGAAATTAAGAAAAGGCTACTAAAGCCTGCAAAGCAACCATATGGCAACTTATTTGTCTTATGAATTTTGATTGACTGTAAATTGCTTGTTCATAGGGTCTCTTTAAACCTAGTCAACTTGACGACATCTAAAAAGGAATTATTTAATGTTGGAAAAATTTCCCTTTCTTTTTTTTATTTTAAGATGGTTTTCACAAGTCTATAAATAACAAGAGTTGCTGTGAGTTTTAACTGTGTCAACAGCAGCAATGCTTACTGTGTGTAATACTAACTTTCCACTGGCACTTGGCTCATTTCCTTGAGAAGGACGCTACACTAGCTTCACCTAAGCTGACTGAATATGACATCTCACACCTCCCAAACTATTTCATCACAATTTCAGCCCCACCACTATTTCATGAATGTCTGAGGGCTTGTTATTTCATAAGTAGATGGCCAATCCTGCTTTTAAGTCTGTCTTAATTTGGGAGCTCCATTTTAGTACAGCCTTGTACAAACACTGTACCTGAAAGAGCTAACAAGAAGAATGTGGTCTCTGGATTGGAGGAAGATTCATCAACAACTTGGATTATACAGATGACACACCTTTTTATCCAAAATTGAGGAAGACTTGAAGCATTTGTTGCAGAAGGTCAAAGATTGCAGCCTTCAATATGGATTGTATCCTCAAATCCAGAAAACAAAAATCTTTACCACCAGGCAAATAGACAGTATCGTGATTGTTGTTGTTGTTGTTGTTGTTTGATGCCATCGAGTCGTAGACGACTCATAGCGACCCTATGAACAAACAGCCTGAGCACTGCTCATACGTAGAGTTTCCGGAGACAAGCCATTTCAGAAGTGGATGCCGCTCCTGCTTCCAGGCTTGATTTAGTCGGAAAGCTCCAGCCAACACTGTCCATCATGGGTACCCGTTACCACGACTGGCACATCACTGTCACAGTCTTCAGCATCACAGCAACCACGAGTTACCTCTGTACAGCAACGCACAGACTAGTGCTATACCACCTAGAAGAATGTTTGACAGGAAGACAATTTGAACCTGGCCGAGGGCCACAGATGAAGAAAAAATAGACGTTGTTAATGATTTTATCTTGCTTGGATCCCTAATGAACACACTTGGTACCAGCAGTCAGGAAATAAGATGAGTTACATTGGAAAGATTTAGTGTCAAGGATCTATCCTAATTGCTAACGTACAATGATATCAGTTTTGAGCCTAAGGTGCACCTGGTCTAGGTTGTGGTCTTCTCAATTGCTTGTTATGCATCTGAGAGCTGGATGATGACCAAGGATGACATAAGAAGAGTTGATGTCTTTGAAGTGTAGTGTTGGAAAAGAGTCTTAAACATGTTATTCACTGCCAAGAGAACAAATAAGTCTTTCCTGAAGAGACTGAAACCATTTTACTCATTGGAGCAAGGATTTTGAAGCTTGGTCTTACATATTTTGGGCATGTTGCCAGCAGGGACCAGTTTGGAGAAGTACATCATTCTTGGAACGGAAGGGTGGAGGAACAGGATGGAAGAGGAAGACCCTGAATGAGATGGACTAACAAAGTGACTGCAGAAATGGGTCAGATGTATCTGAGATGATGAGTTTGGCTCAGGATAGTGCAAGGTTCAGAGCCATTGTTTGTAGGGTTGCTATGAGTTGTAGTTCACTCGATGGAGTGTAACAATGGCAATAAGACTATTGGCATGTTCAAGTCACGTGAATTTGAAAATTACCCCTATAAATAAGATTCTTTAACTTAGTCCCCACAAAACAAATCCCTTCTCCTAATCCGTGTGTCACTCTTGCTGTCCCATGGTGCCTCCATTATTCATGATCCTCCTTCCAGGATGCTTTGCTTTTTTTTAATGCAGAAAATAAGATATTTCTTCTTTTTATCCATTCCTCCCTCTTCCTTTCTCCTTTACTGTCACAGTGAGATGACATTTACACACATTTTGAGCTCTCCTTTTCCCCATAAACTCTCTTTTTTCCTAGCGAGCTCTGGTGGTCTACTTATTACATAGGGAGTTTCACTGTACAAAGGTTGCATTTCTCTGATGGTTCAAATCTACCAGTGGTTCTGAGGAGGAAAGAAAATGAATCTTCTCATGTACAATTTCCTGGAGATCTGCTGGAGGGTCAGCAATGCCTCAGTTCTGAGCTGACGGCAATGAGTGAGTTTTCTGTGAAAGTATTTTCCAGTTCACTAACCATTTCTGTGAAAGTACTGTTAGTGGCTAATGTCTCACCATTTAAACTTTGCACAGCTCACCTACACCACACTCTGATTTTTCCTCCCATTATGAAGCCATGTGTATTTATTGCCACCCTCATTGTCTTCCTATCTCTGAGAATTATGTTGCTTTTTCTTTTATACTAGTTTATTTTAAAAAATTCAAATACATTGTTTTTCACACCAGATCATTCCCATTTCCCTCAACCTTCCCCATCAAATTGTAGGACATTATGATTGATCTCCTCTTCTGCTATCCCCCACACATCCTCACCCATCTGCTTCCACACTCCCCCCACCGTGGATCCTCATACTAATTCTACAACAATGGCTTTATACAGTATTTGTCCTTATCGGACTGGGTTAGTTCACTCAGCATAATACTCTTCAGTCCCTCTCAAGTTAGACAATAATTTTGTATTGGTTTGTGTGAGGATGACACAACTCTGCTTGCTGAAACTGAAGAGGACCTGAAGCGCCTGCTGCAGAGAGCGTCAAGGACTGCAGCCTACAATATGGATTGAGGCTCAGTGTCAAGAACACAAAGATTCTCACCACTGGACCAATTGGCAGCATCAGGATGGATGGTGAAGAGATTGAGATTGTACACAGCTTTAGTTTGCTTGGCTCCATAGTCAACAGTCTTGGCACCAGCAGTCAGGAAATTAAAAGGCTCCTTGCCATGGGAAAGTCTGCTGTTAGGGACCTCTCCAAAATACTGAAGAGCAATGGTGTCTCTCTGGAGACTAAAGTGCGTCTGATACAGGCCATGGTCTTCACAATCACTTGTTATGCATCAGAGAGTTGGACAATGACCAGGGAGGATAGAAGGAGAATTGATGCCTTTGAGATGTGGTGCTTGAGAAGAGTATTGAGAATACCATGGACTGCTAGGAAAACAAACAGATTTGTCTTGGAAAGGGTTCAACCGGGTGGCTCCTTGGAGGCAAGGATTCTGAGGCTCCGTCTGACATACTTTGGACATGTTGTGAGGAGAGACCGGTCCTTAGAGAGGGACATCGTGCTTCAGAGGGTGGAGGGACAGCGCAGGAGAGGAAGACCCTCTATGAGGTGGATTTATTCAGTGACTGGGGTAATTGGGATGGGAGTGTTGGAGACAGTGCGATTGGCACAAGACAGAGCGGAGTTTAGGGCTGTTGTATATAGGGTAGCTATGAGTCGCAGGCGACTCGATGGCACATAACAACAACAACAACAGTACAATTTGATGGTTGGAGGGAGAGATTGGTAAAGGAAGGGGGCAGGGTGCGGTGTGAAAACCAATGAATATGAACTTTAGATTGATTTTTCTTTTTTTGAAGTGCAAGTTTTACTTATTATTTGATCATCTCCAAATCTTCTCATTCATTAGTCTTAGATTCCTTTCCATTTTCTACTCCTTTGAAACATGACTTTACCTAATAATCTAAGGTCTTTCTCTGAAGGGAAATCAATGTGAAACTCTCTTTGACTTTAGTGTCCCTTCAAAGCATTGTTTTGACTATTTTTGTCACCACCTACACTTAACACAATCACTTTTTTTTAGACACAGATATGGATCTCTTCTAATCAATTCACTCATGATTGTCTTCCAAATTTCTTGGCATAGATGAATTAGCATGTCAGTTTGTTAAAACACCTCAGTTCTTATTTTATCAGTTCCTGATTATTTTATTTTTGCTAATGCTTTCACACATTTCCTAATTTTAAATCCTGAAGTATCTCTTTATTATATTTAAATGAATACTTTTTATTCTGTGCGCAGGTTTTGCACGAACACAATTAAGTGTTCTGTAATTCTCATTCTTGTCAATGCTATTCATAAAACAATATGATACAAGCAATTAGATGCCTTTTTATAATAAATGAAACAGCAAGTAAACACTTTTATGGATTTTTTACTTTCCTTCAAGAGCCATCTGAAGTCATCAATGATGTCCTATGTTTCACATCCTCTCCTGAATCCAGCATGGATTTCTGGAAGTTTTGTGTTCGTGCATTGCCCCAGTCATTTAAAAATAATTTTCAGCAAGTTGGTGCCTGCATGTTGTGATATTAATGGTACTGATTGATAAGTTTGGAATTTGTTTTGCATCATATACTTTCAAAATGGCCACAAATAATATTTTCCAGTTGTTTGGCCACATCACTATCTTCCACCTTCCTTGTCACAGACAAGTTGCAAATACCCAGTGCTGCCTCTGTCTGTTGAAGCACCTCGATTAACATTCCATCAATTCCTGGAGTATGCTTTGCTGCCAACACCTCCAACTGAGCCAGCACTTCTTCAGTGCCATGGATTCTTGACTTTATGCTATTTCCTGAACTGGTGAGCACCAGGCAAATTTTTTTTGGTACAAATGCTCTATTTAATCTTCTTTTGATGCTTCCTGAGTCAATCAAAGTTTTACCCATCAACACTTTCAGTATTCCAACTTGAAGCTCCATTCTCCCCAACCCCCTTTAGTTCTCTTAACTTGAGAAATGCTGAATATGTTTTGTCCTTTGGGTTTTCTAACTACAAGTTTTTGAACATGCCATTGTAATATTTTGCTTTATTTTCTTGACTCACCCTTTGGAATATTTTATTGTTCTCTTTTCATGATAATGTCTTCTTTTGGTTTCTTTATGCTTTTTTTAAAATAATTTTTTAGATTTTCGTTTTCATTTTTTAAAAAGTTTACAGAAAAGTTAGGTTTTCATTCATTCATTGTGGCACATTTTCTGCCCTCTCCTTCCCTTCCCCCTCCCCAAGTTGATTTTTTTTTCTTTTCATTAATTTATTTACAAAATTCAAATATAAATTAAAACAAATTCTTTCCATTTTCCTCACCCCCCCACCTATCACATTGGACAACCCAATGATTAATCCCCTCCTCCCCCTGCACATCCCCATCCCCCTGCTTTGCAGGAAGCTTTCATGTCTAAGATTGTTTTTACTCTTCTCTTCCTCTGTTTGTGACATGCAGTCCCTAGGGAGTTTGGAGCTGATAACCATAAGGTGGAATTTTTCTGGTGAGTTGAATCCACCAGGGCCTCCATGGAAGAACGACGGCCAAGCTCTCTTGTGTGATTTACAGCCTCAGAAATCTGCTGCAGGCTCAGCTGTGAGTTGGTTCTGATTCAACACTAATGAGTTGAATTGAGTTTCTTCGTCTTATGCATGAGATCCTTGATGCCTTTCACAAAGGGTCTGACGTTCGGACATGACTGTTTACAGCACCAATCATACCTATTCTTGAGAGTGTCTCTAGTTTCTATTGGGATATTTTCAAGGTTGTATTTTGGCTGTTCTGGATTTGTTTTCATTTTCTTCAGCCTCAGCCTTAACTTGCTTATAAACAATTGGTGGCCTCCTCCATAATTGGCCCCTAGCTTTGCTCTGACTGATGCTGTTAAACTTCTCCCCTACTTCTTTCTAGAGATATATTTTTAAATGATCTCATCATGTTTTCTAGCCAGTCATCTTTCTTCCTTTCCAACTTTTGCATTTCAATCATCAATTATTATTGTAGGTCTTTATATTATGAGGATTATTCTTAGTCTACAAATTTCCCTCATTTTATTGTCTAAATGTTCAAAATGTTTACATTTAAAGTTAATCAGATGTACATTATCTATTACAATTGCCTGTTACAAGTTAACAAGTTCTTATCAACATTATAAGCGGTATGGACATACATTGAAAACTTACAATTGTTTACAGAAGATGCTGTAGGCTTTAGTTCTGTTGTACCCAGGGTTTCTATGAGCCAGTGATGATTCAGCAGCACTAACATTACCATTTCCACAAAAGCAAAGAGAACAAGAGAAATGACAGCAAGAACACGTCTCTGGAAGCTGGAAATTGTGTCTATATGTGGTAATATGCCTTGCAGCATGAAGAAAGCCAAGGTAATCTATGTTACCCAGAAGCAAATTGTTTTGCACTGTAAAACTTCGATTAAAAGAAAAAGTTCCAGGATTTGGATATATCTAGTCACTCTGAAAGTAAGATTTTCAGAAACATGTTCGTTGTCTATATGGGAAATATGTAGGTGTCTTTTATTTTGAGAGAAAACAGCATTTCCATTATAGAAAAAGTTAGGAATAAAAGTTTTTCAAAAAAGTTTTAGCATAATGGATTCTTAAATGTTTTGACTTTTGGTTCAGCTCAGGAAACTATTATCCTCAATATTCAGAAGCTTATATTCAACTCTATTACATTTTCAGGCCCATATATATTTTTTCCCAAATAAAGGTTTATGTATCAGAGAACTTTCATTTTAAAATAGAAACTAGAGTTTTTAGCTTGACTCATCCTCCTTAATAGGCAGCTGGCCTCTTTTACCAGCTGATATTTCATATTAAATTGTCCCCAGATATTTCATCAAAATGGCTTGCAGCATATACCCTTCATTTACCTCATGTCCTTTTTGTGGTTCATTGTAAATCTGCACAATGAGTCTGGGTGGCAGCTGCAAATTTTCTGGTTTTCAATACACACAGCATTTTTTTTTCAGCAATTAAGTCTCGGCATCTCTTTCTGCACTTGTATTTTCAGAACAGAGCAATGATGGCAAATTAATCATTACAATGATCTGGATCGGGCACTCCCCTCTAACACAAACTGAAGTCCTTCCAGTTCCTTGATCATTCTTTCCACCAAGAAATAGGAATAAAAGAAATACATCCTCTGTATATTTTAAAATTCTTTGTGTCTCATGAGATTATCATGAGTTCCTAGATAAATTTGGTACCCATTTTGTCCTGGAACAGGACACAATGATACCTGGAATAGTAAGAAAAATTGTATGAATATTTGGAGGCCTAGTCACACAGCCACAGATTATGGACAGAGGGGGGAAAAATTAAGTTCCTAAATTTATACTTTGAGGACTAAGGTGTACCTGGCCCACGTAATGGTATTTTAAAGGCCCATGTGCTTGCACAAGCTTGATAATAAATAAGGAAGATGAGGTAGAAGTGATAGCTTTGAATTATGGTGTTGGTGAGAATACTGAATATATTGTTCACCAATAAAAGAACAAAACTGTCTTGGGAGAATGCAGCCACAATGTTCCTTAGAAACAAGGATGGTGAGACTCATAATTTGTATGTGTTCTCAGGAGAGACTAATCCCTAGGAAAAGACATCCTGCCTTGATAAAGTAAGATTCATATAGTGGCTGCAGCAATTAGCTCAAACATGTCAATGATTGTGAGGATAACTCAGAACTAGGAAGTGTTGCGTTTTGTTTTGTTGTTGTAGGGTCTCAATTAGTCAAAACTGACTTGATATTGCCTAACAAAAAGTCTTAACTTTAAAACTATAGTAATTTTATGCCCCGGTGAACAAAAGACAATGGGGAGGGGGGGAAGGGGAATTGCCTAAGCTGTGTGTTTCATTCATATTGGAACAGATTAGATTCCTCTGAAGGATTGATGACTGAAATTCCCTGTGCCCATTTTACCACAGCAACATAATAAGCCTTAAGCTTGTCTAGAGTCTGTATTTCTGCTTTTGTACATACAACAAAAACAACAACAACAACAATGGTTCAAGTCATAACTTTAGATTATTTGGTTCTACTAATATTTTCCCTTTTCAGCTGGGTTCTCTTCACTGGGGAAACTTTTCTCTATTAGTCTGTCACGTTACCTACTGTTGTTGTTAAGTGCCGTGGAGTCGCAGGCGACTCATAGCGACCCTATGAAGGAGAGTCCTTGATGCTTGGGTGCCTTTCATCCTCTCTCCAGGTTCATAGGGTTTCCCGAGGTAAGCTGTTATGGAAGTGGATGCCACTCCTCCTTCCAATTACTTACTGTAGCGTCTCTAAACTCCTGTTTTTGTAAATTCTTCAATGTCACAATAATCCTTTCCATCTTTACCAAAACCTAACACAGATCTTATGAAATTCAAGGTCCTTCAAGTGCTTCCATGCTCTCATCTCAGCTTCAAAATGAGATATATGTGAATCTATCCTCTCCTCACCTCTTCTCAGTTCATTTCCCCTGAACTCAAGTTCTTTTCTCCATCAATTTCTGTGTCCTTTTCATTTGACTCTTTCCTTGAAGAATATAGTACTTTCCTCCTACTGCAAACTGGTCACTAGACCTGGTTGCTGGTAGTCTATCAATTGGAGTACCCTCTTCCAACATACCCATGTCCTTTCCACACCAGTATTGAATATCAATTTAAGAAGAAATTAGAAGTCATTTTCAAAATTAGATTTTAAAATATGATCTAATAATATATATAATCTAATAATAATAAATATTGAGTAAAAGAAAACTTTTTGCCTGTAAAATAATCTCAGATTTTACATCCACAGAGATGAATTCATAAAGTTTTCATCTTAATATATTTACCATGTGATTGCTAGAGATTAGAAAAGAGACATTACTGACATTAAAGCATTTCCTTTGTAAAGGAGATATGACCAGTTCCTCACCAGGTCAATGAAGAATCACCAGTGCACTATCAGAAATGAGATTATTCTAAAAAAATTATACTTTATAATATTTCAATATTTTAGATATGGAAAGAACTGGTGTTATAGTATTTCTATACTTTAGACCTGGAAAAAACCACCCCAACGGATGCAGAGATGCTGAAGTTACCTGCTTATAAATATTTAGGTACTGAAATCTCAAGGGAACTCTAAAATGACTCATTAAGGTGTATTTGTTTCACTCAGATGGTGATGATTAGATTTCTGGGTCTCTGAACAGCAACAACAGATCCATATTTCTCTATTTCTATTTCATCATGTTATGCCCTGATAATTATATTTACGTTGCTTTGGAACTAATCTTACAAAATTCTATATGTTTTTATACTAGGCTATGTTCCAGATGCCTGAGACTCAATGATATAGCACACACTTAAGGAGGACCAAAAAATTTATTCTCTTTGGGGATAAAGCTCTACAGTCAAATGGCATTTGACAAAGAGGCAAAAGGAATAAGTAATCATGTTTCAATAAACCTATATATAGCAGAACTTGCTATTAAATTACAAAAGGCCCTTTATAACAAAATGCCAGAAAACAATTTTTGTCTTGATTCTTAGAATCATGATGTTACATAGTCCCCCCTAACTTTCAGGATTCTATTTTCTGGGTTTTCCTGATTTTTTTCCATGCTGTTCTTTCCTTATGAGCTCTTTGACTTAATTTTCCTTCCACTTAGTCCTCAAAGTCTGCAGATATACTTAGGTATGCTTTGGTTGTGAATGTTGTTGTTGTTGTTGATTGCTGTCGAGTCAAGCGTGACTCATAGTGATCCTATGAACAAAAGTCCTGAAGTCTTATGTCGTTTCTCAAAGTTCATAGAGTTTGCAGAGGTATGCTGTTTAGGAAGTGAATACCACTCCTGCTTCTGATTGGTAGTGAATATAGGAACAAATAAATTAATAAATTGTCTACTAAATTTTTTATTTTAAAGAACCAAGAACTAGTTTCTACAGCCACAAAATTACTCCTCCTGGTCATCCCACCACCTACCAATAGATGCCCCTTTATAAGTGGACAAAGTTTTGTGGGCAGACTTCACACTTAGAGAAATGTTGGTATCAGAAGGCTTAGATGAAACTCTTATGAAATAATAATGTGTGTCCTCCCACTCAGTTGGAGGAGAAGACAGGATACTGAACCAACCAGGATACTTAGCAGGGAGGAATCCAGGGTGCTATTACCTGCAAACTGTCTTAAAAAAACTATTTTGGCTAAGATGGAAGAGCCCATCCCAAACAGTCACAAAAGACTTGTACACTGTGACTGGTCAGAAGACTCAAAGTGGAAGAGTCTAGGGTTCGGTTTCCCTAAAATTTCTGTTAGCTACGCTGGAAGTGGCCCCTCCTACTCACTTTCAGTATATTGTGACCAACCAGCAGACTTAGAAGGGAAAGGTCTTGGGGATTGTTTCCTATGATCTACACTCCCTTGCTATGCATCTGAGAGATGGACAATGAAAAAGGAGACAGAAGAATTGATGTCTTTGAACTGTGGTGTTGGAGAAGAGTGCTAAATATTCCATGGACTGCCAAAAGAAAAAAAAAGTGTCCCAAAATCAATCTCCATAATAGTCTATGTGTTTCCTATTGCCAAAGGGGCCCTTTAGAGTAGTGAGAGAAGATCTTCACCCTGAAACCTACAGTGTCCTTTTTCAGCAGGAAGTAGCTAAGAGAATACGCCATCCCCTTTTCCTTATGGATCTGGGTGAAGTCTTTCTCAGGGAGGAGTGATAGGGAATGGCAAAGGACACACTGACAAAGGAGATTAATCAGAACTGTCTTTGACAAGCACTGTGGCAATTGGACAGACTTTTAAGAGGGGGAAAATGAAGAACGAACTGAGGAGGAGGGTAGAGAAAATAGTGCAACAATGAATGAATGAAAGCCCAAAATCTCTGTAAATGTTCATTAAAATGAATAACATTTAATAATTATAAAAAAGAAAAAATAAGTGTCTTAGAGATAGTGAAATCAGATAGTTCCATGGAGGCAAGGATAATAAAGCTTTGTCTTCCATACTTTGGGCATGTTGATAAGAGAGGCTATTCCTTGGAGAGGGACATCAATGCTTAGGAAGGTGGAGCGTTGGCAAAAGAGAGGAAGACCCTCAACCAGATGTATTGACACAGTAACTATTGCAATGAGCTCAAGTGTGTCAGAAGTTGTGAATATGGCACAGAATAGGACAGGGTTCAGACTTAGTATTCATGAGGTCACTGTGAGTCATACTTTACTTTTGCACACACACAACAACAACAACAAAACTTTCTGGAAGTCCCCACCTGTCCAGAAAACTCTGTTGGGTAAGGGAAAAGTTACCTCTCCCACCCATCTGCAGGAGAAGACACAGGGATGCAATGGCTACCACCTAGGCTCTGCTACACTGCTAGCAAAGGCCACCATTGAGACTGCATTTGGGCAGCAATCACCCAATCTCAGGGAGAGAAGGATTCTGGGCAAGAGTTTTGGTATATTCCAAAACTCTTTTCATTAATAAGTGGCCAGAATTGAGAGTTGTATTGTTGAGAAGTCATTTCTTCCTTAAGTGTTAGTCTGTTTAGGGGGCAATAGCTCGACTCCCAAGCAGCCCCAGAAGAGGGGAAAGGTACATAGACATTAGGCACTACTGAGGCTTGGGTAGCTGCAGTGTTGAACCATGTCACTTTCCCAAGCAGTATTTCTGAGATTTTTGCCTACTTACATCCCTCCATCAAACTACAGGGCAGAATAGAGAAGTTGGCCCACTACAGTTGGGCAAAAGAAAGACCCCAGATCACTACTCCTCAAAAAATAACGATGAGAAGCTAGTGATAGGATACAGGGAACAGAACTGCCTGTAGATGACAGGTAGGGAAGACTGTTTGAGAGAAACTCAATCAAAGGCAATATTTTAAGTCTGCAACTTATCAATAGTTTCAATGATAAGAAACTGTTGACAACCTACACAGACACAATAGAAACTGCCACATATACACCAAGAACTTGACATAATGTCAAGATAGCAGCATGCAGTTTTAAACATTGTGAAATAGCAAGTGTTTTCCTGAAAAAAAAAACAAACAAAAAACAACCACACACACACACACACACACACAAACAAACAACAAACAAAAACAAAACCAAAAACATATCAAATTGCAGATCCAGTGGATATTTCAGAGAGAGAGAGGCAGAAAAACAAACAAACAAAAAAAATCGACACATAGACATGGAGTTATATAAACAGTAACTGAAGGAGTTCCAGGTCTTAGAAGAAAGAATTGAAACCACAAATAAAATGAATACCCCAGAGACAGGGACTTTGAAGAAATACATTGATGTGAAGTTACATGAACACCTAGTGTTCCTGCAAGGCACAGTGATGGAAGAATTGAAACCATAAATAAAGTGGAACAGGAATGTAAAAAAATTGTCACAAGACAGGGTATAACCAACACTGTGCTGCAAGTAAGAGAAATGCATGAAAATGCAATGCAGACTATCAAGACCAAAATGACAGTTTTCCCAATATCCTGTTGTTGTTGTGTACCATAGAGTTAGGACTGACCCATAGCTGACATTCATAACAAGATTGCCCATCCTTATCCTGCAGAGCGGCTGTAGATTAGAACTGCTTGCCTTCAGGATTGCAACACAGTTTCTTGCCACTAGGCTACCAGAGCTCTCTACATGCTAGAGGGATAAAAAAATCAGAAGAGATGGAACGAGCTAGATAACTAGCTAGAAGATTAGAAATCTAGTAGGAACTAGAACTTTTCCTTTTCAAAGGAAAATAATAGAAAACAGAAAAAAGAGGAAAGCATTAGAATCTTGTGGGATAACATTAAATTGAACAATATGTGTGATTGGAATAGGAAGTGCATGAGGAGGGAAAAACAGTGATAAAATTCTGAGAGAGGTACTGGAAGAAAACTCAGGAATCATGAAAAATGAAGAAATCTACATTCAATGTAGAAAGAAACTCTGAATCCACAGTCATAGGTAGGAAGAAGCCTCAAACAGGCTGGATCCCAAAAGAAAAACATCAAGACATATCATAGTAAAATTTCCCAAAATCAAAATTAACAGTAGAATATCAAAAGTAGGAGCTCTAGTGGCCTAGTGGTGGGGGGTTGCGCTGTTATCTTGAAAGTGCAAGGTTTGAGGCCACCAGATGCTTAACTGGAGAAGGAGGAGCAGTCTCCTCCTGTGCCAGCTAGATCCAATTTGACAGTACACACACACACACACACACACACTTTAAAAAAAAATAAAAGAATATTAAAAGTAATATGAGAAAAACAAAAAGTCACCTGTAAAGGAGAACCAATTAGATTAAACTCTGATCTCTCAGCAGCACAACGAGAGCAACAGGACATTGGGGTGATATATAGAAAACCATTGCCAACCAAGAATCCTGTATCCAGCAAAGCTATTTATTAAATATGAAGGAGAAGTTAGATCAATTAAAGAAAAAACAGGAACTTAAGGAATTTATGAAAACAATACCAGCTCTACAAGACAGAAAAGGGAAGTTCTTCACACAGAGAGAAAAGGGAAATGGATGGACCAAAGTAACCAGAAATAATAGAAAAAGGAACCCAACAAAATGGCAATGTCAAAACCTGGCCTATTATCAATAATCACACTTGATGTGAACAGTTTAAATACACCAATTAAGATAAAAAGTGTAGCAGAATTAATAAAAAAACAAAGCCCATCAATATGTTACTTCCAAGAAATGAGGAAAAAGACTAAAAATCAGAGGCTGGGAAGAAATATATCAAGCAAATGGCATCCACAGAAGAGCCGGAGTGGCAATCGTACTGTTGTTGTTGTTATTGCTGTTGAGTGCCGTTGAGTCGAGCATGACTCATAGTGACCCTATGAACACAAGATCTGAACCCTTTTCTGTCCTGTGCGATTCTCACACTTCCTAACATACAAGAGCCCTTTGCCGCAATCACCATGTCAATCCACATGGTTGAGGGTCTTCCTCTCCTTTGTTGATCCTCCACCCTTCCCAACTTCATCTCTCTCTCCAAGGAATAGCACCTCCAGCAGTGTGTCCAAAGTATATTAGGTGAAGCCTCATCATCCTTGCCTCCAAAAAGCATTCTAGCTGTGCTATTTCCAGGACATATCTGTTCTCTTGGCCTTCAATGGGATGTACAGTGCTCTTTTCCAATATCAAAGCTCAAAGGTGTCAATTCTTTTTCTATCATCCTTATTCATTGTCCAGGTCTCAGATGCATAGCTAGTAATAGGAAAGACCATCGCCTGAATCAGATACAACTTAGTACTCAAATTGACATCTCTACACCTCCTTATTTCCTGACTGCTTGTACCAAGGGTGCTAATTGTGGATCCAAGCAAGATGAAGCTCTTGACAGTTTCAATCTCCTATACATTCACCATGACATTGCCTATTGGTCCAGTGGTAAGAATCTTCGTTTTCTTGATATTGAGACACAACCCATACTGAAGGCTGCATTCCTTGATCTTCTGCGATAAGTGCTTCAGTCCTCCTCATTTTCAGTGAGTAAGATTCATAACACAGCTTATTGATGAATTTCCCTCCAATCCTGATGCCACATTCCTCTTCATAGAGTCCAGCTTCTTGGATAATTTGCTCAGCATATAGATTGAACAGGTGTGGAGATAGAATACATCCCTGACATACTTCTTTCCCAATTCAAACCATGCACTGGCCCCCTGTTCCATTTGCACAACAACCTCCTGCTCCAGGTATGGGTTCCTCATGAGCACAATCAAGTGTTCTGGGATTACCATTCTCCTCAATGTCAGCCACAGCTTGTCATGATCCACACAGTCAAATGCCCCTGCATAGTCAATAAAGCACAAATAGACAGTCTTCTGGTATTCCGTACTTTCAGCTAGGATCCATCTGACATCATCAGTGATATCTCTGGTGCCAAGTTCTGCTTGAACTTATGAAAATTCCCTATCTATGTACTGTTCCAGCAGTTTTTGGGTGATCTTCATCAGTATTTTGCTTGCATGCATTATCAATAATATTGTTGGATAATTTCCATATTCAGTTGAATCACCCTTCTTGGGAATAGGAACAAATCCATTGGCCAGACAGCCATCCTTGCAAATTTCCTGGCATAGACTGGAGAGTGTATCCAAAGCTGCATCTGTTAATTGAAACAAGTCAATTGGTATCCCATTGATTCCTGGGGCTTTATTCTTTGCCAATGAGTTCAATGTAGCTTCCACTTCCTCTTTCATTACCATTGGCATCTGTTCATATGGTACTTCCTGAAATTTTTCAATTCAATCAATTCTTTCTGGTACAGTGACATGACTCTGTGCATTCCCTCCATCATCTTTTGATGATTTCTGGGTCATTCAATATATTGCCCATAGCATCTTTCAACATTGCCACCCAAGGCTTAAATTTGTTTTTCAGTTCTTTCAGCTTGAGAAATGCAGAGCGAGTTCTTCCCTTTTTGTTCTCCAATTCTAGCTCACTTCACATTCCATCATAATACTTTGTTTTGTCCTCTGGAGTCACCCTTTAAGACCACCTGTTCAGCTCTTTCACTTCTACATATTTTCCTTTAGATTAGGTTTCTTGATGTTCTAGTGCAACATTTTCACTCTTCTTGAAATTGGATCCTGGTGGGTAAGAGTTTGTGATTTACTTGAAAGCCACGGTAGGCATTTTGGATGTTTCTAAATTGTGTTAGCAATCAAGAGTAAGATGATTAACTGCATCTGATCTTATTTACAATCAGCTTGCGTGGGAAGTCGCTGTGTGAGCAAACAGGATCTGGTGGGCAGGCCTTGGTATTTAAAAGTTGTTTGGGCCCTAAGGCTGCTATTGGTTAGGTTTATAAAGAATGTTGTTCTAAATGGTGTAGCACTTGTCTGTCAGTTTGCTGTATTGCGATTACTTGGGGTTACGTGATACAGAAGTCTTTGCCAATGGTGTGTCAAATTCCAAAATGGTCTCCCATTGTGGACGAGTTTTGGTGGAGCTCCCTGATTCAGACTAAGAAGCAGGACATGCCATCTACTTCCTAAATAAAAGGCTTTTGAAAACCTTATAAACACTAAAAAAGAGGATAGTTGTAGTAGTGTAGTAGTAGAGCCCAGATTGGAAGTTAGATGAAATGACAAAAATCAATAACAAACATTGTTCAACAATTAGTACATGGAATGTTCATAGCGTGAATGTTGGAAAACTGGATATTGTTAAAAATGAAATGGAACAAATGAATATTGACATACTAGGTATTAGTAAGATGCAATGGACCAGCTATGGCCACTTTGAATCAGATAATCATATGGTTTACTATTCAGGGAATGAAAAACAGAAGAAGAATGGTGTTGCATTTATAGTAAAAAAGTAAATTTCAAGTTCTATCCTGAAATACAATGTTGTGAGTAATAATATCCATATGCATACAAGGAAGACCTGTTAACACAACTATTATTCAAGTGTATGCTTCTACATCTAGTGCCAAAGAGGAAAAAATACAGAATTTTTACCAAATTTTCAGTCTGAAATTAACTAAACACGCAATCAGGATGTATTAATGATAATTGGTGACTGGCATGCAAAAGTAGAAAACAATGAAGATAGTTTAGTAGTTGGAAAATATGGGCTTGATGATAGAAATGAGCCTGGAAATAGATTGAATTTTGTATTTACAATGATTTATTCATTGCAAATACTTTTCCTAAAAGACACAAAAGACTACTTTACACGTGAATTTCACCAGATGGGTTTCATAGGAATGACAGACCTACAAAATATATAAAACAATGGTTTTGTAAATTACTATCTATCTTGGGAGGGACCAGTGAGCATTGTGCTTAGTGAACTAACTCAGTCCCAGAAGGACAAATACTATATGAAGCCATTATTGTAGAATGAGTATGAGGATCCAAGCAGGGGGAGGGTGGAAACAGAGGGGTGAGGATGGGTGGGTGGGAAAAGGAGAAATGTTAATCACAAGACTGCACAATTTGATGGGGGGGGGAGGTAAAGGAAATGGGAAGGATCTTTTGTGAGAAACAATATATTCAAACTTTGTAAATAAATCAGTATAAAACAAACAAACAAAACAATGGTTGACAGAGTTATAGAAAGAAATAGACAGCATCGTAATAGCAGTAGGAGACTTTAACACACCATCTCAACAAAGGACTGGTTAACTAGGTAGAAACTCAACAAAGATGTAGAAGAACTTAACTATACAATTTACCAACTTGACCTCTTAGAGGTATTCAAGTATATTTAATTGCACCCAATTAAGATTCAATTTACTTTCTCCTCAAGAAACAATAATGTGAGGGACTGATTAATTGTGAAACATTCTTCTGGGTTCTGTAACCCTGATATGTTCACTTGCTGTGGAGAGGTCACTCATGGTTACTGTGAAGCTGACCACTGTGACACTGATGAGTCAAATGCGAGAATGGTTACCCATGTCAGACAGAGTTTGGTGGAGCTCCCTGATTAAAACAAGCTTGGAAGCAGGAGTGGCATCCACTTCTATAACAGCTTGACTCTGGAAACCCTATGAACCTGGAGAAAGGATGAAAGTTAAACAGGTGTCCAGGACTTTCATTCATAGGGTCACTATGAGTCTCCTATGACTCGACGGCACTTAACAGCAACAGTAATAATAAACTTCTAGAGTTGTTGTGAAGCTCAATTGTGATATAGTAATACATTATTTTTGATTGCCTTTGAGTTGAGCATGACTCATAGCGACTCTATGAACAGAAGGCCTGAAGCCCCTCTACAACTATCTACATTTATCAAAGTTCATAGAGTTTCTGGAGGCAAGTTATTTAGGAAGTGGATGTCACTCCTACTTCCAAATCTGTCATATAATGTTTTTGGTTGCGTTGCCTGCAATGCATAGTGACCCTATGTACAGCAGCTCTGAACCCTTCCCTGTCCTGAGCCAGTCTCACTAATTCTGACCCCCCATTACCCCAGTTACTGTATCAATCCATCTCATCTGGGGTCTCCTTCCCCTACACTGCCCATCCACCCTTCTGAGCATGATGTCCTTCTCCAATGACCGATCTCTCCTGGGCACGTGCCCCAAGTAAGTGAGGCAAAGCTTAAAAATCCTTGCCTTCAAGGAGAGACTTGGTTTCACCCTCTCCAAGACAGACTCATTTGTTATATAAATAGACAAAAGATATTTATTAAATTATATAAAGGGAATATAAGAAGTGAGTGATCAAAAATGATGGGTAATAAAATTAATGCTATAAAAAAATTGGGTATGAATAATTGAAAGTCCAATCCGTTTTGCAAACTTTCACACAAATCACAATAA
>NW_006399774.1:4263800-4270081 GCF_000299155.1 Elephantulus edwardii | reverse complement strand
ACTACGGCAGTGTAGTAGGATTTGAAATCAGGGAGTGAGATACCTCCTACCATTCTTCTATTCTTAAGGAGTGCTTTGCTTATTCGGGGCTTCTTTCCATTCCAAATGAAACTGGATATTGCCTTTTCCATATCGTTGAAGATTGGAATTGGTATTTGTATTGCGATTGCTTTAAATATGTAAATTGCCTTTGGTAGTATTGCCATTTTCACAACATTGAGTCTTCCTGTCCATGAGCAAGGGATATTCTTCCACGTCTCAAGATCTCTTTTTGTTTCTTGTAGTAATCTTTTGTAATTTTCTTTGAATAGGTTCTTTGTGCCTCTGTTTAGATTTACTCCCAAGTATAAAAAACCCTTTTATTAATTATAGTGCACACTACTTTTAAAGGATATAATTATTTCTGGAAGTGGTAATACCTCGACCACAATAAATTCTAAAGCATAGATGAAGTGAGTTGCTTTTTCTGCCACACTCTAGGTCCTTACACTTATTTGTCAATTGTCATCCCATAAAAAACAAACGTTAGATACTTTAGAACTTTACTAGTTCATTACCTGGGCCTTTCCTCCTCAGTTTCTGATGTAGTTTTACTCTTTTCTCAAAGCAGACACATTGCACCTGCAGCAGGTCAGGACTCAGCCAGTCTCGGTCATATTCTAACCAGTCTCCTACAGGCCTGGGTCTTGGTTGTGTCTTCTGCTATGATTCCCAGAACTCTATTGACTTGTTTAGAATTCTTTGCAACTTGGTTCCTGATATCAGAAATAATTTTGATCATTCTTTTCCTAGTCGTTGGTTATTAACTTGATAGAAATCTAATTGAAGAAAAAGTGGTGAACTGAAACCATCAGAATTATCAAGAAGGTGCAAATGATATAAAACTTATCAGGATAGCAGATTAACTAAAAACAGAGAAAACATGCATATGGGGGTTATGGTGACCATACATCCATTTTCACCGACCACTGGCCATTGTGCTTAACAATCTACATGTTGCTGACTGGTTTTTTACCTCCTTGGATGTTAAAAATATTTCTAATTTCAAAAGTATGTTTCTGATTCTGACAAAGCATAAAATTTAAATTTCCTAAAACTGAACAATTCCAAAGCTAAGAGGCTGTTGTCCGGCGCTGGCTGAAAATCACCTGTGACTTCATCCATAGCCACTGGTGAGAGTCAGCGCCCAGAGCCATCAGGGGCTTTAACTGTGCAGCTCTGCAACTGCATCTTGGCCCATCCTCACCCTTCTACCCCCAACCCTCACCTCCTTGTACCCCCAATATGTTTTTCCCAATAAAAAAATATTTAAAAGAGAGGCTGTTGTGTGAACCAAGCAATGGAATGCAATATGGTTTAAAATTAAGAAGAGCATATATCAGGGTTGTATTCTATTTCTATACCTATTCAATCTGTATAGTGAGTAAATTCTTAGAGAAGCTGGACTGTATAAAGAAGAATTTGACAGCAAGATCGGATGGAGAAAAAAAAGATAGGATGGAGAATCATCAATAACCTTCGTTATGCAGATGACACAATCTTGCTTGCTAAAAATGAGGAAGACTTGAAACATTTGTTGCAGAAGATCAAAGAACACAAGCTTCAATATGGATTGCATCTCAAGATCAAAAAGCAAAGATTCTTACCCCAGGACTGATAGGCAACATCATGATAAATGGAGAAAAGGTGGAAACTGTACAAAACTTGATCTTATTTGGATCTACAATTAATAACTTTGGTACTAGCAGTCAGGAAATCAGGAGATGTATTGCACTGGTAAAGTCTGCAGTTAGAGACCTCTCCAAATTATTGAGGAGCAATGTTGTCAGTTTGAGGCAGTTTGAGGACTAAGGTGCATCTGAGAGCTGAACAATGAATAAGGATGATAAGGATGACAGAAGAAGTGATGCCTTTGAGTTGTATTGGAGAAGAGTATTGAACATATCATGAATGGCCAAAAGAACAAACAAATATGTTTTGGAGAGGGTGCAGCTAGAGTGCTCTTTGGAGACAAAGAGGATAAAGCTTCACTTCATACTTCGGGCATGTTGCTAAGATGGGCTATTCCTTGGAGAGGGACATGATGCTTAGAAAGGTAGAGGTAGGCGAAGGACAGGAAGTCTCTTGGACCAGGTGGATTCACATGGTGACCGCACAATGGGCTCTAATGTGTCAGAAAGTGTGAGGATGGCACAGGATAGGGCAGGGTTCAGATCTGTTGTTCATAGTGTCGCTTTGGATTGTACTCAACTTGATGGCAATTAAAAACAACAACATAGAATAAGTAATACCTTAATTTTTCTAAAAAAATTTTTGCTTGACAGAATATAAGAAGGAAAAAAGTAAGATAAAATATTTTTGGGATAGAAAGCAACTTGAAAAATAAACCCACAAACAATGGAAACTTCTTACCGAGGAGAACTTGAAGTTGACTAATACTTCTCAGCTCTTAAACTATTCCTACCTAGAGAGAAGGGAATGCAGGGGTGACAATCAGAGAGGACCAAATACAGATGGAACAAAGTAAGGTAAAGACAGAACATATGTTTATACTTTTCTTTGTGTTTACCAGGATAATATGCAGGAAGAGCATTATTGGGAACAAAAGCATGACAGTGAATTAGAGAGAAGAAACTTGGACTGTTATAAAAACGATCTGCTAAACTGGAGGTCTTACACAGTTTTCTAAGGCAAGGAATGGAAGTGTTGTTTACCAAAGCCATGAGAATTGAAAGAATATAAAAATTTGTGCAGGAAGGGTTAAAGGTGGGTTACCCAGGCTCTTGATGTATTTTTTTTTTCTTCTCTCTAGATGAAAAAAAAATACTGCAAGAGAAAAAATGTTTTCTGTATCTAAAAGAAAAGCATTCTTAGAATAGTCTCTTATTTTTCTCCCTTCAGAAGTTCTTTTGGTTGCTAAGCATTGTAGTTTTCCCCCATTGCTTTTGTAAACTCAAGTAGAGATTACATGATAAAAAGGTTCCTTTAGGCAGTTCTTTGTAGTGAAATAAAAATCAAACTAAAGTCAACGACAGTAACAGTTATATTTTCAGGGCTCTGTTTATTTTCTGTGCAGTTCAGGCCCTATATAATGAGTGGAAAAAAGAAATAAATAGAAAGACCTTTAATTATTTAGATAGACATTATGACTCCCAACAATGGACTGAAATATAACAAGAATTATAAGATAGCTCAGGACTGAATAGTGTTTTACTTTGTTTATATAGAAGTGTTTATCTTTCAATAAGTATATCTAAATTGAAATGAATTGAAACTCAGAGAATATATTTCTTTTATACTTGTATCATTCACATATTTATATTGGCATTTCAAAGTTGGAAAAAATCTTGTCTTAATCTCAGTTTTCTTGGTCTAGAACTTATCTGAGATTTACTAGATCTAGGCTGGTTGTCAGTGGTAAGGAGTTGTACTCCCAGCCTAAAGGCAGGCAATTCAAATTCATCAGCTGGTCCATGGGAAAAAGTTGGGCAATTCCTTTCTGTGTAATTTACCCTTTCTGAAAAATCCACTGAAGAGCCAACTAAGAGTGAATTCCAACTCATTGACACCTATACCAACTCAGAAATGCTGATGCAAACCTTTTCAGAATTTCTTAGAACTTTGTTTTCAGCTATAGGGGGTTGGTTATAAATTGATTGAAATAGCCCTTCAAAATTTGGATTTTGAAAACTTTATCACAGCATTTACTTTTCCCTTGCTGCAGAAGGTCAAGGACTGCAGCCTTCAATTGAAGCTCAACATTTAAAAAAAAGCAAACACAAAGATTCTCACCACTGGGCCTATTAGCAGCAGAATGATAGATAGATGGTGAAGAGGTTGAGATTGTTAACAGTTTTTGCTTGCTTGGCTCCACAGTTAACACTCTTGATGCCAAAATCTAGGAAATTAAAAGACGAATTGCACTGTGAAAGTGTGCTGTCAGAGACCTCTCCAAAGTACTGAAGAGCAACGATGTCAGTCTGGAGATTAAGAAGCACCTGATCCAGGCCATTGTCTTTGCAATTAATGCGTCAGCGAGCTGGATAATGACTAGCGATAATAGGAGAATTGATGCTTTTGAGCTGTGGTGTTGGAAAAGAATGTTGAATATACCATGGATTGCTAAAAGAATAAACAGGTTTGTACTAGAGAGGGTGAGACCAGCCTCCTCCTTGGAGGCAAGGATTCTGAAGCTTCATCTGACATGTTGCAAGGCGGGACCAGTCCTTAGAGAGGGACATCTTGCTTGGGAGGATGGAAGACCCTCAATAAGACGGATTGATTCAGTGACTGAGGTAATGGAGGTAGGTGTGTCAGACAGTAAGATTGGCACAGGATAGAGCAGGGTTTAGGGCTGTTTTACATAGGATTGCTATGAATTGCAGGAGACTTGCTGGAATATAACAACAACAAAAACTTTTATCTATTCATTTTTTAAGCAAACCTGTTATTTTCAATGGTTTCTTTTCCTTTTCAAATTACTTTTTACATTTTTTTCAAATAAGTTTTTTAATATGTCTTCCAAGATACTTCTAATTAGACACTCAGCTTCCTCTGATTAGAAGAGATTTTTAGACATTGGAGCGCATAACTTAATTGTGCCATTCAAGCTTGACCTCTGGGTTTTATATGTCTCTAGCACAATTGTTTGAACTACTTGACATTAAGATATTAAGACATTCTGTCATTTTTTAGCAATTTCCTGAATAATTTCCAATTTCCAAGCCATTTGTACTTAGGAAACTGCTGTTTAACAAAGGTTGCACCCAATGAAGTCAGGAGCCTTTCATCTAATTATATGCATCCTTCATTATCTTCAATTAAGTCTGCTGCGGCCCTGAAACAACTTTTCATATCTGAAACAAACTATGAGAAGATGCTAGTGAGTATCCAAGCTCCTCTTAGATGTACAAGGAACAGATGTGCAGGGTCCCTGTCAAAATATCTGCAGCATTGCTTTCAGAAGACACATTTGGCAATAGTATCTATTTACTAAGGAGCTCTTGTGAAACCCGTGAGTAAGGTGTTATGTGGTCAACCCAAAGGCATGTGGTTTGAACCCACCGGCTGCTCCGTGGATGAAAGATGGACAATCTCCTCCCATGTGATAGGTGACCTCTGAAGACTGGAGGGTCAGCTATGAATTGTTCATGTCCACCAGCTGTGTCAGAGAAGATGGGCAATCTCGTCTGGAGCTATTTACAGCCTCTGAAAACTCATTGGAGGGTCAGCTATGAGTTGGTTCTGACTCAATGGCAATGAGTTGAGAGTCAAATGTGAGTTTACATCTGACCACGTTTCTAGAACTACTCTCAGCTGAAACTTTAGAAGATAATATTGCTGGTTAAATATTTTGAAGTCTATCAATTAAAAGATGTATTGCAAAGGGAAGTCTGCTGTTAGGGACCTCTTCAAAGTACTGAAGAGCAATGGTGTCACTCTGGAGACTAAGGTGCATCTGATACAGGCCATGGTCTTTGCAATCATTTGTTATGTTGGACAATGACTAGGGAGGATAGAATTGCTGCCTTTGAGCCGTGGTATTGGAGAATAGTATTGACGGTACCATAAACTGCAAAGAAAACAAACAGTTCATCCTCGAGAGGGTTAAACCGGGCTGCTCCTTTGAGACAAGGATTCTGAGGCTTTGTGTGACATATTTTGGACATGTTGTAAGGAAGGACCGATCCTTGGAGAGGGACATCGTGCTTGGGAGGGTGGAGGAACAGCGCAGTAGGAGAAGACCCTCTATGAGGTGGATTGATTCAGTGACTGGGGTAATTGGGATGGGTGTATCAGAGACACTGCAATTGGCACAGGACAGCAGAGTTTAGGGCTGTTGTCCACAGGGTCGCTATGAGTCGCAAGCAACTTGACAGCACAGAACAACACATCAGGGTTAAACAAAAATGCCAAGTTCTATAGGAAGATATATTAATTTATACAAGACCCCTCTGGGATGATTAAAAAAGAGTCCTGCCAAGCAATGCCTATGACTTGTAACCAAAAGAGGCAATCTGCTATGGGTCTTAAAGTTCTTTCTGGGTATGCCAAGAAAATAAGGTCCAAGCCTTTAGTTAATATTTTATTTTCAAGCAATCTTGAGATCTGACTTCATGAATCTTTCTAAAACAAAGGGAAGCTTGTTGTTGTTGTTGTTGTGTGCCGTCAAGTCGCCTGCGACTCATAGCGACCCTGTGTACAACAGCCCTAAACTCCGCTCTGTCCTGTGCCAATTGCACTGTCTCTGACACTCCCATCCCAATTATCCCAGTCACTGA
>NW_006399774.1:4262760-4263302 GCF_000299155.1 Elephantulus edwardii | reverse complement strand
AGCAATAGCTGCCCCAATAATTTTGGCCATTCTGGTCTTTTCTCTTCCCTCTAGATCCCAGTTGTTAAAAGAGGGAAAAATTTAAACAAATATATAACAAATAATTTTGAACAATATAAACTTTTAAGCTTAAGGTTAGAAATATTAACAATATCATCATATCCAACCCAGAGATACATGTTCCAGTGCAGTTCCTACTTTCCATAAATGGTTTTGGTAAGAAGAATATTGTAAATGTGGACACAGTTCCACTATTCCTCCTCCATGCCATAGTATCATGTTATTAGCATGAGCAGTTATAAATCCATTGCCATTCTTACTCTAACTTAATTTTTTTTACATTTAAATTTGTTATTAATTTCACTGAAAATTTACAGAGGCTTTGGATTTCCATTCTTTCATTGTTGCACATTTCTCCCCTTCCAAGCCTCCCCCAGAACACTACCCTCTTGGAAAAGTAAAAGAAAAAATTCTTTCATCGTTTTACAAAACTTCCCCCAGGTCCACTCCACCATGTACCCATCACTCTAGACTCCTGTCAT
>NW_006399774.1:4260391-4262660 GCF_000299155.1 Elephantulus edwardii | reverse complement strand
AGAATCTTTGTCTTCTTGACATTGAGCCTCAGTCCATATTGGAGGCTGCAGTCCTTGACCCTCTGCAGCAGGTGCTTCAGGTCCTCTTTTCCTCTAGGTTTTTTAATTTATCAGAGTATAACTTTTTGTAGTATTCTAATATTATCAATTTCATTTTATCTGGTTCTGTAGTGATGTCACCTCCATAATTTCTTAATCTAATTACCTGCATCTTCCCCGCCCCCTTAAGTTTACCAGTGGTTTGTCAGTTTTACTGACCATTTTAAAAAACCAGCTCTTGGATTTATTAATGATTTCAAATGTTTTTCTGTTTTCTATCTCATTGACTTCAGCTCTTGTTTTTTCTTCTAGAGGCGGTAGGATTGGATTGTTGTTCTTTTTCTGTTTGATGCAGGTGTTCAGTTAGATCATTGATTTTTCTTTGGATTTTTTGGCTTTGCCAGGAGGTTAATCAGAACTGACTTTGACAAGCACTGTGGCAATGGGACAATTAAAACAGAATTTCAAGGGGGGGGAAAGAGGAACAAACTGGGGGGAGGATAGAGAAAATAGTGCAACAATGAATGAATGGAAACCCCAAATCTCTGTAAATGTTCTTAAAACTAATAATTTTTTCCTTTTTTATTAATTTTAATAGACATTTACAGAGGTTTTGCATTTCCATTCATTCATTGCCGCACTTTAAAACTTTTATTAAAATTTAATTAAATATATTTTAAATTTGTTTTAGGGAGCAAAGGAGGTTTTTTAGGACATGCTCAATTTCTTCTTTTGTGAAGTGCACTGCTTCTGTCTGTGTTAGTCTGGGTAGGGGGTCAGTTTCTAGGAATTTATCCATTTCCTCTAAGTTTACAAATTTATCAGAGTATAGCTTTTCAGAATATTCTTCTAATATTGATTCACTTTCAATTGTTTCTTTTGAGATGTGATGTCCTTCATTTCCTATTTAAGTTATTTGCGTCTTCTTTTTCTTTTCTATTGTTAAGTTTACCTCTGGCTTGTCTATTTCATTAACCCTTTCAAAGAACCAGCTTCTGATATTGTTGAGGGTTTTAGTTGTTCTTCTATTTTCTATCTCATTGATTCAGATTATGTCTGTATAATTTCCTTTCTTCTAGAGGCTGTGGGATTGGCATTTTGTTATTTTTCTATTTGCTGGAGATGTAAAATACTTCATTTATTCTTTTTAAATGTGCTTTCTTATTATTATGAACTTCCCTCTGATAACAGTTTTAGCTATATCTCAAAGTTATATGATGTATTTCATTAGAATTAGTTTGAGAAAATTTTTATATCATTTTTTGTTTCTTCCATAACCCAGTAGTATTCAAGTAAGCTGTTATTTAGCTTCCGTTTGGGTGCTCTCTTTTCTTCTTTCTCCTTGTTGTTAATTTCTAGCTTTCTGGTATTGTGATCTCAGAAGACACTTTGTATTATTTCAATATTTTTTAATTTGTAGAGGGTTGCTTTGTGCCCTAATATACGGTCAATTCTGCATAAAATATTATGTACTCTTGGGAACAAAGATTGAGTTTTTGGTGGGTGAAGTGCCCTGAATAAATCTGAGGTTGACCTGGCTAATTTAATAGTTTAATTCTTCTGTGTCTTTGATGAGTTTCTTTTTATTTGACGTTGTTGAGAATGTTATGTTGAAGTTTCTTACTACTACTGTGGTGCTGCATATTTTTTCCTTCAACTCTTCAAGTTAATTGGTGTTTCATGTATGTTGTGAGTCTATCAAAAAACTGTTGTAGTACTGGTACAATTACAGACACATAAACCAATGGAACAGAATTGAGAACTCAGAAATAGACACAACTATCTTTGGTCAACTGATATTCTACAAGGAAATAAAACCTATCAAATGGGGAAATAACAAACTCTTCAACAAATGGTGCTGGTAAAACTGGACTTCCACCTGCAGAAAGCTGAAACAGAATCCACATCTCATTCCATTCATAAGAGACAAACTGGGATAAAGTTTAGAAGCCCCAGTCTAAGGTATAAAGAGACTGCCAAATATAGCCAGAAATATACAGTCTGAAGAGGATAAAACTGATGAATGAGACCTTCTAAAGATTAAATCCCTGTGCACATTAAAACCTTTTCCTCAACAGGGATAAAAGAGAACCTACAAGCTTGGAACAAGCATTTGGTAATCCCATCACAGACAAGAGTCTCATAATGAGATTTTACAGATTGCTCCTGGGTCTCCACAAGAAAAAGACTGATAACATAATTACAAAATGGGCAAAAGACATGGAAAGAA
>NW_006399774.1:4255888-4259976 GCF_000299155.1 Elephantulus edwardii | reverse complement strand
CACCTCCCCAAACCCCACCCCCACCCCCAAATATAATCCACTCTGCAACCCCACTCTTTTTTTAAAAAAAATTAATTTTAGTAGACATTTTCAGAGGTTTTGGATTTCCATTCATTCATTGCCACACTTTTATCCCTGCCCACCTCTCCCCACCAGCTCGCTCCCTTCTCCGAAGATAGGAACTCTTATATATTGTTGTAAAATGCCACAACTGTTCTTGAAGGCAGTTTAGTGCTTCCTCAAAAAGCTGAACATAGAAATTCCATATAACCCAGCTATTCCACTACTTGGAATATACCCTGAGAAAATGAGAACTGAGGTACAAATGGAGACTTGTATACCAATGTTCATAGCAGAGCTATTCACCATCACAAGAACATAAAAAGAGCCCAAATGTCCAACTACAATTGAATGGATTATAAAATCACGATATATTTATACAATACAATACTATACAGCACAATAGGAGCAATAATTTTTTAGATTGTTACTTAACTTGGGAGAGACTAAGTGAACTAATTCAGTCCTACAAGGACAGATACTATATAAAACCATTATTTTAGAATGAGTATGAGGATCCAATTGGGCGGAGAGGATGGAAGTAGAAGGATGAGGATGTGTGGGGGAGGGGGATTAATTATGAGGTTGTACAATTTGATGGGGGGGTGAGGGAAATTGGAAGAATCTGGTGTGAAAAACAATGTATTTGAATTTTATAGTATACTAGTATAAATTAAAAAAAAAACAAAAACCCACACAAAAACAACCCAAACCAAAAAGCTGTGGTGTGAGCAATAAGAAAAAAGGGAACGCTACATGGTTTAAAATGAAGACAGGTGTGTGTCAGGGTCATATTCTTTCTCTGTACCTATTTCATCTTATGCTGAGCAAATTACTTGAAAAGCTTCGTTCTGTGAAGAAGAAGGTAGCATCAGGATCAGAGGAAGACTCATCATCTATTACCAGCATTTTGCTGATGACACAACCTTGCTTGCTGAAAATTAGGAGGACTTGAAGCACTTGCTGCAGAAAATCAAACTCTGCAGCCTTTGATATGGACTGCACCTCAGTGTCATGAAAACAAAAATTCTCACCACAGGACCAATAGGCATCAACGTGATATTTGAAGAAGAAATTGAAATTGCCTACTGCTTTATCTTACTTGGATCCACAATCAATGCACTTGGCTTGGTACATCAGAAGATCAGAAGATAGATATCACTGGAAGAGTCTGAGTCAGAGGCCTTTTCTTTTTATTCATGAGCAATGATATCAGTTTGAGGACTAAGGTGTGCCTGATTCAGACCACGGTCTTCTCAAACACTTGCTATGTTTCTGAGACCTGGACAATGAATAAGGATGACAAAAGAAGAACTGATGACTTTAAATTGTTGTGTTGAAGAAGAGTACTGAATATCCTGTTGACTCCCAAAAGGACTGCAAATATATCTTGGAGAAAGGGTAGCCAGATTGGTCCTTGGGGGCAGAGAAGATGAAGCTTCATCTCACTTATTTTGGGCATGTTGCTAGGAGAGGCTATTCCTTGAAGAGGAACAGCATACTTGGAAAGGTGGATGGTCAGCAAAAGAGAGGAAGAACCTAAACCAAATGGATTGACACAATGACTCTGGAATGGAATCTAGTGTGTCAGGAAGTGTGAGAATAGCACAGGATAGGACAGGGTTCAAAACTGTTGTTTATAAAGTTACTATGAGTCGTACTTGGCTTGCTGACACCTAACAACAATAATCATTTGGTCTGTGGTTTTTTGTTTTCTTTTTTTAGGAGAAGGCTTGGTGGGTTTGTTGTTGTTGTTTTTAATATATACAATGTTTGATCCTACCTGCTGTTTCCTGGACATTACATGAAATTCTTCTTAATATGAGTGAAGCAATTTCTATTGTGTCTGTGTAGGTAGTTATAGGTTCCTTTTCATTATTATGCTATTGGTAGTGTTGTAGATTCCAAGTGTTGTTCAGTTTCCCAGTGGCAGTCTTCGTCACCAGTCATCTGTGGAGGGTTCTGCCATCCCATTCTCTCATTTTCCATGGCATTCTTCTCACCTGGTTGTTCTTGGAGGGGCAGAAGCTGGAATCTCTTTCTTTGCTTAGTCTGATGGGCCTAATTTTCTGTCCTATCCTGTAGTTTGATGAGAGGGAACAATTTTGTCTAGAAGTAGGCAAAGTTGGCTGCTTCTGTCTGAGTTATCTCCTGTGACTGAATAGAAGGTACTTTTCACCCCATCTCCTGAGCTGATGAAGCCTCTGAGGAACTGGCAAAGTCCCAGGAATGATGCCCAGGATACTTTCTTCCCCAAGTCTCGATGAGCAGTTGGTGTACCTGGGGTATGGTGGTTCACAAGATACTTTCCTTCTTATAGGCTGGTCCAGGTTCTCTCTCTGGAGTAGCTCAGACACGGAGTGGTAGCATGAAGCACTCTCTCATATCTGCTTGCTCTTTCCTGGTATAAGTGAATGCATTGATAAGGGCAAGAGAACTCACAGGGCAAATAGAGGTTGAGTGGACTGATGATGACCAAAGAGGCCCTTTCCTCAGTCCTGGCTGGTCCAGGAGGCCCACAAGGCCTCTGCCCTCTCTACTGGCTGGGGCACTCAGAGGCCTGAGCAATGGCTTGCAGGACGTGTCCCTCTCTACTCGGCTTGCTCTTTACTAGGGGAGGTGAACAAGAAGTTCCATTTCTTATTTTTGTAAAACAGTAAGTTCTTTAAAATTAGTGTTTCTCAATGGTAATACAATCCCACTGTGTGTGCACTAGCTGTGTGTCCCTTGATATACTCTTGTGGAACTTGAGTTCAAGAGGAAACCAAAGCCCGCTATACTGCTTCCACTGAGAGACACCATTATCTGATGCAGAAATCTCATGTTGTCAACTGGAAAACAAATTTCTTAGATCTTAAGTGAGAGGAAAATAGAAGCTCAAGTTCAAAAGACTGCTAGAATGACATAGATGTGTTAGTACTGGAGGTATAGTATGATGTGACATAAAGCAGGAATGATGGAAAATATATACAGAAGTGGATATAGATGTGTGTATTTGTATGCAACATGGGATAATGAGTATATGTATTCAAGTTATGTTGAGAAGAACTAGTATCATAATAGATTGCTCCTGGGCACATTTAACTCCTACATCTTTATTTGTAAACACCATTCCGTCCATCTAAAAAGGAATTAGAGTTCCGCAGATAACTAACTAATTACAGGCCTGGGAATGAGAAAGTGCAAGATGAACCTGGGACACTTTGTGCACCAGAAAGCAGAAAGGCATTCACACACTGGTGGGCGCATAAACAAAAATGTCAACTATTTAATAATCCATTCACTTTTATGTTTATTTCTTAGGCTTAGTCAATAGGCTTTAGTGAAAAATGAGGTAATTGGGCTTGACTAACGAATGGTTTTAATCTAGTCAAACGTGTGCTTTGGGGATATGTAACTGCAACATTAATATCTGTGTACTCAGTCATCTCATTACGTTTAATATTCATATGTAGCAAACATGGTTGAATCTTAAAGGTTCTTTTTAAAAGAAAGTTTCCATAAAAAAAAAATAACTGGATGATGACAATCTCAAATAGCAATCTTGGTCTCTGTTTTATGACATTCTAATGTGTTGTTGTTGTTGGGTGCCATCAAGTTAATTCTGACTCAAAATAACCCCATGTCAGAATAGAAATGCTTCATAGAGTTTTCTAGACTAAGACTAAAGCTTTCTTAGTCTTACTCCCATGAAGCCTCTGAGTGGGTTTGAACTATGTATGAATCATTTAGTTAGCAGCTGAAACATTATTTCACCATGGTTCCCTAATGTATTAATTTGCAAGTAAATTATTTCTATTCATATTTAATGTAAACATTAAATTGACTGCTTTTTTGAGATTAGAGTCTCATTATTACTGTAGTAATAGAATCGGATTGACACTCAACCTCAAGAAAACAAAGATTCTCACCACTTGGCCGAATAGCAGCATCATGATAGATGGTGAAGAGATTTAGATCGTTAACATCTTTAGTTTGCTTGGCTCCACAATCAACACTGTTGGCACCAGCAGCTAGGAAATTAAATG
>NW_006399774.1:4251809-4255518 GCF_000299155.1 Elephantulus edwardii | reverse complement strand
GGACAGCACAGGAGAGGAAGGCCCTTGATAAGATGGATTGATTTAGTGAGTGGGGTAATGAAGGTCGATGTGCCGGAGACAGTGAGACTGACACAGGACAGAGCAGGGTTTAGGGCTGTTGTACATAGGGTCACTATGAGTCACAGGAAACTCAATGTTTCATAACAGTAGCAACATCAGTATTCATGACCTTGCTTGCTGAAAGTGAGGCGAACTTGGAACATTTACTGCAGAGGATCAAATACTACAGCCTTGAATATGGATTCCATCTGAACATCAAGACCATAATATAAGAATCCATGATGATAGATGGAAAAAAGACTGAAATTGTATATAACAGTTCCCTTGAATCTACAATCAACACCATTGATCCCAGCAGGTAGGAGATCAGGAGATGTATGTTGTTGGGCAAGTACGCTGTCAAGGACCTCTCCAAATAAATTACTGAGCAAACTCATGTCATTTTGAATACTATGGTGTACTTGATTCAGGTCATGATCTTTTCAGTTACTTGCTATGCATCTGAGAGCTGGATAATAGGAGACGAATTGATGCCTTTGAATTATGGTGTTGAAGAAGAATATTGAATATCTTTTGGACTGCCAAAAGAACAAACAGATACGTCTTCGAAAAGGTGCAGCCAGAGTGCTCCTTAAAGGCAAACATGACAAAACTTGGTCTCACAAACTTTGGACATGTTTTTAGGAAAGGTCTTTCCTTGGAAAGGACATAATTCTTGAAAAGGTGGAAGGTCAGCAAAGAGGACCCTCAACAAGATGAATTTCACAGTGACAGCAGCAATAAGCTTAAGTATGTCAGAAATGGTAAGGCTGATGCAAGACAGGATAGGGCTCAGATCAGTTGTTCATAAGATGAGTTGTACTTGACTCAATGGCACCAAACATCAACAACAACAATTACAATTTCATAGTGCTTTTAGTGGGATTCACTTCCTAAATAACATGCCTCCAGAAACTCTATGGACTTTGATAAATATTGATAGTTGTAGAGGGGCTTCAGGCCTTTTGTTCATAGGGTCGTTATGAGTAGTGTTTGACTTGAAGACAATCATATCTCTATAAATATTGGACTTCATAAAAATGTAACTGTGTATGTGGTAGTGTGATCCATATTTGAACATTTTCTGTTGAGAGAATATTTGAACACCGATGAAAACTTCTGATAAGATTATTATGATAAAAATCTCACTAAATCATAGCTGTTGATTTGGAACCAACTCACAGCTGACCATAGAAGTGTTTTCATAAGCTGTAAGTCACATGGAAGGAGATTGCCGTGTTTCTCCTCTGGAACAGTTGTTGCCTTTAGATTGGTAGAGCAAAGGACATTTAAAAACTACTGACTCCAAAATGCAGATTATTGGAGTATTACACAAAATTGAAGAAAAAAATAAATTCATGAAACACTGCATACCATGAATGAGTCTAGAAGACATTATCCTTAGGGAAATTACTCAGTCACAAAAAAAAGAGTTGATAAGACCGTTGTTATAAAAATGTGCTGGTTATTGGGGGGAAGACCAGAAAAAGAATGGTGAGATAATGAGGACTGTATGGGAACAGGAGGATGGAATCTCAATCTGAAATGAATGGACTATCAGACATCATGTGTATTGCAATTAAAAATCTAGAACACTATATGTTCTATGAACAACTGATTAAATAGGGGAGGGGAAAAGGAAAAAGACTTAAGAATGATTTATACATAGAAACAGTTGTGGGGTGTTGACAGGGACAGGGTAAGGAAGGAGAGGGTACAGTGATGTTTCAATAAGACATTGCAAATAATGACATTATACAATTGTAACTAACATTTTAAAACAATATGTTAGTGAATTATCAAATGAAAACCAATTAAAAAATATGAATTATTTGAAAAAAATCTACCTTGTAATTTTTAGGGCATAGATATTTCTTCATTCTTGAACAATTTTTTTTAATTTACTCTTTCAGGGCTTATAACATGAGAAAAAAGTGAAATTCTTTCTCCTTTATCACTTGTAGGGAGTTCTGGTGGTCTAGTGGTAAGGAGTTGCCCCAAGTCATACTGTTTTAACCCACCAGTTACTCCACTGAAGATTAACACTCTCTTCCCATGTGATTTACTGCCTCTGAAAAGCTACTTGAGGATCAGTTATAAGTAATTTCTGAGCCAATGGTACATAACAATTGGTGGCCTAGTGGACAGAGAATTGTGCTCCCAAGCCAGAGGTGGTTGGTTAAAATTTATCAGCTGCTTTGAGAGGTAATGTTAGGCAATCTTTTCCTCTGTGATTTGACACCTTTGAAACCCCATTGGTAGGTCAACTTTCAGTTAGTTTTGATCCAATGGCAATGAATTTTGGGTGTGGGGTTTGTTTTATATTTACTGAATAAAATATTGAATAATTTTTAGAGTGAAAATATTTGAAGATGAATGTAACTACAATATTTTCTAGAAGACCTAGATCATTGCAGCTAATATCTTTGTGACAATTTTAAGCTAAAACATTTTATTTGAGGAATGCACTAATTCTCCCAAACTAGCATTTGTTGTTGTTGTTATATGCCATTAAGTTGCCTGCAACCCATAATTACCCCATGTACAACAGCTCTGAATTCTGCTCTATCTTGAGCCAGTCTCACTGTCTCTGAGAACACACCTACTTAACACCTTTAAATTATTTGCATCTATATGAATGGATTTGGCTTCATCAAAGGGTGCACTTTAGTGAACTAAATTTTTATGTTCAAGAGTTAGAATAATATCTTGATGCAAGAACTTTGGGGATAAGAAAAAGGAGATGACTCACTGACTTCAAGTAGGATTTATTTTTGTATTTTTTCTCAACGAGGAGCTGCTGGATACACTTGACTCACGTTAAAAGTTCTCTCTATCAAAATTAACTTCTATTATTACCACTTACTTCATGACACGGCTTTCAACGGCCTTCCAGTAAAAATTTTCCTGGGAATATAAATAGGTTTGTCTAGAGATGATTCAGATGAAGAGGTGTTCATTGAGTGTTTTGAAATCAATACTTGCTTTGAATTCACAGGAGCATACACAATGCATAATGAGCCTTGGGTAGTGAACCTAAGGAGTGAAACAAACCATCATATAACAGAATGAAAACTTGTTATAAATAAATGCTAAACAGCGATTGTTGTTGTTTGCCGTTAAGTCGAGCATGACTCATAGAGACCCTATGAACAAAAGACCTGAAGCCTTTCTATAACTATCATCATTTATCAAAGTTCATAGAGTTTCCAGAGGCATGTTGTTTAGGATGTGGATGCCACTCCTGCTTCAGAGAACCAGTTTGAAGTTATAAAGAAAAAATTTTTTTTAAAAATTTCAATACCTTTCTAAAATATTAACTGAGATTGTTACCAATGACTTTCATGAAAACAAAGGACTTTCTCCTCTTTTCTAGGAGAAGAAATTCTTCAACTGAGACCTCCAAGTTCACAAGGTTTTTCATTCCATTATGACCTTGAAATTGTGAGCTTATTTTTTGATGTTTATAAACATTTGGTTCTATTAGGATGGCACTTCTCAAAGGTCAAGTACGTCTTTTTGGGGAGGCATGTTATCCCATCCTTCTCTTGCAGAGCAGCTGGTGGCCTCAAACCACATGGCTTTAAGATTGCAGTGTAGCTTCTTGCCACTAGGCCACCAGAACTCCATATGCACATCATATATATAT
>NW_006399774.1:4249630-4251709 GCF_000299155.1 Elephantulus edwardii | reverse complement strand
TTAAAAATTTCAATTGATATTTTAATGAAAATTTATAGAGAACTTGGATTTTCATTTATTCATTATTGCATATTTTCCTCCCTGTCCCTCCCCAGTTCATTTTTCTTGCTGAAAGAAAAAAAATCCTTCGTTGTTGTACAAACACCCCCACCCCCACCCCAGTCCACTTTGCTCTTATTCTGCACTGTTGTCATGCAAATAATACCTAACCATACATTCCTTTTAAACTCATCTGTTTCAATGCAATGTACTTTATTTATCCCCTCTTAGTTTCCTCCCAACCTCCACGTCAGTCCTATTTTATAACAGTGGCATTATGCAGCATTTATCCTTTTGTGACTGACATATTTCACTCAGCATAATGTCCTCCAGGGTCCCCCATTTCTTGTAATATTTCATGAGTTCCTTGTTTTTCAGTGCTGCATAATATTCCATTGTGTGAATATACCACAGTTTCTCTAACCATTCATTTGTTGGTGGGCACTTGGATTGTTTTAATCTCTTTGCTATTGTGAACAACACAGCAATAAACATTGGTGTGCATATATCTGCAAGGGTCGCAGTTCTAGGTTTTTAGAGTATATTCCCAGTAGTGCTATTGTTGGGGTCAAAGGGTATTTCTATTTCCAACTTTTTGAGAAAGCTCCATACTGCCTTCCAGAGTGGTTGCACCAGTTTACATTCCCATCAACAGTGAATAAGGGTTCCAATTTCTCCAAAACCTCGTCAGCAATTGTTGTTTGATGCTCTATTGAATTTTACTATTGTACTGGGGTGAGATGATATCTCATAGTCGTTTTGATTTGCATCTCCCTTCGAGCTAGGGATTTTGAATATTTCTTCATGTGTTTGTTCACCATCTGAACGTCTTCTTTGGTGAAGTGTCTGTTCATACCCTGTGCCTATTTTGCAACTGGGTTGTTTACCTTTATCTTGTTGTGGTGGTCAAGTATTCTATAAATTCTAGATATAAGTCCCTTATCAGACTTATAATTACGAAATATTCTCTTCCAGTCTGTGACTTTTCTTTTTACCCTGTTGGAGAAGATTTTTGATGTTTTATCCTCTCCCAGTTGTAGGATTTTCAGGATACTTGGAAGATTGTTCATGTTATGGATTAGGGCTTCTAGAGTTCTTCCAAGCTTTTATCTTATGAAGTTTATAGTCCTTGGTTTTAGTCCAAAAGAAATCATTCTGTTGATTGACTTTAAAGTATTGGTTGTGGCAAATGGCTGTGAGTTGGAAACGACCCAGGAGCAACAAATGCTTGGTTTTGCTAATATTTAAGTAATGTTAAAAAATATGCTAAAATATGTTTTCAAGAAATAAAGAACAAATGCAGAGCTTAATGTTTCTATAGCATTGGTGGCCTAGTGGTAAGAAGCTGTGCTGCAATCTCACATGTACTTTGAATCTATCAGCTGCTCTGGGGGAGAAGGGTGGGTAATCTCCTCCTGAGTGGTATGTTGCCCCAGAAAACCAGCCGGAGGGTCAGTTTTGAGTCAATTCCAACTCGACGGTGCACAACAACAACATCAACAACAATTTAACCACTATTGTTGCCGTTGTTATGTGTTGTCTAGTTGCTTGAGACTCATAGCGACCCTATGTACAAGAACCCTAAACCCTCCTCTATGCTGTGCCAACCTCACTGTCTCCGACACACCTACTCCCATTACCCCAGTCATTGAATCAATCATCTCATTGAGGATCTTCCTCTTTTGCGCGCTGCTCCTCCACCCTCCCAAGCATGATGTCCCTCTCCAAGGACTGGTCCCTTCTTGCCACATGCCCAAAGTATGTTAAAGGAAGCTTCAGAATCTTTGCCTCCAAGGAGCAGCATGGTTTCACTCTCTCCAGATGGAACCTGTTTGTTCTCCTAGCAGTCCATGGTATATTCATTACTCTTCTCCAGCACCACAGCTCAAAGGAATCAATTCTCTTTTTATCATCCCAAGTCACTGTTTAACTCTCTGACGCATAGCATGCAATTGTGAAAACTATGGTCTAGATCAGGTGAACCTTCCTCTCCAGCTTGATGTTCTTGCTCTTCAGTACTTTAGAGAGGTCCCTGACAGC
>NW_006399774.1:4236878-4249120 GCF_000299155.1 Elephantulus edwardii | reverse complement strand
ACTGCCTCTTGGTTCAAGTATAGGTTTCTCATAAGCACAATCAAAAGTTCTGGGATTTCCAATCTTCTCAGAGTCAGCTAGGGTGATAGCACCTTGCTGACTTCTATAAGCCCTTTCGTATGTCTTCCTGAATCCCAGTCCCTCTAAGTGTTACCACCAGCCTCCTGTCTTTTTAAGAGTCAACTCTCTTGCACTTCTCTACACATTTACATCAATAAAGGATATGTTTTAGACAATTGCTCTTACCTACTTGAGAAACCGCACAATTTTACATGTGTTTTGATGTCCATATTTCCCTCCATCTCTTACCTTAGAGCTGATCTGTGAGGAAAACTTGAGACATTTACTTCTTTTATTGAAAATATTTTCCTTCTGATCCTCCGGTTCATGAGCATGATGACTGCGTGTTCATACTTTTCTATGACATGTGCCTCCCATCAACTTTGCTGTGACGTCAGCACCTTACCCATCTGATGCGAGAAAATTTTTTTCTTCCGAGTTTTGCTTGATTGAAAATTCATTCATTTTTACTTGCACCTTTCTCCTCTGTATTTCCTGAAAGTTGGTGATTGAATACTCATACTTGTATGTGTTGGATCCGCAGAGCCGGACCCCAATGAGATCGGACGCCAGCACCAATCACTCACGAGAGACCGTCCTTGATGCAAACAGCATGAGGTTTTATTCCATCCAGCGTGCTGGGGCACAACTCTTGACCTACGCAGAGGCAGAGGAGTTGAGCCCCGAGCTAAGGGTACATACAGCTTATAAAGGCAAAATAACCCGCGCAAACATGGGCTAACACCCAGGGAGGGTTGCTGATTGGTGTATTTGAATATACACTGAGGTAGGCAGTTTTGATTGGTAATAATTTGGTGCACGTGGGTAAGCGAGGAAAACTATCTGATTGGTACATTTAAAAGCAAGTTGGTGTGGGGCAAGCGGGGTCCCCGCAAGGGGTGGGGGAGTGGGGAGTAAAGTTCAGAAAAACAATTCATGGAATTTCTCTTATCTGTACTCGCAGATGTGGGTGAGCCGCTTTATGGCCTTGTTTTTCTAAAAGAGGGCCAAAGTCCTGTGAGGTTTTATGGCTTCTACCTGAGAAGGGTTAAAAGTTAGCTTCCTCATAATCTTTCAGTATGGAATTTTTTTCAGAAGTCTGATAATGTCTGATTGTCCTTCTGTGAGGTTATACATTCTTGATGTTCAATACCTTTTGTTGTGAGGTACCATTGAACTGACTATGACCTGCAGGAACCCTAGCAGCAAATAAAAACCTTGTCCTACCCTACCCCAGCCTCCCAATTGTTCAAGTCCATTGCTGCGGTCACTGTGTCAATCCATCTCATTAAGGATCTTCCTCTCTTGCTGACCCTGTACCTTTCTCAGCACATCTTTTTCTGGGGACTGTTACCTCCTGACAGCATACATGCCCAAGGTACGTGAGATGTACTTTCACCATCCTTGCTTCCAAGGAATATACTGCTTGCACTTTCTCCAAGACAGATCTGGTTGTTCTTTTGAGAGTCCGTAATACATTCAATGTTGTTGTTCTGTACTGTTGTGTCAGAACCAACTCATAACTGATGTCTAGCAGTTTTTCAGAGGCAATAAATCACATGAGAGGAGATTGTCCATCTTTCTCTGACAGAGTGGCTTGTGGGTCCAAAGCACGTGTCTTTGGGTTGGCAGTGCAACTGCTGACCCACAAGTCATCAGGACTCTCTGGCCACGATTCAAAGCCATCAATTCTTCTTTGGTCTTCCTTACTCACTGTTGAATTTTCGTGTGCATATGAATCAATTGAAAATGCTGATAGAATAATTAATTGAGGGGTTTCAAAACAGTGTTCTTATAATGCCATGGTTTTGTTGGTTGAGTTTTTTTTTCCTCATTCATTAAATGAAATTTTTTGACTGAGTTATGCTTCCCTTTAA
This sequence comes from Elephantulus edwardii, assembly GCF_000299155.1. NCBI lineage: Eukaryota > Metazoa > Chordata > Mammalia > Macroscelidea > Macroscelididae > Elephantulus > Elephantulus edwardii. The sequence goes on along the minus strand of NW_006399774.1, from coordinate 4,247,183 downwards.
GTATTTGTGATTACACAAAGGTATAGCTCATAAAGGTATAGATCGTAATGAACAGTCAGAGTAGATGTTATTTTTCCTTTACTTGGTTGTTTTTTATCATTAACTGTGGAGATTAAGTCTTTTTAATGTTATGACACATCCATGGTGTTTTATATATTTGATGAGTGTTAATCAAATGTAGTTCTTGTCTTTGTAAAGCTAAAACTACCTATCTTTAGGGTGATCATCATTCCAAGTCAGATCCTGAGTGTGTTTGGTAAGTTCCTAGACTTTAAAGGCTTTTTTATTTTTTGATAGAATACGATGTTCCAGATTTACTTTGTACACTTTTTATAATTGGCATGAAGTCAGCTTTCTATCTCTGTCTCTCTTCATCTCTCCATTCTATCATTCTGATTCTTCTAGTTGTACTCTATCTCCATTCTCTTACTATTACAGAAACGATGCACATAGATGATCATGAAGTTGGCACAGTACTCGGCAATATTTTTTTTCCCATTAAACAATGCTGTTGTTGTTAGGTGCCATCAAGTCAAGTATGACATCAGGGATCCTATGAACAACAGATAGAAACCCTGGCCTATCCTGTGCCAACCTTACAATATTTGAGATGTTCAAACTCATTATTGCAGTCACTGTGTTAATCCTTCTGGTAGAAGGTGTACCTCTCCTGCACTTTCCAAGCATGATGCCCTTCTCCAAGGAATAGCCTTTCTTAGCAACATACTTAAAGTATGTGAGGTGAAGCTTTGCCATCCTTGCCTCTGAGAAGTACTGTTGCTGTGCCTTTTACAAGATTTATGTTTTTTTCTTTTGGCAGTCCATGGAGTACTCAGTGCTTTTCTCCAACACCATAATTTAAAGGCATTGATTCTTCTGTCAGCCTTATTAATTATTCAGCTTGCAGCATCATAGTAAGTGATTGAAAAGACTGTTATCGGAATCAAACTCACCTTAGTCCTTAAACTGACATCATTGCTCCTCAGTAATTTGGAGAGGTCCCTGACTGCAGACTTTCCTAGTATAATACATCTCCTGATATTCTGAATGCTGGTATTGATATGTATTGATTGTGGAGCCAAGTAAGATGAAGTTGTTGACAGTTCCAATCTTTTCTCCATCTTTTATGCCACCTATTAGTCCAGTTGTGAGAAAATTGTTGTTGTGTACCATTGAGTTAACCACAGCACATAATAACACTATGAACAAGAGCTCTGAACCTGCCCTGTCCTGAGCCAATCTCAACATGTCTGAAACATCTGCTCCCCTTACCACAGTCAATGTGTCAATCTATGTCATCTGGGGTCTTCCTTTCCTACACGGACGCTCTACCTTTCTAAGCATGATGTAGTTCTCCAAGGATTGGTCCTTTCTGGTAACATACCCAAAGTACGTGAGATAGAGTTTCAAGATGCTTGCTTACAAGGAGCATCATGATTTCATTCTCTCTAGGATGAACCTCTTTGTTCTCTTGGCACTCCATGTTCAGAACCCTTCTCCAGCACTATGACTGAAAGGCATAAATTTTCCTTTTGTAATCCTTATTCATTATCCATTCTCAGATGCATAGCAAGAATTGGGAAGACCATGGCATGAATCAAGTGTACCTTATCTCTGGACAGACATCATTGGTCTTTAGCACTTTGGAGAAGTTCCTGACAGCAGATTTCCCAAAGCAACTTGTCTTTTGATTTCCTGCTTGCTATTACAAAGGGTGTTAACTGTGAATTTGAAAGAGATGAAATTTTTAACAACTTCAATCTTTTCCTCTCATCCTATTACGATGCTGTCAATTGACCTGGTGATAAGAATCTTTGTTTTCTTGATGTTGTGATGTGATCTATTTTAATGATTATAGTCCTTGTCCATCTGCAGTAAATGCTGCAAGTCCTCCTCCTTTTTGGTGAGCAAGGTTGTGTTACCTGCATATTGTAGGTTGTAGCTGTGTCTTCCTCCAATCCTGATGCCACATTCTTCTTCATGAAGTTGAGCCTCCAGGAATCTGTTCCACAAATAGACTGAAGGGGTATGGAGAAGGGATAGATCCCTGAATCATTCCTTTCTTGATTTTGAACCATGCAGTGTTCCCTTGTTTTGTTTGTACAACAGTTTCCTGATGTATGTATAAATTCACATGAACATAATCAAGTGTCTGGGATTTCCATTCTTCTCAGTGTTAGCCATAATTTGTTGTGATCCACACAGTCAAATGGCTTTTTATAGTAAATAAGACAAGAATAGTCATCCTTCTGATACTGTCTGCTTTCAGCCAAGATCTAACATTGGCCATGACATCCTTAGTGCTATGGCCTCATCAACAGCCTGTGTCATGTAGATGACATGGCCTTGCTTACCAAAACTAAGGAGGACTTTAACTGATGCAGAAGGTCAAGGACTGTAGCCTGCAATATAGATTGAAGCTTAACATCAAGAAGACAAAAATTCTTACCACTGGGCCAATTGGCAGCATCATGATAGATGGAGAAGAGATTGAGATTGTTAACATTTTCAGCTTGCTCAGATCCACATTTAGCACTCTTGGCACCAATAGCCAAGAAATCAAAAGACAAATTGCTCTGGGGAAAGGTGCTGTCAAAAACCTTTGCAAAGTGCTTTAGAGCAATGATGTCAGTCTGGAGACTATGGTGCATCCGATCAAAACCATGATCTTTGCAATTACTTGCCATGCATGAGAAAGCTGGACAATGACTAGAGTTGACAGAAGAATCAATGCCTTTGGGTAGTGGTTCTGGAGAACAGTATTGAATGTGGCGTACCAAGAGAACAAACAGGCTTATCCTGGAGAAGGTGAAATCAGGCGCTTCATGAGGCAAGGATTGTGAAGCTCCAACTGACATACTTTGGAAATGTTGCCAAGATGGAGAGACAAGTATCTGGAGAAGGACATCAAACTTGGAAGGATGGAGAGACAGTGCAGGAGAGGAAGACCCCAAATGATATGGACTGTTGCAGTAACTGGAGTAATGGGTTTACATTTGTCAGAGACAGTGAGACTGGCTCAGAATAGAGAAGGATTTAGAGATATTGTACATAGGGTAGCTACGAGTTGCAGATGACTTGATGACACATAACAACAACAACAACAACAACAATATGGCCTCTTCTAAACCCAGTTTGTGTTTCTGGCAGTTCTCTGTCAATGCACTGTTCTAGTGGTTTTTGGATAATCTTCAGCAAAATTTTACTTCCATGACATATTAGTGATATTTTTCAATGATTTCTGCACTCTGTTATATCACCTTTTTTGGGGGAATGGGAAAAAATGTGGCTCTCTCCCAGTCAGTTGCCCAGGTAGCTGTCATTGAAAATTCTTGGCACAACCTGTTGAGAACATCCAGGACTCCATCTGTTATAGAAATATGTCAATCAGCATTCCATCAATTCATGAGGTCTTATTTTTGCCAGTTCCTTCAGGGCAGCTTGAAATTCTTCCTTTATTACTATTTTTGTTTTTTAAAAAAATAATTTTTTTTATTTTATGCTGGTTTACTTACAAAAGTGTATATATCTATATCTCTATCTATCTATCTATCTATCTATCTATCTATCTATCTATCTATCTATACACACACACACACACACACACACACACACACACATACATTATCCCTAGGTTTTCTTCTTTTGATTCTGCTTTTTGCTCTAGAATATCAGTGGAGATAATTCTATCTTCTATTTCACTCTTTCTGTTCTTCATCTCTCCAACTCTGTTCATGTGTCCCTCCATCGTGTTGACAGCATCTGTGACATTGGACTTCACATTTTAGATCATGGTTTCTTATTTTTCTAGAGCCTCTAGTGCCTCATTTGTTTTAGCTATATTGTTTTGGATTTGTTGGGGTTTTGTTTTGGTTGTTTTTTTTTACGCTCCTCCTGGTTTTTGCTTGCAGTGTCCTGTAATTCTTCAAGTTTTTTTTAAAAACTTCTTTTAGTATTATTATTATTATTTATTTCAGTGAACATCTACAGAGATTTTGGAATTCCATTCATTCATTGTTGCACTTCTCCCCCCCCCCTCAGTTTGCACTTATCCTTGACAAGCAAAAGACAAACTCCTTCATTGGTACACAATCCCCTCCCACACCCCGCACATCCCCACCCCCACCCCAAGTATACTCCACTCTGCAACCCTCATTCTGGACTATTATGATAATCCTAATGACCTAAAAGATATAAATTTTAAACTATTCTCTCCATCATCAGCTTCAATGCAGTAAACATAATTTATCCAGTTTTTCTCAGTCCTACCCTCTTATGTTTCACCCATTGAAAATATTCAATCATTGTTCTTTTAAATTCTGTGTCAGAAAATTCCATCAGACTTTCTGGCTTCAGAAAATCCATTGATAGTGTGTCATTTTTTGGGGGGTGAGATCTTGTTTTGCACTTGTGCAAGGTGTGAGGTAGACTGCTTCTTTGATGACATTGCTGTGGTAGAGTTTTTCATGCCTGAGGCTATGATAGGTTCTTGATCTGAAATCACTGCTACAGAAGAGGTCATGGCAGTTACACTGCCTTTGTTTCTCTCTGAACTTCTGAACCAAGGGAATTTTCTGTTCAGGGTCTGTGAAATAATTCTGTCAGATAATTGTTGGAGCTAAGTCAGACCAAGACACTCTGGATTAAAGGCTGTTAGTTGACTGGACATGAGGAGATGTGAGGCTGAGCACAATGAAGGCATGCACAGGGCAGGCATGCACGCAGGCATATGCTGGTGTGTGTTCACACATATGTTCATTAGGTGGGCACCCGAGGGAAACTCACTCAGATTCTAGCTGTTTGGGTGGGCATGTGCAGGGTCTTCACTCAGGTAGCAGCTGTCCAGCATGTGCAGCAGGGCTAGCTGTCCAGGTGGGCACTTGTGGGGACCTCACTCAGGTTGCAGCTGTCTAGCTTGCACCCAGTGGGACTAGTGCTTCCGGCGGGCCTGGTGGTTTTGGAGGGTCTCTTAGTTCCTGGAAATTGTTTTCCTTCAGCTTTTTGTATATGCTGCTCAATTGTCTGACTTGCATGATTTCTGCTGAGAAGTCAGAGATTAATCTAATTGGTTTTTCTTTGTAGATGGCTTTTTAAAAATAAATAAAAAAAATAAATTTTATAAGTTTGCTTACAAAGTTTATACACATTGTGTTTCACACTGTCCTTAATTCTCATTGTGTTTCATACAATCATATTGTAGGTAACCCTTGTTTTCTCCTGCTTTTATTATTCTATCCTTGTCTTTGATTTTGGAGAGTGTGACAATGATATATCTATGTTTTTCTTTGGGGTCTAGTATGTTTGGTGGTTACTGAACTACTTCAATGTGTATTTCCTTGTTTTTCCATGCCACCTGGAAGTTCTCTTCCAGTAACTCTTCCATAATTTTATTAGTGCTTCCCCCACTTCCCCTGTTCTAGAATGCCCATCACCTGTATGTTGTTCAGTTTTATTTTATCCCACATGATCCTAATCTTTTCTTCATATTCCTTCATATTCGGGTTTTATTTTTTCTAGTAAGTTCTTATTTCTTTTAATTAATTTATTCTCAATTCTATGTCCTCTATTCTTTTTTTCATGCATACAACATATTGAAAATTTCTGAAATATCAATTTTTATATTCTGTATTATATTTTTATGCATTTATGGTTTTTATTATTACTGTATTGGTTGCACTCTATCTTATGCTTATCTTTTACATTCTTGTTCCTCTTTGTTTCTTGTTTCAACTCTTTCCTCTATAATTAGTAATTTCTTCAGTATAAGTTCTTGGAACTCCATTCTTATATATTTCTTCCACCTCCCTTGACTGAAGTATTGATTGGGACTGCCATCTAGTCTGGTTTTTATGAGAAGATTTGTTTTGTTTTTCCAATATGTATGATCCTGTTTGCTGCTTCCTCAACATGATGTGAAGTTCCTCTCAGTATGTGTGAGACAGTTTCTGTTGTGTCTGTGTAGGTTGTTATCAGTTACTTATCTTTATGATGCTATTGATAGATTGCAGACTTTAAGTGTTGCCCTTGAATCTGTTTCCCAGTGATAATCTTTCCCCTCTAGTCACAATTGGTGTTTCTGTTTCTTGTTTCCTTTGGCAAGATTTTCATCTGATTATCTTTGGAGTGGTAGGGAGATTGAGTCTCTCCCTTAGCCCAGCTGTGTTGGGCCTGTTTCTCTGTCCTGCCCACTAGTTTAATGAGAGAGTGAGTTTTCTACCAGGTCTAGGCAAAATCTCAGGAGTGTTAACCAGGATATTTTCTTCCCAACTCTCAGTAGTTGTTAGTGGCTGATGTGTCTGTCTGTATCCTCTCCTGTGCTGGTTAGAAGGGACCTGTTTATACCTGAGCATACAAAACCCTGGAGAAAGTGGAAAGTTCCCAGGAGTGCTGTGCAGGATATTTTCCTCTCCAAATCTTCTTTTCTGTATATTAAACCTCAACAGCAACCATAATCTTGATTTAGAACTCAGAGTAATAAACGATTTTTCTGAGAAGGAAAATTTTACCACAGACAAGATTTAGAACAGCCAGTGCACAGTGACAAGAAAAATAATCACATTAATTAATTAATTAATTAATTAATAATTAATTGTGCTTATTATGGACAGTCACAGTACCTTTTACCTTGAATAGCGTGTGACTGTACATTAAAGATATGCCTTTTGTAAGGGCCATGCTTAAAGTGGATAAATCAAATGACAGCTAATTAAAAAAGTGAACTGGTTAGACATACCAGTTGCTTTGAGTGAGATAGACACGACAGTCTTCTTCAAATATCACAACTCTGAAACTCTTTGAGGCAGTTGCATCTATACTATTGCATAACTATCGGTCAAAATCAACTAGATAGTATGGAGTTTCTTTAACATAACATATTGTTGAATTTTGCTTTATTTTTTTTTAAATCCAGTCTAAAATTTGTGGCTATTATTTGATGGATTTAGTCTACTTATAGTTTCATTAAAACCAAGGTAGTAGGTGCACAGTTCAAATCCTCCAGACGCTTTCCTGGAGAAGAAGGGACAATCTCCTCCTGTACCAGTCAGATCCAATTTGACGGTACACACACAAATTTAAAATAAAATAAATAAAATAAAATAAAAATAAAAATTTAAAACCAAGGTAGTTTTTTACTTAGTTCTGTAATGCTTTTGTAACAGCAATGTTTCCAGTGAATGACTTTAGAGAACACATTTAATTCTCTGTTTAGGAGACAAGAAGTCCAGATTTAGTACACTGACTTGAGGGAAAGCTTTCTTTTTTTGTTGTCTCTGAAGGAGGTTTCTTTGTCTTTCTTTAACCTTTATTCCTTAGCTCCCTGGAGATCTTCATGTGCTATCTATCTTTATGTATCTTTGTTGCTTTTGTGTGCTTACTCTGTTTATTTTGTGCCTCAAAGGTGAACTGTGGTGTTGGCTAAAGGTATTGAATATACCATGGGCTGCCAAAAGAACAAACACATCTGTGTCAGAAGAAATGCAGCCAGAATGTTACTTGAAAGCAAAAGTTGTGATATTTCATCTTACTTGCTTTAATATGTTGAGAGGTGTTGGTCTTGGAAGGGGACATCGTACTTGGAAAGGTGGAAAAAGAAGGATCAGGGAAGGAGGAAAGACACTCGTGGAATTGGGTTGAAGCAGCAACTACAACAATAAATGTAAGCTTAGTAGAAAGTACGAAGGTTGAGCAAGATTTGTATCTTCAGTTCTTTGGATGACAATTAATCAGAACTGACTTAAGGGTGCCTAAGGACAACAACAAGGTACACAGTTCAAATCCACCAGGTGCTCTGTTGGGGAGTTGTGGACAATCTCCTCCCACGCTGTTTACTGCCTTTGAAAACCTACTGAAGGGTCAGTTATGAGTTGGTTCCAACCTGACAGAACAACAGCAACAACAAAATTATTGACTTAAGAGACACCCTACATTGTTATGCCCATATTAATATAATGGGGGGGGAATCCCAATTCCAAATGGTATTATACTCACAAATTAAGATTCATAATATATATTTATGAGAATTACATAAAGGCATTTAACTATATGGATCATAACAAACTATAGATAACATTAAGAAAAAATGGGAATCCCAAAACTCTCCATTGTGCTCACATGAAACCTATACCTAGAACAAGAAGCAATTGTCCAAACAAAACAAGTGAGCCGTGCACAACAAAATACAGAGAAGTGTGCATGAGGGCTGTATCCTTTCTCCACAACTATTCAATCTGTATACTGAGTGTAAATCACTGGAGAAGCTGAACTGTAAGAAGGAGAATGTAGCATCAGGATTGCAGATGACACAATGTTCCTTGTAGAAAGTGGAAAAAAACTTCCGACACATACTACAGGAGGTCATAGATCACAGCATTATAAACAATTCAAAAAGTAACTTAAGATGATGAAATAAAACATTATAAGAAAATATCGAAAGACTTGGAGTTAAAAAACCAATAGACACTTGCTATTTCTTAAGCTGAAAGAACTGAATAAAAAAAAATCAAGCCTAGAGAGCCTCAACCAGGTGGACTGACACATGACTACAGCAATGGGCTTAAGTATGTCAGAGATTGTCAAGGTAACACTGGATAGAGCAGGATTCAAACCTGTTGTTCACTTCCAGAGACATTCTATGGAGCAAGCATAACCCAATACTAAAATGAGGCAAAGATACCACCAAGAAAGAAAACTAGATACTGATGTCTTCCATGAATATAGATGAAAAAATCCTTAACAGAATCCTAATAGATAGAATCCAAAAGCAAATAAAAAAAGTAATTCATCATGACCAAGTATGATTCATAACAAGTATGTAAGATTTGTTAAACCTAAAAATCAATGTAATTCACCAAATTAAAAAAGCAAGTAACAAGAACAAATGATCTTAGCAATTGATGCAGAAAAGGCATTTGACAAAATTCAACATACCTTCCTTATAAAGACACTCAGAAAAATTGGAAAAGAAGGGAATTTCCTCAACACAGTGTAAAGTATATATGCAAAACCAAGAGCCTATGTCATTCTCAATGGAGAAAGACTAAAATCATTTACTTTCACAAAAAAAAAAAAAGGAAAAAAAGTATTTACTTTGCAAAGAGGGACCAGATGCCCCACCGCTTCTATTCAATTTTGTATTGGAAGTACTTGCTTGGGCAATACAAAAAGAGAAGGAAATAAAAGGTATCCAGATCTGCAAAAAGATGGTAAACAATTACTATATGCAGATTACATAGTGCACAAAGAAAACCCCAAGGACTCAATAAAAGCACCGTTAGAGTGAATAGATCAGTTTAGTAGAGTGGCAATTTATAAGAACAATATCCAAAAATCACTAAGATTCCTCTACAGTAACAAAGAGAACTCAGAGAAGGAAACCAAGAAAGCAATACCATTTACAGTGTTGTTGTTGATTGCCATCGAGTTGAGCACGACTCGTAGCAACCCAATCAACAAAAGGCCTGAAGCCTTTCTATAACTAGCATCGTTTATCAAAGTTCATGGAGTTTCCAGAGGCATGTTGTTTAGGAACTGGATGCCACTATTTACAATAGCCAACCACAAATTGAGATACTTGGGAGTGAACCTAACTAGAGATAAAAAAGACCTGTTCAACAAAACCCTACAGAACATTTCTGCGAAATGCAGCAAAAGACCTAAATACTTGGCAAAATACTTCCTGTTCATGAATAGGAATACTCCGTATTGTGAAATTGACTATCCTACCAAAAGCAATCTTCATGTTTAACTCAATCCCAATAGAGATACCGAATTCACTTTTTTTCAAGAAATCAAAAGGGAAATTGTCAAGTTTATTTGGAGAGGGACGAAACCCTGAATAAGCAAAGCACTCCTGAAAAACAAAAATGAAGTGGGAGACATAGCACTCCCTGACCTCAAAACCCACTACATAGTAGTAGTAGCCAAAAGAGCACGGTACTGGTATAACGATAGGCACATAGACCAATGAAACAGAATACAGAACCAAGAAATGGATCTAGCTATCTATGATGAACTGATATTTGAAAAAGAAATAAAACTTATCAGTTGGGGAAAATCACAACCTCTTCAACACATGGTGCTGGCAAAACTCGACTTGCTACCTGCAGAGAGCTGAAACAGGATCAACTTCTCACACCAAACACAAAAATCAACTCAAAGTGGATGAGATTCTTGGGAGTAAAGCCCAAAACCATAACGTTCATCAGAGAAAAACTGGGACCAAGTTTAGACAGCCTAGTCTATGGAATAATGAGACTGCCAAATGCAATCAGAAATTCATAATCTGGAGAGGATTAAAGTGATAAT
>NW_006399774.1:4230556-4233963 GCF_000299155.1 Elephantulus edwardii | reverse complement strand
TTTTGGGAATTTCCATTCTTCTCAATGTTGTTCATCTTTTTTTTATGAAACACACAGTTTTGCATTATCAATAAAATTCAAGTAAACAGCCTTCTGGTATTCTCTGCTTTCAGCCAAGATCCATCTGGTATCAGCAATGATACCCCATGTACCATAGTCTCTTCTGAATCCAACTTAAATTTCATGCGGCTCCAGTCGTTTCTGAATAATCTTCAAAAATATTCTACTTACATGTGGTATTAAAGCTATTGCTCAACAATTTCCATGGTCTGTTGCATTACCTTTTTTTTGGGATGAAATCAAATGTTGATTCCTTGCAGTCATTTGGCCAGGTAGCTATCTTCCATATTTGTTGACGGAGAATGGTGAGCATGTCCAGGGTTGCGTCTGTTTCCTGGAGCATCTCAACTGATATTCTACCACTTTCTGGGACCTTATTTTCTTTCCAATGCAATATGTGCAATTTGACCTTCATCTTTCAGTATTATTAATTCTTCAGCCTCAATTCCCTCTTGTTAATTGTTGTTAGGTGTCATGTAGATGAGTCTGAGTCATAACGACTCTATGAGCAACAAATCTGAATCTCTTCCTATCCTGTGCCATCCTCATCATCTCTGGAAGACTCAAGCCCATTGCTAAAGTCATTGTCTCAAATCACCTGATTGCGTATCTTTCTCTCCTTTGCTGTCCCTCCACCTCCCCAAACATGATTTCCCTCTCCAAATAATAAGCTCTCCTCACAACATGCCCAAAGTATGTGAGATGAAATTGAGGCCATTTATAACCACTTATTCTGAAATCACACACACATACACACATACATGGACAGAGTTGTTCCTTGCTACCCCCATCCTCATCCCTAAAATATGTCCATTTGACTGGGCCCTTGTTCTCAGTGGTTTATCAGTCTTGCCCGACATCCTTCATCAGATCTCAGCCATGTTCTGATGCAGGAAGACTGTTCTTGGATCTGTGGACTGCACAGCCTTTTATCTTACAAAAGATGAAAGAAGAAAGAAGCCAGTAGCAATCAGAGAGACTTAGTATTACTACTAAAGAAGAATCAGGAACAGAGCAAGACCTGTGTCATTAGCCTCAGGTCCCAGTGCTTGAAACCTACTAGAACCAGGAGGCCTAGAGGATGATTATCCAGGGATGATCTTCTTACTTCACATGTCTAACTTCCCAAACTGTTAGAGAATAGATTTCTGTTTGTTACAATGGCATACTAGGCTGCATTGAAAAACGAAGAACTAATGCAATATTATTCAAAATGAGTGACCCTGGAGGACATTATGCTGAGCGAAGTATCTCAGTCACAAAAGGACAAACACTGCATGGTGCCACTGTTATAAAGCAGACCTGATCTCGGGGTTGGGGGGAGACTGAGAAGGATGGGTTCAATAATGTATACTGCATTGAGACAGATGAGGGAGAAAACTGTTTAAGAGGGAAAGTTATTAGGTATTTTTGTCATGATAGGAGTCCAGAGCAAAGGCTGTGTAGTGGAGTGGACCTTGGGGGAGGGTTGTAAAACAATGAAAGAATTTTTCTTTTACCTTTCCAAGAGGGGAGTGTACTAGAGGGGCAGGTTGGGAGGGGAGAAAAGTACAACAATGAATGAATGGAAATCCAAAGTCTCTGTAAATTTTCATTGAAATTAATAATAAATTAAAAAAAGAAAAAAAAGTTAATCACAAAAAAATTCTGTTTGTTAATGTAACCACGTATACTGTTTCTGTTATTGCAACTACATAACTAAATACAACAAAACAGACTCTTGAAAGGACTCTAAAATTACAGGGATCAAAGACTGCAGCCCTGGATTGCATCTCAACATCAAGAAAACAAAAGTCCTCACCACTGGGCCAATAGGCAGTATCATGATATATGGAGACAAGATTGAAGTTGTTAATGATTTCATCTTGCTCCAATCCACCATCAGTACTCTTGGTACTAGCAGTCAGGAAATCAAAACATGAGTTACATTGAGAAACTCTGTTGTCAAGAACCTCTCCAAAGTGTTAAAAAGCAACAACATCCATCTAAAGCATATGGTGTCCTTGATCTAAGCCATGGTCTTGACACTTGCTTCGTATCTGAGAGCAGGACAATGACCAAGGAAGAAAGAAGAAGAATCAATGCCTTTGAGTTGTACTTCTGGACAAGACTATTGAACATGCCTGGATTGCCAAGAGAAAAAACAGGTCTATCCTGGAGTGGGTGAGACTAGGTTGTTAATTGGATGAAAGGATTTTGAAACTTCATTTCTCATACTTTGGGAATGTTGTCAGGAGGGGGCCACTCTTTGGAGAAGGACGTCTTGTTTGGAAGAGTAGAAGGTCAGCACAAATGAGAAGACCCTAGATGAGACTGAGTGACACAGTGATTGTGGCAATGGAGTCAGCTGTGCCAGAAAAGGTGAGGTTGACACAAAGCAGGACAAGGTTCAGAGCTGTTGTTCATAGGATCACTATGAGTTGTAGTTAACTTATGGCATGTAACAACAACAACAGCAACAATAATATAGTTCTTCAAATGTACCTGATTTTAAAAGAACATAGACTGAGACAGCATGCCCCAAATCATATCAAGTTATTCTTATATCCAGAAATAAATATTGAGCTCACTTGGGAATATTTTAAGCTGATGTCATCCATTTGAAAGTAATTTTGCTGAGGGGGAGTATAACATGACAAACACAACACTTGAGAATGTTTAGATATCTTCTAAAATATATTACCATGATGAGATAAAATTTAGTCTTCAAACTGGAATAGAGCAGTTAAGGTAGCATGCACTGGCCGATAATCAAACTAAGGCTCGCTAATTAAATTGTGCTGAAGCAGCTAACAATGCAGTTGGTGATGCTCAGCACATCCCATGATTGTCACAAATTGCTGGGGTAGCTTTCCACGTGAATATTTTCCAGAGCAAACAGAGCTGCGTGTATGGGCACATATGCTTACAGGTGCTGCGTTGCTGTTTTGAAATATTTTTCAAAGTTCATTTTAACACATAAATGAGATTTCAATATTTTTTCTTCTGTGAATTGACATTGTCAAATCTTCCATTACTTTTAAGAATAAGGTCAGAATCATGATAAAGCCCAGATGTGTGTGTGTGTGTGAGAGAGAGAGAGAGAAGATAATGTTGTTGCTGTTGTTGTGTTGTATGTAATGTTTGGTCAGAACCAACTAATAGTGGACCCCTGGTGGGTTTTCAGAGCTTGAAAACTCAGTTGCACAGAGCAACTGATGAATTTGAACCACTTATTTTTGGGTGGGCAGTGCAGCCCTCTTACCACTAGGCCACCAGAGATCCTGCCAAGTATGTATGTATGTGTGTGTATAACTATATCTCTACCAAGTATGTATTTATACATACATATCTCTATCTCTGTCTCT
>NW_006399774.1:4218728-4229461 GCF_000299155.1 Elephantulus edwardii | reverse complement strand
CTTCTCCAGCACCACAGCGCAAAGGCATCAATTCTCCTTCTATCCTCCTTGGTCATTGTCCAACTCTCTGATGCATAACAAGTGATTGTGAAGACCATAGCCTGTATCAGACGCACCTTAGTCTCCAGAGACACCATTGCTCTTCAGTACTTTGGAGAGGTCCCTAGTAATATACATACACAGACATGCATATTTATGTCATATAATTTTTTACTTGTAGTTGTTCTATATCACAGTGGATTAGAATATGCTGTTATTACTATATTCTAACACTCTGTATTGGAACCCTGGTGGTAGAATGGTTAATTACTTCACTGCTCACCACAAGGTCAATGGTTCTAGCCAGCTGCTTCTCCTTGGGAGAAAAGACCTGTTGATCTGCTCCTGTGAATATTAGAGCCAAGGAAACACTCCAGGGTTGTTCCACCTCATCCGTCAGGTTCACTATAGTTAAAATCAACTCAATGACAGACAAAGATAATGACTCTCAGGAGGTGGCTGAACCTATCAAACAAACAACTCTTCCCCTCTAAAAAAACTTAGTAAGTGTAGAACACACTGCCTCTGGAGGGCTCTGCTTCTTGGCACTGGAATGAGTCAGTCTGTACCAGACTCTAAGTAGTTCCTGTTACGTTGACCCCAACTACTCAAATCATAATGACTCCTCATGGTGGACACTCGTTTATGAAGTAGACGTATACATATCCCATAGTCTATATCCCATAGAATTTTCAATGATGAAATTCTCTAAAGTAGATCGCCAAGCCCTTTCTTCTGATGTGCCTCTGAGGGGACTCAAACTCCCCGCTTTTGGTTGGCACCTGAACATTATTTGTGTCACCCAGGGATTCTATGCTCTAGATCTTTCTTGTTGCTGCCCAGCTGGTGCCTTCTGATACATGTCACCTTCTGATAGTCTTCAGAGGCTATAAAGCCTTAAGTGAGGAGAATATCCACCATCCTCCCTCAGATGATGGACTTGAACTGCCAGCCTTTTGGTTACACTCTGACACTAGGACTCATATATGTGATACTGAGGTGAAATTTCAAGCACCATGTGATGTTTGGACAGACTTTGGCTCATCATTACGTTTCACTGTTGAGAGCTTAGTCACAGAAAACATAACAATTCCTTTCTTTGATTGGCCTGTGTCATGAAGGGAAAATTCAATGTGAATAAAACTTTCTGCATGGTTTTCTCAGAACTAAACTTTGAGAGAACAGAAAAGCACTCATAAGAAATAAAGGCTCAAAAATTAAAAAAATTTTAAAAAAAGAAATAAAGGCTCAGGTAATATCAGCCCTCACTCCAGAAATGTATATCAATGCAAATCTTTAGTGACAACATGCATAAGGGTGATTCAAGTGGTTAGGAAAATTCCATCTAACCCTTCCTGTTTGGTGGAGTTTCCCGATTAAAACCATCTTGGAAGCAGGAGGGGCATCCACTTCCAAAATGGCTTGTCTCCGGCAACCCTATGAACAGTACTCAGGTCTTCAGTTCATAGGGTCGCTATGAGTCGTCTACAACTTGATGGCACCTAACAACAACAGTGACAACATAGAGAGAGCCACGTTGGCCTAGTGGACAGAAAGTGATGCTACTGAGCCCACGGTGGGTGATTTTAATCTGTGGCCCTCAAGCCTGGTTCAAATTGAATTTTTTGTGAAACATTCTTCTAGGTGGTATAGCACTGATCGATCTGTGCATTGCTGTACAGAGGTAACTCGTGGTTGCTGTGATGCTAAACACTGTGACACTGATGTGTCAAATGTGATAATGGTCACCCATGGTGGACAGTGTTTGGTGGAGCTTCCCAATTAAAACAAGTATGGAAGCAGGAGTAGCCTCCACTTACAAAATGGCTTGACTCTGGAAACTTTTTTAACAGTGCTCAGGCCTTTCGTCCATAGAGTCGCTATGAGTCATCTACGACTCAACAGCACCTAACAACAGCAACAACAACAACCCTTCCTCTGTTATGGACAATATAAGAAATTATTCTGTGATTGAGAAGATCTGGATTTCAACTGAAATTTTTATCAAAACTGGTGTTAAGACACAGGGAAGTCTCATCCTTCATTTCCCCAGTTACTTCTTTTTGTATTATTCTAGCCTTCTACTTACAACTCTGCCACAATTCTCAATTTCACGTGTAAGAGAGTTGTTTCTCAATTCCCGAATATCCCTGGAGCGGAAGCCATGAGAACAGGAATTTTGTTAGTCTTATTCTCCAGGGAGCTCTGGTGGCTTAGTGGTCAGGAGCTACACTGCCATCCTGAAGCCACATGGCATGAATCCCCCAGCTGCTCGGCGGGGGAAGGATGGGCAATCTCCTCCTGTGAGATTAACTGCCTCTGAAAACCCGCTAGAGCTCATTTATGGGTCACTTCCAACTCAGTGGTACACAACGCAACAACAGCTCCACATCACACCTCCAGCGGTTAGTGCAGCGCAGTGTGACGATGCCAAACTTTACTTAATGCACGGACGGATTAATTTAAGCTTTCTGTGCCTCCACTTCTCTTTATGTAAAATAAAGAGATACCTATGCTCAGGGGTTTCTCACCTCTAACGAGAGTGGCACTACTTCCCAGCTCTATTCTCTTAACAGTTGTTGGGAATGAAAAGACAGGAATATGAACTGCAAGGGAACATGTGAAAAGATAGTCAACAATCAAGCACTGCCTTGTTGGTAACTAAATTCAGAAAAGAAATCATTGTATCTGTAAGCGGGATTTTGCAAGATGGTTATCTGAGTATGAGACAGTGAACAGGAAGACATCTTCAAAAATGTGAAGACTCAATTGTGGAGAAACGTGACATTTCCGCGAAGCTGCATGTTTGTGTGACTAAATCTCTACCTTATTCGGTAAAGGTTTGTTTCTCTACATAATTAAATGATGGCTCAAAAGTCATATCCCAGAACTTTGTGACTAGTTTTATCGGCATTATTTAATTGTATTTGCTGGATCCTGGAAGTTTGGATTGCAAATATCACATCCCAAATCATCGGCAGATCAAATGACAATAACGTACTCGCAGGAAGAAAAATGGTCATCCCCACCATGCTGTATGGAGACAGAGTTTGATAATAAGAGAAGTTTGTCTCTTTTCAAACATAAAAAGAAAAACCTTCCGGTTAAGTCTGAAAAGCAGGTAAATAGGAAGGTTATAACAGCGTCTGAGATGACCAGAAAGGAAATTTCAGTTGCCTTAATGCTTTCTCAAGATGTGAGACTAAAAGTAAAAAAAAAAATTTCAAAGCCTCTTTACAAAACCATGGCCCTCACACCAAAGTAAGGACGTGTGTGGTCACAATTGTGTAAATCCAGCATCCTTTCTGCTTAGCCAAGAGAATATAGAGCCACCTGGAAAGATGTTTTTGATAAATACTCCTGAAATCAGAAAGAAGAAATTCAAGTGGGCATAAAAGCCGCCCAAACACAAACAAACAACAACAACAAAGACTTCTATTTACCCAACATGAAGACTGGAAATGAAGAACTTCTCCTTATTTTTCAGATGATCTTTTTTTCCAAAGAAAATCAAGGAGGTATTTTCAACAACTATAGTCCACAGTTTTGACTATGAATACAAGAAATATTTAAGCACAAATTTCAAACTAAAACATTAACAGGATAATCACTCCTAAAAGAAGTGAAAGTCTATCTATTGTTCTTTTGAATTTAAGCAACTTGTTCTTTGCATTGAAACTTAAGATGTGAAAACTTCAAACCTTCCATTTCTAGGTTTTACTTTTGTTGTTCTTGTTATGTATCATAACCTGTGACTCATAGTGACCCCATGTCCAATAGGTCTGAACCCCACACTATCCTGAGCCAGTCTCATTAACTCAATTCTGCCTACCCCCTGACCCTAGATACTGTGTCAATCAATCTCATCCAGGACCTTCCTATCCTGTGCTGTCCTTCCACCCTTCCAAGCATGATTACTTTCTCTAAGGATTGGTCCCTCTTGGCCACATGCCCAAAGTATATGAGATTGAGTCTCAAAATCCTTGCCTCCAATGAGCATCTTGGTTTCACCTTCTCCAGGGTAGATTTGTTTGTCACTTGGCAGTCCTCTTCTCCAACACCATAACTCATAGACATCCCTGGCGTACACACTTTCCTATTTTGAACAATGCTAAATAAGTATCTTTAAAGTGGAAAGAACCTCTAAGTAAGTATGTACTGTGTATAGGTTACTGAAATATAAACCAAAGATCTGTGTGTGACATTTACCGATACTAAAAATGATACTTAAATATGAACAAGACTTTCCCATTGGAGAATGGAAAATTTTCAGTAACATGCTTGCTACTCCGCTTTTCCAAACATGATGACCTTATTCAAGGACTCCAATGTGCAACTTGGTTTCACCCTCCCCAGGATAGACTTGTTTGTTCTCTTGGCACCATAACTCAAAGACATTGATTCTTCTTCTGTCATCTTTAGTCCTCCTGCAGGGTTGCAATGAGTCAGAGCCCATTTGACAGCACTGACTTTGGGTATGGGGCTTATAATATATATTTTTTTTTCACATAATTTAAAGGGTAGATCTACATTTTATAATAATTACAGTGATAGACTATTTCCAGTACAGTAAAATATCTGATTTCAGAGAATTCTAACTCCTCAGAGGGGCTTGCTTAGAGTATAATATAAAAAGAAATTCTGCAAGCAATGTTCTTATCTTAATGGCAAACACACATTCTCCAATGGGAAAATAGTATTTGTATTTAAGTATCCTTTTTAGTATCAGTAAATATCACACAGAGATCTTTTGTTTTTACTCCAGTAAAAACCTAGACACAGTACATATTTAGTTAACGGCCCTTCCAAATTTAAGAGACTTATTTATCCCATTGCAAAAAAAAATAATAAAAATCTTACTTGATATACAGTTTGTATAGGCTCACCAAGTTGTCTTCTAATCTTCCAAAGTAAAAACAATAAAACAAGATTAATAATAATAATAATAATAATGTCCTTGGTTATAGTCACAGTTAATCTATTCTGTTAAAAGTGAAAATATCTCCTACACCTTAAAATAAATTTTGGGAGTTTTAAGATTTTAAATCATGTTTTAGTATAATTCAACAATGATATTGAAAGACTTCTTAAGTAAAGCATAGCATAACATTATTTTGTTTCTATTTATATTTTTCTTGTTGTTATGTGCCATCATGTTGACTATGACTCATAGCGACCCAATGAACAGTAAGAATTAATAAAACGTTTATTTGGATGGATAATATCCTATGGATTATGTATTACTCTCTTTGTATTTTTAAAAGTCAGAGAATTAGTCTCCCAGGTATTTTATTTTTTTAAAATTTTTTGATGATGACTTTAGATCTGGCAGTTTTCCCTCTGTTATGGTGTGAAGATCTACAAGTGATTGTTACCATAAGATTTTTTATTTGTTTATATTTAATTTGGTGTACCATCAAATTGGATCCGACTGGCACAAAAGGAGCTTGCCCTTCCTTCTCCAGCGGAGCATCTGGTGGATTCAAACCACACACCTTCAGGATTGCAGTGCAGCTTCTTGCCACTAGGCCACCAGAGCTCCCTCCCATAATCTTTATTTATCACTTTATGTACTAATTTAAAGTACACTTGTATTATACACTTAATTGCCTTACTTTGTGAACTTTACTCCATCTTTCTAGTGTTATCAATCAATACTTCACTCTTTTTAAAAAAAAATTAATTTCAATGAAAATTTAGAGAGACTTTGGATTTCCAATCATTCATTGTTGCACTTTTCTCCCTGCCCACCCTTCCCCCCACCAGTACACTCTTCTCTTTGAAAAGTAGAAGAAAAATTATTTCATTGTTTTACAATCCCTCCTCCTAGGTCCACTCCACTATGCAGCCTTCATTCCAGCTTCCTGTCATTACAATAATACCTAATCACATATTCCTTTTAAACAATTTTCTCCCTCATCTGTTTCAATGCAGTAAACATTATTTATCCCCTCCTTCTCAATCTGCCCCTAACCCCAATGCCAGTTTGTTTTACAACAGTGACACCATGCAGTATTTGTCCTTTTGTGACAGAGATATTTCACTCAGCATAATGCCCTCCAGGTTCACCCATTTTGAATAATATTGCATGAGTTCCTTGTTTTTCAATGCAGCATAGTATTTTGGGATTATAGGGATTTTGAACATTTCTTCATGTGCTTGTTGGCCATCTGAATGTCTTCTTTGGTGAAGTGTCTGTTCATATCCTGTGCCCATTTTCAATTGGATTTTTTACCTTTATCTGGTTGTGGTGAATATTTCACTCTTTTAGGTATAGATATTTCATGTTGTATTTTATTACTCTCTTAAAAAATTCTTGATTATCTAAGAAATTTTAAAAATATAGCTCTAAAAATGAATTTATTGTATGTTGGGGAGGTCATTTCTTTTGAAAATTCATTTGTAAAATTACTTTCTAATCCATTTTGTAAATAGGATTCTTGTATACATTTTTGTTTTTAAAATGAATCTAATAGAAACACAATTTTTATTTTATCAGACCTTAGTGGAATTCTCTGGAGCTTGTTTTTATGTGGTGTTACTTGTAACAGTTGCTACAATTAAACAATAAGGGAATACAATGAACCAAGGCAAGATTTGTGATTTGAATGAGCTATTGGGAATATAGAGTCACGACAAGGCTGGTCATCGTCTATGTCTTCGCTGAGAGGTCTGCTTAGTGTGCATGTCTGGCTAGCATCCAGCTCTTGCCAATTAACGACAATGTTTCTTATCTGAGCTCATTTGAAAACATTTCAAGAGTTCAGACAGTGACAAATAGATTTCCCTAGATGCTATCTCTGTAATATATAGGTATGAGTCACAGTAGATGGCTTCACATTAAAAAGTGAAGTATACCAAAGCACAATTATACTTGGTTTTTTTTTTTCCTAAGGTGCCACTGAGTCAAGACCTATGACGTAAGTGACCCTAGGAACAATAGACCTGAACTTTGCCCTATCTTGCACCATCCATATGATCTCCACCATGCTCAAACCAATTGTTGTGGTGACTGTTGTAGTCAATCCATCTCCCTGAGGATCTTTCTCTCTTTTACTGACCTCTCCCCACATGATGCCTTTTTGGAAAGACTGACTCCTCCTAGCAACATGCCCAAAGTCTGTGAGATGAAGTTTCACCATCCTCACCTCAAAGGATCCTTCTGGCTGTACTTTCTTCAAGACAGTTCTTCTTAGAGCCTCAAATATTTAGTGTTTTTCTGCATTCATAGTAACACAACTTATCTTTGTGGGTTTTTTTTTTGGTTAATATTGGTTTTAAAATTTTATATCATATCTTGATGAAATGTCCAGTAAGATGTGAGGCTTTACAAAAGTCTAGACCAAAAAAAAT
This sequence comes from Elephantulus edwardii, assembly GCF_000299155.1. NCBI lineage: Eukaryota > Metazoa > Chordata > Mammalia > Macroscelidea > Macroscelididae > Elephantulus > Elephantulus edwardii. Next base: position 4,222,069 of record NW_006399774.1, on the reverse strand, counting down.
TCAGTTTATGAATCACTGTTTGGGGACTTGCTAAGTGGCCCAGTGATAAGAAACAGCACTGCAGTTCCAAAGGCATGCGGTTCAAATCTACAATTGGGTGCACTTCACTGTCTCTGAAAACCCCCTGATGGTAAACAACAGCAAGAACAACAGTATAAAATAAAAGACTTAATGACATAAAGCAGGGGCTAGTATATAGGATTGAAATATAAAAATAATCACATCAAAAGGAATTAAAAATTTAAGGAATGATTAGAAGATGAGAAATTGATTAATTTAAGGAAAAGTTTTCAGAGAAAGATCTTGAAAATTAAAACCAACGGAAAATAATAGTAGTTTGCAAAATACAAAGAGGATTGATCTAAAAATACCCAGTGGATATGAGAATCAGTTGGTCATTATTTTAGCTCAGAAATTTCTGTTTAAAGCTATGTAGATGGCCAACTTGAAGAGCAAAGAATAGTGGCTGGAAAGCCAGGAAATGAAGAGGTTGTATTGTTTTGTTTTGTTTTGGGGAAAAGGAAGCAAAATGTACTTACGTAGGAGGAAACTGTGGAGACAAGATGTTTTTAAACGTCCTGAAGAAACATTTAAGATACATCTACTAGAGAGTAAGAATGACTAATTAATAGAGTAATTTAGTAATACTTCAGAGAAATTAAGAGAAATTTGATGAACATACACGTTTTTGAAGTTGCTGTATACCAAATTGATTAATGTTTCCCACAGAGATTATAATGACTCTATAAGATGGGACAGAATTGTGTTAAGGGTTTTCTTGGTTGCGTTCTTTACAAGAGAGTATTTTCAAATACTTCTTTTCATTTGAGTCAATGGTGAGTTTGAACCACAGATGTTTTCGTTTCTGTGTTGTTGTTATTTTTCTTCTTAGGTTTGCTGTTGTTAAATGCCATCAAATCAAATACAACTCATAGTGACCTTATGAACAAAATTTCTGAATCCTGTTCTGGAACTTTGTCGTTTCTCTAATGCTTATAGAGTTTCCAAAGGCGCACTGTTTAAGAAGTAGACACCAATCCTGCTTCCAAGCCTGTCCCAGTCTGGGAACTTCACCAAACCCCATCCACCACAAAGAACCATTAAGACATTTGACACAGCAGTGGCACAGTGTTCAGCATCATAGCAACCCCAAGTTAATCTCAGTACAGCAAACTGACAGACAAGTTTTGTACCTCTCAGAACAATGTTCTTCCCAATTAACTTTTATTAGGTGACATCAAATCCTTTATGGTTCATAGCAATCACTCTATACTGCCCCATCTTCACAGCCTCAGCCACAGTGTCACTTAACAACATCTTGTGAAGTGTTTTCCTCTCCTTCACTGACCCTTCACCATTCTAAGCTCAATATCCTTTCCATGGACTGGTTTCTTCTGACAACATGCACAGGTGTGACAGATGAACTCTCACAATTGACTGCATTTCTTCTGAGACAGATTTCTTTTTTGTTTGGGGAATCCGTGGGATATGCAATACTCTTCTCCAAGATGACAATTCAAAGACATCAGCTCTACTTTGGTTTTTCTTATCATCTAACTTTAAGATGCATATGAAACAGTGGAAAACATCATACCTTGGGTCAGGGACCCCCTAGTGTAGTCTTTAAAATTATCTTCTTGCTCTTTAGCATTTTAAAGGGGTCCTTGATGGCAGATTTTCCCCAACATAACCTGCCTTTTAGTTTCTTGACTGCTTCGTTTTATGAGTGTTGATTGTGGATCCAAATTACACGAAGTCATTGACAACTTTAATTTGGCTTTCTTGGCATAGCAAGAAGGTGGCCTTGAGTTGATTATGACTCATAGTCTCCTAGTGACCATGTGAACAAAAGATCTGAGCTTTGCCCTGTACTGTACCATGTGCAAGATTGTCATGTGATTGTTGGATCCAGAATGGCCAATACTAGTCCATCTTAGTTCACTATTGCCTAGAATGTTGACCCTTCTGTGTTTCACTTAATTTTTTACCAATCCCAATTTTCCTGGATTCATCACATTCATCTTATGCTCCAATTATTAAGGCCTTTTTGCAGCTGTTTCTCCTCATTTTGAGACTTCCACATCAGCAAATGAAATCATTCACTGTGTGAAAACTTTATTTCACTCATGTTGTTAAGATAGACTTTGAGGAGATAATTCTTCTCCAGTCAAATTTTGAGTGTCTTTCAACCCAAGGGCTTATCTCAAACACTATACTGAACAACATTCCCATGATAGTCATAGGGTTTTTGGAGCCTAATTATTTCAGAAGTGTGTGGACATTACTGTTTCAGTCTGGAAGCATTGTTGCACCTGTTGGATGACTCTGCTGGCTTTTGAACATAATTACAGAATTATAGTAACATGCAAGCCACCCCAGTGGAGTGAACCAACAAATGAACGGTGGACCTTTCCAATAACTTTACATGATATTGACTCTATAATAAAGTCAGATAAGCTAATCTTTTACTTAACACATTATAATACTACATGAGAATTGTGATGACACCTTTCTTACTTTAACCAATGAAATTGATCTAGTAATGGGGCAAAGTTATCAGTTTCTTTTTGAAGGTTGGGGTGTTTTTTTTTTTGTTAGTTGTTTTGTTGTGGGCTTTGTTTGTTCGTTTTTTCGGTGGGTTGTTTTTTTTTTTTTTTAGGTTTTTGAGGGTTTGTTATTTCAGAAGTGGATGGCCAGTCCTACTTCTTGGTCTGGAAGCTCTGGTGAAAAACTTGTCCATCATGGGTGACCCATGGATGACAAATGGACAGAGAAGTTGTGGATTCAAGCACAAACATTCAGAAGTTTTAAATTAAAAAAGAAAGAGACACACATTAAAATGGTTCTTGTGTTTTAGATTATGTTCCATGGAAGTTGATTCTTTGTGAAGTACAAGATGATGTTGTCTGCTGGAAAAAAACACAGATGGATCAGCATGGCTTGAAAAGAATTGAGGGCTGTGGCAAATAAATTAAGAAATGCCTGAATTGGAATTGATATGAAAAGCATGATTTGCAAAGTGTCTCAGAGTGTCTAGGTTAGAGAATCCATCAAAAATGCATGCTTATCACAAGAACATGGGAAAAAGCCCAAATGTTCAACCACAAATGAATGGATTGAGAAATTATGGTACATTCACAAAATGGAATACTATGCAGCACGCAGGAGCAATAACTTTGTAAATTATTACCTAACTTGGGAGGGACTGGAGAACATTATGCTGAGTGAACTCAGTCACACAAGAATAAATATTGTATAAATCTGTTATTATACAATGAGTATAAGTATCCAGGAGGGTTAGGAGAGGCTGGAAGCAGAGAAATGTGGATGCGCAGGGGGAT
>NW_006399774.1:4213717-4218307 GCF_000299155.1 Elephantulus edwardii | reverse complement strand
TAATAATAATAAAAAGAAAAGGAAAAAAAGCACAGTGCTCAAAGTATGATAGTAGGGAACCATAAAGTGATTCATTTGCTCAAGTGTCCAGGAATATGCACAAAGGATAGGATTTCAGTAGGTATACAACTAAGGAAGGGAACCTACTGGCCTTTAGATAGAAGTCCACATCAAGTAAAAAAAAAAAGCAGAGAAATAGAAGACAGAGGCAGACAACTGGATTTTGCATATATTTGAGATGTTTCCGAAATCTCAGCAGACAGATATTCTGCATATGATATAAAGTATGATGTAAAATGAAAGTTCTTGCGGATTTTCTAAAACCATTGTGTGATAGTTTGGTCCTTGCCTGGATAAGTTCTCCAGATGAGAAGGAACACAGCTTCCACACATTGGCTCCCTCTCTAGAGTCCAGAGATGCATATTCCACAAACAAGAATCCCGTGGAGAACGTCTTCATAAACAAGGGCGAATGATGTCATTGATCACAGGACAGGTGATATGGGCTACCAGCTATCTACTTTAATGTAAACCTCACAGACAGCACCTTCTGGGGCAAAATGTTCCTTTTTGCTAAGTGTTTCAGGAAATCCTAAGATCAAATACACAACTTCTATATGTGCAAAGCACATTACTGGGTGAGTGGATAAAAATAACACCTTCTCAAAAATCATCATGTTTTGTGAATGAACTTATCTCACATTTCCTATCTTTAGATTCTTAAGGGAGGGAGTGGAATACAGTTTGGAATGATTTCTTTTTTTATTTCTCCTCTAACAACATTTTTTAAACTATAAATTTAACAAGTCACAATAGGAAAGATCCAGAACACAGCGTGCTTGTGTCCTGCTTCTGTTTTGACACTAACCCTGCTCCATCAGAGCACCTGGTCTGTGGTGGTGGAGGGGGTGGGGCGAAGGCAGGCTAATTGCGTGTCAGCTTTGAAGAATGGGATACAGGGAAGAATGCTCCCTAAGACCCTGTAAACCCAGAGTGAATGGCAAACAGAAATGGCTATCCTTTTAAAAACCTGCAAAATTGAAGGCACACAAACAAAAGGTTTGCTGTCGTTTCTAAATCATCCAACTCAAGAAGCAAGCAATGCTCTTTAGCTTGAGACTTCTTTTCAATACAGGACGATGAGACATCTCCACAGCTGGTGCCTGTGACTTAATGTATCTTATTTCATAGACAAGGGAAGTGGTGTGGGTTTTTTTTTCACCTAGTCCTCAAGGGACATCTTTGCATTTCTTTTTTTTTTAAACTTTATTTAAGCTTATTATTAATTTCAGTAAAAATTTACAGGGACTTTGGATTTCCATTCATTCATTGTTGCATTTTTCTCCCCTCCCAGCCTCTTGGAAAAGTAAAAGAAAAATTCTTTCATTGTTTTACAATCCCTCCCCCCAGGTCCACTCCACTATGCAGCCTTCACTCTGGACTCCTGTCATGACAAAAATACCTAATCACATAACCCTTTTAAACAGTTTTCTCCCTCACCTGTTTCAATGCAGTATACATTGTTGAACCCATCTTTCTCAGCCTCTCCCTAACCCCAAGGTCAGTCCTGTTTTACAACAGTGGCACCATCTAGTATTTGTCCTTTTGTGACTAAGACACTTCACTTAGCATAATGTCCTCCAGACACTTCACTTAGCATAATGTCCCCCAGAGTCATTTATTTTCTATTATAATTTATGAGTTCCATGTGTTTCAACACAGCGTAGTATTCCATTGTGTGGATATACCACAGCTTCTCTATCCATTCGTTTGTTCATAGGCACTTAGGTTGTTTCCAACTCCTTGCTATTGTGAACAAAGCCGCAATAAACATGGGTATGTATGGAAAGTGTTTTTAGATAATTTAACTTAAATATGTAATTTTTGTATATGTATATAATATGCTTACTATACTTTGGGCACATGGCCAGGAGGGCCTTGGAGAAGAATATCATGCTTGGAAGGGTGGAGAGACAGCACAGGAGAGGACAACCCAGATGATATAGATTGACAGAGTAACTGGGGCAATGTGGGTAGATATGTCAGTCAGTGAGATTGGCTTAGGACAAGGCAGGCTTCAGAGCTGTTTGAACATAGGGTCACTGTGAATCACAGACAACTCAAGAGCATCCAACAACAACAAAAATATGTAATATGGACCTCTGGTGGCCTACTGGTTAGGAATTGTGCTGCTATTCCAAAGGCACACAGTTCAAATCCACCAGCCACTTTGAGGGAGAATGATGGACAATCTCCTCCTATGTGATTTACTGTTTCTGAAAACCTGTTGAAGTGTCAACTACAAGTCAGTTATGACTTGACAGTACACAACAACAACATATATAATATACATGTATCCTCAATATGCTCACACACGTATAATGCTGAAAAAAACCCAAACTCATTGTCACCAAATTGAGTCAGAGCCACATAGGCCTGAAGCCTTTCTATAACCATCGTCGTTATGGGAGGAGACTATTTACCTCCTCTGAGTAGCTGGTTTGAACTGCTGACCTTTTGATCTACTCCTTTTTTCTTTTACTTGCTGGAGCAAGTTCTTAGTAGAGCAGACTAAAGACTGGTTTTAGAAATCCCATCTGAGTTGTTTTCTGAAAAAAACCCCAAAAAAACCAACCCAACCAAAAAAACCCCAAAGCTATTACCCAAATAGGATCCAGCGCCAAAATGAAATAAAATGCAAAGATGAGATGCTTTGGACCAGGGAGAAGGAAACTGGATATGAGTTCAGAGTCATCCTTAGAGCAAGCTATCAGTCACCATAAGGCTAACTGGAAAGAACAGGACCCCTGCTACTATCTAAATGTGAGAGGAAATTTCAGAAAGCTCTCTGAAAAGGGATGGGGTTCTGAGTATGTCTTATGCTAATTTCTTTGAAATGTCATCCTTAATTTTTTAGGAGCCACATAGTCAGAAGCCTTGGCAAGGTCAGTACAACACAGGTAAACCCTTCCTAGGTATTCTTTACTTTCAACCAAGATCCACTTGATGTTGCAATGATATCCCTTGTTCCACATTCTCTTCCTAATTCATCTTGAACATCTGTCAACTTGGTTTCCTGCTGTGGCAGAGTTAGGCGCTGTCTGCTTCTTCTGGTCTCAGAGTCATGGAGGTTGAGGGTTGCATTATTCCTTTGGACTTAATGTATCTCCTTTTCTCTCCTCTCCTCTGTTCTCTTTCCTCTCTGTTCCAAATAGGAAGATATCAACACCTGAGATGGTTGCTTAGGTGCTTTAAACAGAGCCTCAAATCACTAGCATGCTGTCTCCCCTCCATGTTTCCTTTCAAGGAAGGTTCTGTCCCTTTTGGGACGTAATTTTCTAATAAATCTAACTTTTCCTTTTACCTTAACTTCTGCCTCTTTGTGTTTTTCTTCTCATCCTTATGCTCTAATTAAAAGCTTCAGCCTGCCCTTTAATGCTCTGTGTACTAAATCCTGCTCTCCCAAGAGATCCTGAAATTGCTGTACATTGTACCACTTTGGTACTTGGACACCATGCCCTCCTCTAGTCTCCTCCACCTGGCACAATTTTTTTGCCTGTGCAGTAGGACCCTGACATTATTACTGACATTTCAAGATTGTCTAAACAATTGTATTTATATTTGTTGACTGATATACTTTGGGCATGTTGCAAGGAGGAAGCAGTCCTTGGAGAAGACCATTAAAGTTGGAAGGGTGGAGAGACAGAGAAAGAGAGGAAGACCATCGATGAGATGGATTGATTCAGTGACTGGCATAATGAGGGTACATGTGTCAGGGTAATGGTGGCACAGGATAGAGCAGGTTCCAGGGCTATTATACATAAGATCATTATGCGTCACAAGCGACTCGGTGACATATAACAACAACCTTGCTTATTCACCTTCCCATGTCTTCCCTTTCTTTAGTGATATTGTGCTGATGATCCTTTATTCTATTCCCCCACCCTCCTCATAATATGTGCTTATTATCTATGTAGGGCGCCCTCGTGACATGGTCTTTAGAGTTGCACTGTTAACTCAAAGGTGGCATCTTTCTGGCAGGAAGAATTCGCCAAGAGCTCCCTGGGACCAAAGACAGGAAGTCTCCTTTCATGTAAATTTACAGCCTTCAAAAATCCACTAAAGGGTCAGCTGTGAATTGCTTCCAACTCAATGGCAATGAATTGAATTTTGAATTATCTGTTTATTACGTTCACTCGCCCATGTCTCTCTTCTCTCCCTTATAAATAATGCCAAACTCTTTATTCAGGGTAGTCACAGCTTCAAGTGGAAAATGTTTACTCAACTTTAAAATGATGATAAAAACAATCTTCAATAATATTCTTAAAATTTAACCCAATCTTTTATAATTTTGGTTTTTGTGTGTTTTTTTAGGAAATTTTTATTTATTTTTAAAACATACTTTAAAGCCTTCAGCTTATGCACCTTTATCTAGTTGTTAGCAAAGGAGTACAGTATGAAGAACCAGCCTTTTACTCTCATTACCTAGTTTTATGCTAGATCCTTAAAATAATTACATCTGAGAGCAACATACAAAAGTCAGTTGGATTTCTGTACAGTGACAAAGAGAATACAGAGCTGGAGCTAAGA
>NW_006399774.1:4210877-4211897 GCF_000299155.1 Elephantulus edwardii | reverse complement strand
TTTACAAAAATAATTACATTTAATAATAGAAATCCTTAAAAACATTTCTTTCTGAGGAATTAATGCCCTATGCAAAATTTTAATGATGAGGAATGATTATGACAGAATAGTTTTCTATGGTCAAGAGACAGCTTGATATTAATTAAAGGTTTGCTTATTAGAACAATTTAAAAACGCTTCTATTAATATATTTATGTTTTATCTGCCCCTGTGACTAAGGAAAGAAATGCCACACAAAGGATTATATGCACATGCCATCTACTTCTCATTCAGCTGGAGCAAGGAAATAGCATTCATGTGTAAATGTAATTAGTTATTGCCAAATTAGTTCACTGACATTTGTGACAGAGATGGACAATTTAGAAGGGTTAGACTGACACATTACAATCAGAATCCTTGGAAAGAGCCTTAAGTAACAGAAATTTCTTTATGTTGAGTCAGATAAATAGAATTTTGAGACTATAGAATTTTAAAATAACAGGATATCAGACCATTCTTCCCAAAATTTTCCATAATAATCTTGTTTAGAAGTTCCTTGTCCTCAACTCACAGACTGTCTGGTGTTTATGTAGTTAAGTATAAGAAACATTACTTGTAAAATTGCAGGAAGTAGCATATGATAAAAAAAAAAACCCAGAGTATTAAAGAAAGAAGGTCAGTTGCATTGAAGACATTGGCAAAAAAAAAAAAAAGCCTCCAGGAACTGATGGAATATCAAATGAGATATTTCAGCAGACAGATGCATTCCTGGAAGTGGTCATTTATCTATGCCAAAAAATATGGAAGACCTGGCCAACCTATATGGAAGAGATATTTGTGTCTATTCCTCCCCAAAGAGTGATCCAATAAATAAAAAAAGTCAGTATCATTCCTATCATATACAAGTAAATTCTTGATTATAATTATTAAAAAATAGCTGGAGCAGTACATGCATAAGAAATTACCCCCCAAATCAGGCTGGATTCAGAAGAGTCTATAAGTACAAGGGATATCATTGCTGATGTCAGATCTTGGCTGAAA
>NW_006399774.1:4189336-4190689 GCF_000299155.1 Elephantulus edwardii | reverse complement strand
CTAAAAAGTTAAATATCTTGCTAACTGTCCCTTATAAATGTTATAAACACAAGATTTACTTTTGTTTGAGGTAGAGAACTGCTATATACTGAATCTATTATATATGTGGCTGTCTATGGATAGAAACAATTATTCTCCTGAGATTTTTTTTCCCCCACCATACACAATTGCTATGCTGAGTACATGACTTAATTACACTTTAAGCCAAAATGTTAATACAGACAAGGCTATATGAAATTTTCTTCTCTAGGAATATAGGAAATGATATTTTAATGTGCCTGTTTTATCATCATCATTAAGAAGTATCTGCTTGTTTTTTCTCCCTGCCCAGGTGTGATAGTCACTGTTTGCAGATGGTTAAGGAATTAGAAGAAATCAAGACAGTGAGAGGAGATCATTTATAACAGATTTGGGCTATCAATAGAAACAAAAAACCCCCGCCATTGTTATTGTAAAAGATTTAACAAGTGAAAGGTACACTATTGAAAAAACGTTTAAGTGAAGAACATATAGGTATCCCAGCAGATTTCTTCTCTTTAGCTAGTTTTTAAAAGCATCATTTAAGAGTTAGATGCTTTCAGAATTTACTTTCTGTCTACTATAGCTACAAACAAGGTTATCTGAGTAGCTTAACTGGCCTCACATTGCCTCAACTTCTTTATTGGTAAATAGGACAAAATGCAAACATCCTTTATATTTAAAATAGTGAAGTGATCAGCAAGAATTTGAACTACAGGAAGAACGAAATAAATAGCTATTATCATTCTGTTACCTGTAACTAAATTGTAGCTTGATTAGGCAGTTACATAAGTCATAGCGTGTGTTTGTATTTTGCTCCATCAGAAAGGTGCTGTTGTTAGATGGAGGCCATGAAATCAAGTCTGAGTAACAGCGCTTTCACTTGTGAAGAATAGACCTGCTCCATAGAATTTTTGAAACTGTGAAATTTCAGAAGCACATTGCTATCTGTCTTCCAAAGTGCCTCTGGATGAATTCAAACCTCTAAATTTTCAGCCAATAGTTTAGGACTTAACTGTTTACGCCTCCCACCAAGAAGATTGCAATTATATATGCACACTCATGTTCATGGCAGTATTATTTACAATAACAAAGAGATGAAAATAACCTAAGTGTCCATCCACAGATAAATGAATAAACACATTATGACGTTTGCACAATGGAATATTGTATAACATTTAGTAACAATCAAGAATTAATGAAATACCACACATCCTTGAGGATATTGCTCATTGAACCATGTATAGAGTCATAGCATGCTAGGTGAAGTGTGTACACACTCACAAATGTACAAATATTGTAAATTTATTGTATAGAGTCATAGCATGCTAGGTG
>NW_006399774.1:4186205-4188726 GCF_000299155.1 Elephantulus edwardii | reverse complement strand
CCTCTGACACACCCATCCCAATTACCCCAGTCACTGAATCAATCCACCTCATAGAGGGTCTTCCCCTCCTGCGCTGTCCCTCTATACAGCATGATGTCCCTCTCTAAAGACCTGTCTCTCCTTACAACATGTCCAAAGTATGTCAGGCGAAGCCCCAGACTAGAAAATTTAAAAAAAAACCCAAAACTGAACAAATACATAATCACAAAGAAAGCTCCACTTCATAATGTGTGGGTTTGTTTGTTTGTTTGTATGTTTTCTTTTTTTTTTTCAGTTTAAAAAATGCTTTATTATCAGTTACACATTCACTTACACACACTAATTGAAAATATGCTACAACCATTATGTCTGGGGGAGCAGCCTACGTTCTCTAAATGGACATCCTCCCAGATGTACTGTATTCTGGAGCTGAATGTGTGGGTTTTTATACAAAGGTTCAAATATCCAGAGAGAATGATGAGAACTGAGAAGTAAAATACTGGCACAGGCAGAGGTTTGGCTACTGAGTTTGTTGTGTGTAAACACCAAGGAGGGATATAAAAATCGAACATAAAAATAAAAATAAAAAAAGAGAGTTAAGTGTCATCAGGGTCTAATCTCCTTAAAAGTGTGGGGAAACTCATCAGTATTTTCATCGTTTTCACAGTGGGTCTCATCAGCCTTATGTTCCAATTCCCTGTTTTCTCCTCAGTCAAATCTTCTTGAATCTCCTCTTCTCCCTCTTCCTGGTACTGTTCCTCAGCATAATCTTCTTGCTGGTCAGGATTTCCTGCCATCACCAAATGCTCCTCCGTTTCTGCATTCTCTTGCTTTTGATGACTTTGTTTCTGCTCCTTGTTCCCGTCTGGGGGATTTTCTTCTCTCACTTGCTTGGTGTCTTCAAATTCAGAAAAGAACCATCTTTGATGGTTATCAGGGATGAAAGCGCAAGGAGAGAAGATGAAAAAAAAGAGGTGGTGGTATTAGGTGTCACCGAGTTGAGCATAAATCACAGTGACCCTATGAACAAAAGATCTGAACCCTATTCTATCCTGCACCATCCTCACACTTCCTGATGCATAACAGCCCATTGCAGCAGTCAATGTCAATCCACCTGGTTAAGGGTCTTCTCTTTTACCAACCCTCCACCCTTTGCAGCATCATTTTCTTCACCTCCCAGCAGCATGTCCACAGTATGTTGGACATGAAGCCTCATCATTCTTGCCTCCCTAAAGAGCACTCCAGATGCATCCTCTCCAAGACATTTCTATTTGTTCTCTTGGCTGGCCATGGGATTTTCTTCTCCAACCCCGCAGCTCAAAGACATTAATTCTTTTCCTGTCATCCTTATTCATTGTTCAGCTCTCAGAAATATAGGTAGTAATCGGAAAGATTTTGGCCTGGATCAGATGCACCTTAGTCTTCAGACTGACATCAGTACTCCTATATAACTTGGAAATGTCCTTAACAGTAGATTTTCCCAACATAGTGGGTCTATTTATTTCCCAACTACTTGTACCAATGTGTTAATTGTGGATCCAAGTATGATGAAGCTCTTGACAGTTTCATTCTCCTCTCCATCCATTGTGATGCTCTCTATTGGTCCAGTGGTAAGAATCTTTGTTTTCACGACATTGAGATTCAATCAATACTGAAGGCTGCATTCCTTGATCCTTTGCAACAATTGTTTCAAGTCCTCCTCACTTTCCGCAAACAAGGTTGTGTCATCTGCATAAAGCAGGTTATTGATGAGTCTCCCTCCAATCCTGATGCCATACTCTTCCTCATAAAATCCAGTTTCTTGGATAATTTGCTCAGCATACAGATTGAATAGGATGGAGAGAGAATACAAACCCGACACACTCTTTTCCCAATTCCAAACCACACAGTGCTCCCCCGCTCTGTTTGCACATCAGCCTGCTGGTCCAGGTTCCACATGAGCACAATCAAGTGCTCTAGGATTCCATTCTTTTCAGTATCAGCCACAACTTGTTATGATCCACGGAGTCAAATGCCTTTGCATTGTCAGTAAAGCACAAATAAACAGTCTTCTGGTATCCCTTACTTTCAACCAGGGTCCATCTGCCATCCCAGGTGCCACACACAGCCTTTTCTAAATTCTGCTTGAACTTCTGACAGTTCCTTATCTATTTACTATTCCAGCCATCTTTTATTGACATTCAATAGTGTTTTGCTTATATGTGATATCAATGATATTGTTTGATAATTTCCATATTCAGTGTGATCACCCTTCTTGGGAATAGGAACAAATATGGACTTCTTCCAATCCCTTGGCTAGACCACCATCCTCCAGATTCCCTGGCATAGAGCAAGAACCTGTGGTTGTGAAGGAAGAAGTTCAGGCTGCTTTGAAGGAAATAGCAAAAAATAAGGCTCCAGGAATAGATGGTATACCAATTGACATATTTCAGTTAACAGATGCTGCCTTGGACGTGCTCACCAAGTTGTGCCAAGAAATCTGGAGAACGACCACTTGGCCAACTGACTGGAAGAGATCGATATTTGTTCCTATCCCAAAGAA
>NW_006399774.1:4182357-4185080 GCF_000299155.1 Elephantulus edwardii | reverse complement strand
GTGCAATTGGCACAGGACAGAGCAGAGTTTAGGGCTGTTGTACATAGGGTCGCTATGAGTTGCAAGTGACTCGATGGCACATAACAACAACAACAATAACATACCATTTTATATTCTTGTTAGCAATATCTAAATAATCTAGTTTCTCTGCATTGTTAGTTGCTTTTGGTATTGCTATTAATTTTTATTTGAGCTAATTTGTTTGATGTTTAGTGATATGTTGTAGTTTTAATTTGCATTTCTCCAAATGGCTAATGATATTTAACATTTTTATGTGATTATTTACTAGTTAAATGCTGTTATTGATCGAATGTATCCCTTCTCCCAAAAAATGTGTTGGGATTTTAATCCCTAGAGAGTAAGGCAGGAGAAGGATGGGCAATCTCCTCCCATGCGAATAACTGAAGGGTCAACTGTGGATCGGTCTGACTCGATGGCACACAACAACAACAGAGTGTAATTCTACCTAGAAACAAACGTATTTGTGGTTGTTGATATTTTAGTTAGCCTCTGACAGTATCGAGTGTGTCCTTCCCACTTCTGAATGACAAAAAAGGGTCAATTAGACACAGAAGGAAGCAGAAAGGGCTCCCATGGAAACCAGAGGAAAGTTTCCCTGGAATTGTGGAATGTCAGAGTCACAGAAAACAAAACAAGAATCATCTCCCAGAACAAGAAGGAGATTTACCCTCCCCTAGTGCTGATAACGTGGATTCAGACTTATAGACAACTGAACTGTGACAAAATAGAGTTTCCTTTTTGAAAGATGCCTATTTGTGACAGTTCTGTTAATATTAGCACTAGGAATATAAGACAATATTCTTCTCCTTGAACTGTTTATGACTTTTCCCTATTTTGTAATTGTATTATTTGCTGTTGTTTTTTTTTTCTGTTGAGTTTTAAGGGTTCTTTATATATTCTAGACATTCATCCCTTGTTGGATACATGGTTTGTAAAGATTTTCTCCCCAGTCTATAGCTTGTTTTTGCCTCCTTATAGCAAGATCATTGTTTATTACAAACATCTGTGAACCAGCTCAGCTGCATACTAACTAACCCTTTCCCCAGCTGCTTGCCAGGGTAGAAAAGTAGTATATGCTGTGTCCTCTTATCAACACTCGCTTACCTAGCTTTACATTTCCCCTTCTTTCACACAGCGTCCTCACGACCCACTCCTCTCTGTCCACACCTGCAGATTGGGTCTGGCAACCCTTTGAATCCTTCAACCGTTTTCTTCTTTCATAGACTCAGCCTGGTCCAGTTTGATCACTCTGATATATTTGATCCTCATTTTATCTAGTGGCCTTAAGAATGCTTCATTTCAGGTATCTGCAGTCTTCTAAAAAGTAGGGGTTGAATTTACCCAAAGGATGCTAACAACACTTCTCAATCCTGGTGGCTTGGGAGAAGTCAAGGACATCAAGTTTCTCAAGAGAACTCCCAGCATAAGTCTTAAGTTCTATTCTAAGAAACTTGTCTTTGGCTTGGTAGAGTTGCTTATGTTTAGAATTAAGTCTTCTTTGAGAATTTGTCACTGTTAACTAGAGGTAGTCTTTGGCTCTAGATGCTCTTTGGCAGTAGAAGTAGAACATCTCAGTGTTAAGGACACTCTCTGACACACTTTGCTTCAATTGCTGATCAGTGGTATCTGAGCCTGCCATTTCTTTCTTCAGGGCATCAGAGGTGCTCACAAGGAACCAACCGTGTCTGTAGTTCTTAAGATACTATTTCCCTTTATTGTTGTTGTTAAGTGCCATGGAGTCATAGATGACTCATAGTAACCCTATGAACAAAAGACCTGAACACTTGTATAACTTTCATCATTTCTCCACGTTCTTAGAGTTTCCGGAGGCAAGCTATTTCAGAAGTAGATGCCCCTCCTGCTTTTAGATTCTCAAATACCAGATATTTCATCAGTGAATGCATCTCCTTCCATCTATATCTTGTGACAGCACACTGCAGGCAAAAGCTTTGGTGATTCCTCTCATAGAGCATTCTAAGATAATCAAGACTCTAACATTCTACCAGTGATGGTGTCCTGATTGCCATCTGACCAATGAAGGATCTCCTCTAAAGTCACCTTTGACATCAATTGTCTTAGGAAGTGTTCCCTTGAATCAGACTTTGAGAGAGGTTTTTGCATTGAGGAGTGCTCTCAACACAAGACGAGTGAGACTAGAGAAAAGGAAAATAGTTAAGCAGAAAAGTAGGATGAACTGGAATTGAACTTTCAGTTATTTGGTTCCATAAGGTACTTTGGGTTAGCAAAGTAACTCAATATGTTCTATGCCATCAGAGCCTGATAGGCCCATGAATTACTTTAGAATAAGAATCATACTCCAGAGATGGTTCTACCTTAAGAAAAGAGACTGAGCCCTTTGCATTTCTGACCCAATAAGTCATTACCTCTACCCATTCTATTGGAATGAGATGTAATCACCTGTTGAAGGAAGCAGGGTCCATTCAGTTGAGAGCAATTCTCAGCCAATACTCACAGCAACTGTGCAGACTTAATGGATTGATAGATTCCATGATGGCAACCCCAAGCTACTCTAATTTTCCTTGATTCCCTCCAGCTTATAACTTCTCTATTATAGTCATACCGTGCAGATAATTTAATTTGATTCATTTTGTATTGCACATCAGTAAGTTATGTACTACAGTGTGGAAATTATTGAACAATATCATTAATAGCACACACTAGCAAAATCCTGCTGAAGATCA
>NW_006399774.1:4167581-4181632 GCF_000299155.1 Elephantulus edwardii | reverse complement strand
CTAAGGTGTGCCTGATTCAGGCTATTACTTGTTATGTATCAGAGAGCAGGACAATGACTAAGGATGACAGAAGAAGAATTGATGCCTTCAAATTGTGGTGCTGAAGAAGAGAACTGAACATACCAGGGACTGCCAAGAAAACAAATAGGCCTGTCTTGGAGAGTGTAAAACCAAGTTTCTCCTTGGAGGCTAGGATTTTGAAGCTCCCTCTCACATTCTTTGGGCACATGGGCAGAAGAGACCAGTCCTTGGAGAAGAACATCACTTGGATGAGTGGAGGGACAGCACAGGAGAGGAAGGTCCTGCATGAGAGGGATTGATACAATAACTAAGACAATGGGGGTTGGTGTGTCGGAATTAGTGAGACTGACTCAGAAAATGGCAGAATTCACACCTGCTGTACACACGGTTGCTGTGGGTCACAGGTGACTTGATGGTATATAACAACAACAACCACCTTGTATACTCTGGTGGCCTAATGGTAAGAAGCCGAGCTATAATCTTAACGGTGCATGGTTTGAACCTACTAGCTTCTCTGAGGGAGAAGGATGGACAATCTCCTCCTGTATTATTTACTTTCTGTGAAAACCCACTGTCAGCTATGGGTCAATTACCACTTGACAGCACAAAATGATAGTGGCAACAATAACGTTGTATATTTAATTCTGTTGTTGTTTGGCAAAGAAAGACCAAGAATTGGTCATAACATTTTTTCCCTACTCTTTAAGTTACAGTGTTGAATTATTGATTAAAACATAACAAACATTTGGTGATTATCAAAGAATCTACAGGACACCTAACTATTGGCATAGTACATATGGAGATTCTGTATTGGAAAGGGTAACTTTTCCATGCAGTAGTTAGAAACAGTTGAACAAGGAAAACAGAAAGTGTGATCTAATACTTTCCATTAGGTAAAGAATACAGGTAATTACAGTTAAAAATATAAAAATGTTTTATGCTTTATTATTGGTTATATTGTATGGCTAGCCATAGAATGACCCTTGTTTTCCCCCCTTTATGGGAAACAAAAGATTAAAAAGTGATCAGAAGTTGTATATTTTTAAGAAATTAAATAGAAATGGATGATAATGAAGAATAAATGAGGTCATTTATGTAGAGAATGTTAATGTTCCAAAGGCCGCAGACAGTGCCACACCTGTAAATGAGAAGGGACAGCCATTATTCAATATTGTAGAGAGGAAAAATTCAAAATACAACTATGTAATTTGTAAGTATTTCCCACTTGACCTTTTACACAGTTAAATATTAAACAGTGAGGCAAATCTTCAATGAGCCCCAGATGCATTATTTAGGTGAGCAGGTGTTTGCTTCTGCAAAGTCATTTCAGAATTCTCAGTTTAGAATCCAAGGAGGCATGTTAGTTTACAAAGAACAATTTCTGTCATCATAACCATAGCATAACCACAAATAAAGTTTTGTTTAATTACTGTCTTTCCAAGACCCAGTTCCCACAGATCTCTGTCTCACTCCTCTAGGCAATAGTTTTAAGTAAAACTAGAAAATGCTATTCCATTTTCATTTCATTGGAAAAATGAGACAGCAAAACTTTTCTAAAATTTATTCATTTTTTATATTATGCTGGTCTACTTAAAAAGTTTGTATACATTGTTTTCCACACTGAAACTTTCCCATTTCCTTTATCCACACCTCCTTCTACCCATCAAATTGTGTGACCCTATGATTAAACAACCACCCCCACCCCGCCTATCCTGACCCCTCTGCTCCCACCCCTCCCTCTCTTGGATCCTCATACTCATTCTACAATAATGATCTTACACAGTATTTGTTCTCATGGGTCTGAGTTAGTTCATTTAGCATAATCCTCTCCAGTCTTTCTCAAGTTAGGTAATAATTTACAAACATTGCTCCTGCATAATTGTGTATTTCATTGTGTGAATGTATCATAATTTCTCAATCCGTTCGATTGTGGTTGGACATCTGGGCTATTTCCATGCTCTTATGATGATGAATAATGTTGCTGTAAACATTGGCTTACAAGTTTCCCTTTGTGTCTCAGTTCTCATTTTCTTGGGTAACATTCCAAGCAATGGAATCGCTGGGTCATATGGAATTTCCATGTTCAGCTTTTTAAGGAAATGCCAAACTGCCTTCTAGAGTGGTTGAATGATTTTACAATCCCACCAACAATGTATAAGACTTCTTATCTTGACACATCCTTTCCAACATTTATTATTTGCTGTCCTGTTAAACTTTGCCACTGCTACCGGAGTGAAATGGTATCTCATTGTGGTTTTTATTTGCATTTCTTTTATTGCCAGTGATTTGGAGCATTTCTTCATGTGTCTGTTGGCCATCCAAATACATTCCTCTGTGAAAAGTCTTTCTGTGTCTTGCCCATTTTCCAATTGTGTTATCAGTCTTTTTCTTGTGGAGGCCCTATAGGATTTGGAAAACTTTTGATCTGAGATCCTTGTCTGATTTGGTATTTTCCATTTAATAAATGCCAAATGTTTTTTTTCCCAGTCAGTAGGTTTTCTTTTCACTCTGTTGGAAAAAATTTTTGATGTGCACAGGGATTTAATCCTTAGAAGGTCCCACTCATCAATTTTCTTCTTTCCAGATTGGAGACAGCACAACTCTCAAACCAACATGTATGTAGAGGATGTCTCCCAATAGCCAAGAATGCAGCGTGGTGTTTCCTTCATATATGAGGGTCTGGGAGATCAGAGTCCAGCTTTGACAACAATGAGAGTTTTAGCCTAGCAACAGGTAAGCTGCCACAGGCAATAGCTACACTTTTAGTGGACATAGTGAATCAATGGTTAAATACTCGAGTGCTAATCAAAGGTTGGCAGTTGGAAATCACTGGCTGCTCTGGGGAAGCCTTCTTTTGTAAAGATTACTGCTTCAGATACTCTGTGGAGACATTCAACTCTCCTTTAAGTTTTCCATAAGTCAGAATTCAATGTAAGACCCACCACTGACATTTAGTTGATTGTAAAGTACCTTATAATAAGTTGTCAATAGACATCAATGGTAATACTTACAAAGACACAAAGTCATCCCATTGAGCAGGCTGGGAAACGAGGCTAATGTCAAGGACAAGCAGTGGTGGACAGGGCAAAAACAGGTTGTAAGTGGGGAAAAAAGTAATAATAGATTAAGAAATTAATTTCATTAATATAAAAGGGATGTTTTTAGTATGTGGACTATGTTTAATTTGTGTTTTTAATAGTACTCTTTGTTGTTATGTGTGCCATCAAATCGCATAAAACTCATAGTGACCCTATCAACAACAGACCTGAATCCTGTTCCGTCCTGTGTCAGCCTCACCATCTGCAACACCCTTGAGCCCATTGCTGCAGTCACTGTGTTAATCCATCTCCTTGAGAGTCTTCTCTTTCTCTGATCTTCTACTTTTCCAAGCATGATGTCATAAGAAGTGGCCCTTCCTTAACAACATACTCAAAGTATGTAAGACAAAGCTTCACCACCTTGCCTCTAAGGAGAACTCTAGTGAAACTTACAAGACATCTGTTTTTTTGGCAATCCATGGGATATTCAGTACTATTCTCCAATATCACAGCCCAAAGGCATAGATTCTTCTGTGATCTTTATTCTTTTTATCTAGCTCTCAGACATACAGCAGGTGATTGGAAAGACCATGGCTTGAATTAGGTACGCCTTTGTCTTTAAACTGACATCATTGCTCTTTAGGACTTTGGAGATGTCATGACAGCAGACTTTCGTAAAGTTATACAACTTCTGATTTCCTCACTTCTGGTACCAAGTGTGTTAATTGTGGATCTAAGTAAGATGAAATTATTGACAGCTTCAGTCTTTTATCATGATATTGCCTATTGTACTAGTGGTAAGGTTTGTTTGGTTTGTTTGTTTTCTTGATGTTGAGATGTAATATACATTAAGGCTAATGTCCTAGATCTTCTTCAGCAAGCACCTCCTTGCTTTCAGCAAACAAGGACATGTCATCTGTATAAGACGGGTAGTTGATGCTTCTTCTTCCAATCCTGGTGCCACATTCCTCTACTCAGTCCAGCTTCTTGAATGATTTGATCAGCACACAGAATTAATAGATATGGAGAAAGGATACAGCCCTGGCACATACTTTTTAAAAATTTGATCCATGTTTATTAAATAGTAGATAGATGTTTAAAAATGGTTTTCTAAGGAACTGCTGACTAAGTTTGCATGCAGAAATAAACAAGCGAATGCATTGGTATCTGTATGTTTGTACATATATGTAGATGAATAGAAGGGTAGATAGATAAATATTGTTAATTGTGTGATATCTAAGAGTTATGCTGTTCAAGTGAAATAAGGGTCATAGGCTAGCTTGTCTTCATGGAACAGAGATGCAGTAAGTAATGTGACGTGGCCAGGTTAGCTATAAGACATCTTGATGATCCCTACCTAAATTCTTTACGTATCTTCGAGAACACAAGGGTGCAATTTTCTCCAATTCTGTGCGCTCAGAGACCACAGCTGCTCAACCTCAAACAACGTGCCTTCCTGAAGAGTCATGATGTCACTGACATGGCTTTTGGAAATGATCCAAGATACCAAATCCTTTAATCTTCTAAAATGATCTGCAATTGATGCCTAGCCATTTTGTTTTGTTGTTTTTCCCTAAGAGAGTTTTCTAGAAGAATGGTTAGAAAAATCCCAGAAGAGCATTCAAAGTGCACCTGAACTTTGACAGGAAATAATACAATGATCACATTCCTTCCTGGAATTCTTAGTGAAATTGCAACAACTCATCATTGTTGTGCTTCAAAGATCTTATTTATCAGAAAATTGTCTATTTCAGGAGTAGGGGAGGAAAAGCCTACAATGATCTAGTCCTATGTAATAAAAAAATTTTGTTCTGCAGTGAGATTAGAGCTGATTCGGAGTTCTTTAGGAAACTTAGTCATATGATATATAGATACACAATTTTTCACATGTGTACAACTTTCTAAAAACCTGTAGAATGTCTGTTTTCAACTCAGCTTGTGAATTCTTTTTCAGCTTATGAATTTTAATATGGTATTTCCAGACAAACAAAGTGGAAATTTGAAGTTTTTTTTAAAAAGGGTGTAGAGTTTTGGGTAATAAGTTTTAAGTATAACCTTTACTATTAATAATAATAGTAATTTTGAATCCATCAGCTGTTCCACAGGATAAAGATGGACAATCGCCTTCTGTGCAATGAGACTATTTCTGAAGACGTGCTGGAGGGTCAGCTAGGGTCGATTCCAACCCGACAGTACTCAACAACAACAGCAAATACACGTTATTATTGTTATGTGCTGTCAAGTGGCTTACCATTCATAGTGATCCTATGTACAACAGCTCTGAGCCCTGCTCTATCCTGTGGCAACCTTACTGTGTCTGACACTCCTACTCCCATTACCCCAGTCACTGAGTCAATCCATCTCATCCAAAGTCTTCCTCTTTTGCACTGTCCCTCCACCCTTCCAAGAATGATGTCCATCTCCAAGGACTAGTTCCTCCTGGCAACATGCTCAAAGTATTTCAGATGGAGCTTCAACATTATTTTCACCCTCCCCAGGACAAACCTGATTGGTCTCTTAGCAGTCCATGGTCTATTCAATACGTTTCTCCAGCACCACAGCTCAAAGGCATCAATTCTTCTTGCATCATCCTTAGTCATTGTCCAGCTCTCTGATTCAAAGCAAGTACAGACATAATAACTTTTATGTCTAATCTCAAATGGAGCTCTTTTGGCCTAGTGATTAAAGAGCTGTTCTGGCAACCCAAATGCATGTGGTTTAAATCTACCAGCCACTGTGCAGGAGAAATACAGGCAAGTAACTCTTAAGCAATTTACCATTTACTGCCTCTGTAAACTCACTGCAAAGTCAGCTATGGGTCAGGTCCGACGTGGTAATTAATGCAAAACAACAACAACAACAAAATATCAATTTAAATATTCTGAGAGATTATTGCAATTAAGAATGTAGGTATTAATAATAATAAGTATATAGTACTTTCATTTTCATGTTCTATTGTATATGATGAAAGTTATACAAGTGTTCAGGTCTTTCATTCATAGGGTCGCTATGAGTTGTCTACGACTTGACGGAAACAACATTGCATACCAGTAGTCGTGTTAAGTATGTTACATTAGCACTGAGACTCAATATTTCTTCTAGTTTTCTGAGACCCTGACATCTCCCATTTGAAATGTACCACTTCAACAAATTAAGGTACAGACACTTTGCTACAGTCATATCATTAAGGAGAACTAGGTTCTAAGGCAGTTCTTTTCTTTTTAAAAAAGTTTTTCAATTTTTTTTTCTACTAGCTTATTTACAAAATTCAAATACAAATTCTTTCATTTTCCCTCACCCTCCCACCCATCAAATTGTACAACCCAATGATTAATCCCCCCTCCCCCCCTGCACATCCACATCCCTCTGCTTCTTGCCTCTCCCACCCCTCCAGGATCCTTATACTCTTTCTACAATAACGGTTTTATACAATATTTATTCTTATGTGACTAATGTTTTCCAGTCCCTCCCAAGTGGGGTAGTAGTTTACAAAGTTATTGCTCCTGCGTGCTGCATAGTATTCCATTGTGTGAATGTACTGTATTTTGAATGCCTTTCTACCTGTGAAGCTCTTCTTCCAGCATCAGATAACTGAATATACCTCAGGCTTCACTGTCTATCATCAGACCAATGATGAGAATCTTTGTTTTCTTGATGTTGAGCTTCAATCCATATCAAAGACTCCAGTCCTTGACCTTCTGCAGCAAGTGCCTCAGGTCCTCTTCAATTTCAGCAAGCAGGGTTGTGTCCAATCCTGACGCCAGAGTCCTTCTCCCAACCTCTCAAATGATCTATTTGATATATAGATTGAAAAAGGTAGGAAGATAGGACACATTCCTGGCTTACACCTTTCCCAATTTTAAATCATGTATTGTTTCCTTGCTCTGTTCTGATAACTGCCTCCTGGCCCAAGTACAGGTTTCCATAAGCACAATCAAATGTTCTGGGATTCTCATTCTTCTCAGAGTTAGCCACAATTTTTTGTGATCCACACAGTCAAGTGCCTTTGCATGGTAAATGAAACACAAAGAGACATTCCTTTGGTACTCTGTTTTCAGCCAAGATCCATTTAACATTAGCTATAAACCCAGCCTGCAAATCTGGCAGTTGGTTTTCTGTTGATGTGTCATTCCAGTCATTTTTGGAGGATTTTCAGCACAATCTTGCTTGCATGTGATATTAATGATATTGTTCCATAATTTCTGAACTCTGTTGGGTCACTTTTCTTTGGAATGGGAACAAATTTGGATCTCTTTCAGTCAATTGGCTAGGTGGTTGTCCTCCAGGTTTCTTGGCACAACTTGGTGAGCACATTCAGGGCAGCATCTGTTTGATGAACTATGTCGTTTAGTGTTCTGTCAATTCCTGGGGCCTTGTTTTTTGCTAGTTCCTTCAGAGCAGCTTTAATTTCTTCATCACCACAGGCTCTTGCTCATACATTGTTTCATAAAATTCTTCTGTATCAGCCAGTTCTTTCTGGTATAGTGACTACATATACTCCATCCATCTTCTTTTAATGCTCCTAGATCATTTAATATTCTACCCTTAGCATCCTTGAGTATTGCAACTTGAGGCTTAAATTTGTTGAATGAGTTCATGGTAGTGGCTTATAATCTAAATTTGGAGAAGAATAGGGAGAATAACACAACTTGAAGAATATATTAAATGTCACTGAATTGTACCTGTAGAAATTGTTAAATAATGTAATTTTGTGTATTCTTTCATAGTGTGGGAAAAAAAAAAGAAGAGGGGAGAGGAATAGGTATTTAACTTCAGTGGATGTTCCATGACCAGAGCTGAAAAATTGGGCAGACCTACAGCTCAGCAATGGACTCTATTGGGGTCACAAATGATGAGGTTGGCACGGGATAGAACAGGGTTCAGTTTGGCTGTACATAAGGTTACTGTGGGTTGTACTCAACAGCACCTAACAACAGCCGCCTCCTTAAAAGTGAAGGATTCCCATGCACACCCATGTTTATCGCAGCTTTGTTCACAATAGGAAGGAGTTGGAAACAACCTAAGTGCCCATCAACAAACGAATGGATAGAGAAGCTGTGGTCTATTCACGCAACGAAATACTACATCACATTGAAAAACAAGGAACTCAGGCAATATTATTCAAAATGGGTGATCCTGGAGGACGTTATGCTGAGTGAAGTATCTCAGTCACAAAAGGACAAATACTGCATGGTGCCATTGTTGTAAAACAGAACTGACATCGGGGTTGTGGGGAGACTGAGAAAGATGGGTTCAATAATGTATACTGCAGTGAAATGATGAGGAAGAAAACTGTTTAAAAGGGATATGTGATTAGGTATTTTTGTCATGACAGGAGTCCAAAGTGAAGGCTGCATAGTGGAGTAGACCTGGGGGAGGGTTTGTAAAACAATGAAAGAATTTTACTTTTACAAAAGGGGAGTGTAGTGGGGGAGAGGGTTGGGAGGGGGGAAAAGTGCAATAATGAATGAATGGAAATCCAATATCTCTCTAAATTTTCATTGAAATGAATAATAATAAAAAAAATTTAGAAATGAAGGATTCTCAAAGACTAGTATTGATTTAGGGATGACTCTTAGTCTTGGAGAAAGTATAGCCTGAGTGTTCCTTGGAGGCAAAGATGGCGATGCATCATTGTACGTACTCTGGACACGCTGTTAAGCTATTTCTTAAAGAGAGACATTGTGTTTGGAAAGGAGGTGGTTCAGTAAAAGAGAGGAAGACTCTCAGACAGAAAAATTGACACAATGACTCCTGCAATGGGCTCTTGTATGTCAGAGACGGTGAGGATGATGACACAGGATAGGACAGGGTTCAGGTGTGTTTGTGGGGTCACTGTGAGTCACACTTGACTTGACCATGCCTAATAGAATCAACTGCCCTTAGAAAGAGAAGTAAATTAGTCCACCAAATTCACATGGGAAAATTTAATTTTCTGATTTTTCCCGTATTTTTTTTCTCTTAAGTTTCCTCAGCGTTCCTTGCGTTCCACGGTACTTGTGACATTTTGCTACGGTTGTCCTCCCACAGCCTTTTTCTTGTTTTGACTTTTAGCATCTTTAACTAATTCCACCAAATGATTTTAATTAAACTTGTTAATAATTGTCTATGCCACTTGAACAGAATGTTGACTTGATCATCAGCAGGAATCACTAGATGGAGCTTGGTAAGCAGAGCAGCCCAAGTGCTTGACTCAGCCTTGAACGAGGTACTTACAAGATGATTTTAAAATTAGGAAGTCACGTCTTCCAAGGATGAGGCAGGGATCTAGGCAAGCTACATACAACTTTAGGAAACAAGGCAAATTAGGCATTAGAAGTAGATGACCAAGGGGATGAGCCGAGCATTTGGGTGGAAAGATAGTCTACAACAGGGAGAATCTGCTCACGTTTGCCTCCTGCTCTCTCTCCTTTCCCAGATTTTCAGAGCTCTTCTTTCATAATGCTAAGAAGGTTCAAAATGCTCATCTTTAAGCAAAATACTTAAACACTGTGCTACTACAGCTTCCTCCACCAAATGGAAAGCTTTGGAAGCTCCATGGGATAGTTATATGTCCTCAAAGGACTTCATAAGTTACAATTGACCCAGAAGGGAAGTGAAGAGTTTGGCAATTTAAGGATATACAAGTGAACAAAGCCAATTTAACGTAACATTTCTGCTA
Organism: Elephantulus edwardii; assembly: GCF_000299155.1. Classification (NCBI taxonomy): domain Eukaryota; kingdom Metazoa; phylum Chordata; class Mammalia; order Macroscelidea; family Macroscelididae; genus Elephantulus; species Elephantulus edwardii. Next base: position 4,171,912 of record NW_006399774.1, on the reverse strand, counting down.
TCAAACTTTGAGGTCCCTGGGTGATGAAATGGTATGTACCTGGGTGGTAACTGAAAGGTTAGCAGTTCAAACCCACTCCATGGGCACAATAGAAGAAAAGTTCTGTTGACCTGTAAATATAATGTTGTTGTTGCTGCTGTCTGCCTCTGAGTCGAGCAGGACTCACAACAATCCTATGAACAAAAGGTTTGAAGCCCCGCTACAACTCTCAACATTTATCAAAGTTCATAGGGTTTCCGGAGGCATGTTGTTTAGGAAGTGGATGCCACTCCTGCAAGAAAATCCCATGGGATAATTCTATATCGTAACATGTAGGATCAGCGTGAGTCAGCATCAGTTTGACAATGCAAGAGAACAGCACAGGATCCTAAAACTAATGTTGCAAAGTCACGTTCTTTTCTGAGATTACATTAGAAGCAAAGTTTTTTGGTGTGAAAAGAATCTGAAGCTCTTACTCCAAAGGGAATAAAAAGCAAATGTCTTCTGGATGTCAGTTCAGCATTCCATTAATTATCCCCATATTCCACGTGAGCGTTCGGAAAGATGTGTCTCTCAAACTCTCACGGATCCATTGAGAGGACATCTACATGAGTAAGCTAATGGTTAACACCATGGGATTCTAAAGAAAGTAAAAACTGTCTCTGTTGCTTCTGCTGTGTGGCCCAGGGAAGATAACTTATCATCTAATAAAAAAAATCTTCAGGTTGTTGTAAAGATTAAATGATATTATGTATATTGAAATTTTAGCCCAATATAGAGTTTAACATAAACATTGTGACTTTGAACTGTTTGTATTATCATCATTAACTTATTTTCAACACTAAACTGCGTGCTAGAGTGTTATTAGCTTGCCACTGTTACACTCCATTGAGTCAGAACCGAGTCATAGCTGAACCTACAGTCGAATTTTCAGAGGCAGTAAACTGCATGAAGTTGATTGCTGATCTTTCTCCTGAGGTGTAGCTGATGGATTTGAACCATGTACCTTTGGGTTGGCAGTGCAATTCCTTACCAGAATGTTACCAGAGATCCCTCATTAGCTTAGGTATATTTTAAAAATTTCCTGTAAATGAGACCACAGAGTACTATTTCTGTTACCACATTATTGTTGTTGTATGCCATCAAGTTGGAACCAACACATAGGTGACCCACCAGATTTTTGGAGGCAATGGACCACATGGGAGTTTATATTGCCCTTTTTTGTCCAGCAGAGAAGCCTGTAGATTAGAACTTCGTGCCTTTGGATTGGCAGTGCAGGTCCATACCACTAGGCTACCAGAGCTGCCATTCCAACATTAGCTTTCATCTCTTGTCAGATTTTGGAGAAGCAAGAAATGAAAGATCTTCAAGGAATAATAAATGAGCCCAGTAAATGTAGACATATTGGTTATTAAGGTCCTAGTAAATGCACATTTCTAGATCAGAACAGGCCTAAAGAGATAATCCTAACAGGATGACTTCAGACAGCTTCTCGGTGAAGAGATTGAAAGCTGTCAATGAGCTCATTCTACTTGGATCAAAAATCTATGGCCAAAGAAGCAGCTGTGTTAAAAAAAAATAATACAATTAAAGAGCATTACTAAGTTTTTTGCAAAAGAAGTCTTTAAAATTTTAAAAAGCAATGATGTCACTTCAATGACTAAGGTGCTGACCCTAGTCAAAGTATTTTCAGTCACTTCAAATGCATGTGAAAACTGGACATTGGAAAAGGAAGGCCAATTGAGAATCGATACCTTTGGGTTCACAGAGTCAACTCCTCAGTACCTAAAAACAATAGGCAACGTTTAGACTTTGGACTCTAGTGGGTGACTGAAAAAGGAAGCAGTATGAAGAGCATTTCCCAATTGTATTTGTGACCTCAGCTTGACCTGTGGGATGCACTCCATGTGAATCAACCCAGGAACATTCTTCTTTCTTATCTTGGCATCTGCACTGTGGCTTCATTGCATACAATGACAATAAGCTTGCCTACACCCAAGTGAACTGAAAATCACCCAAGTTCCTGATAACATTGTTACACCAGCAGCAGGATCATTGTTCAGCAGCACAGAAAATGCAGTGGAAATTTTAGCCATGAGTATGATTAACCAATTCCATGAATATTTGAGAGTGTAATTACTTATGAGCTGCAATATTTATGTTCCCTTGAGGCATCATTGCATTTTTCTGTGTGGGTAATTTTGTAGCCTATACGTCTATAAAGGACCGTATTTGGTCTTTCAATTCAATTTAGTGGTAAAGTCATTCAATTATACTTATTAACTTCATTCCAAATATCCCTGCCTTTTTAACTCTTAAATTCACAAAAATACAAATGAGAATAATCTGCAACTAGTTATCAGAATTAAAATATATTAAATATAATTTTTCACTAAGGAGATTGGCTTCAAAAATTACATGAAAATTACAGTTGACACTATAAAAATAGATATTACATACAATAAAAATTATTAATTTTTCCATATACCATGATCACTGCTGGTAGTTCGCTAATTTGGTAATTATTTTTAAAATGTCTACTCTAAATATGGTGATTTAAGTAGTAAATGGTGTGCCGCAAGAAAAGATTCAGCCTTTTTCCCTAAATGAGGAGACGCTTCCATAGTTCATAAGTAATAGAGGAGTACATTCAAGTGAAAGACTGGCCCAAAATTAGAAAAAGAAGATTGATGTGCAGTCTGAGAAAGGACCTTCTAAATGAAAAGTAAGAGAAAAAGAGATGCGTTATCAATGTCAAACCAACTGCAATTTAAAATGTGATAGCTAAGTCATTATGAATAGGTAAAAGATTTGTCTTGAAATTTTCAAGTTTTAGAGGCAGGTCCGGAAATGGGCCTTGAGACTCCAATGGCAAATGGTTCAGCGTCACAGCAAATCCCGATTACCTCAGCACAGCAAATAGACCAAACTGCTATATGACTTAGAAGAGCCAAATATTTCTTTTCTTAGAAGAACAAAAAAAATAATCACAAGGGATTAAAATATAACGAATTGTTTTCTAATTGAGTTAATGGATGAAACTCGATGAATTTAGAGAGAGGACAATTTTTCTAGAACAGGGTTAGGGTCTTTTGTTTATAGGATCACCACTTGATGACACTTAACGACAAACAACAGCAACATATAAAGCCAGGGCCTTGTCTCCATTTTGGAGTTGGTTGAAGTGGTGGACTCTGTACGATGTCTTCTTGTTTTGGTTGAGGATCTGTGTGGATTGTGTGGTTGTTTTCATTTAAGCTTCTTGTTTAGAGTCAACAAAACCTCCTGGAGGGCCCTTATATCTAAAAGTTGGACCCAAGAGATTATATTTTAATATCTTGTGATTATTTTTTTTCTCTTCTAAGAAAAGAAATATTTGGCTCTTCTAAGTCATAGAGCACTTTGGTCTATTTGCTGTGCTGAGGTAATCTGGATTTGCTGTGATGTTGAACCGTCTGCCATTGGAGTCTCAAATGCCATAATGGAACAACTGTGCCATAGGTGTGCCAAACACCATAGTGGCCACCCATCGTGGGAAGTGTTTTGTGGAGCTCCCAGATTGATTAAAGTTTGGAAGCAGGAGCTGCATCCACTTCTGAAATAGCTAGCCTCTGGTAACCCTATGAACCTGGAGAAACGATGAAAGTTATACAAGTGGTCAGGTCTTTCATTCTTACGGTCACTATGAGTTGCCTACGACTTGACAGCAATTAACAACAACAACAACAATGGATGAAACAAGAAATTAAAATGGCTCGTGAGGCTTTGTGAAACATGCGTAGTAATGTCCTGTTGTATCTCATAGAGTCTGACCCATAGCTGATCTTCCGGTGTGTTTTCAGACACAATTGCATGGGAGGAGATTTCCCATCTTTCTCCCATTGAACAGCTTGTGAATTTGAATTACATGTCTTTGTGTTGGCAGCGTAAGTCCTCACCACTTAGCCACCAGAGCTCCCTGCATAGTAAAAAATACTAAAATAAAATTCAAGAGATTGAGTTAATTTCAAAAGTATGATCCTCTTCTAAATAAGGCATAACTTATCTGACCTTATCTTACCTTTTTAAAAAAATATTTTACTAATTTTAATGAGCGTTTACAGAGATTTTGGATTTTCATTCATTCATTGTTGCATTTTTCTCCCTGCCCTCCTCTCTCCAATTCGCTCTTCTCTTTGAAAAGTTAAAGAAAAATTCTTTCATTGGTATACACTGCCCCTCCAACCCTGAGTACACTCCACTATGTTGTTGTTGTTGTTGTTGTTACGTGCTGTCGAGTTGCTTGCAACTCATAGCGACCCTATGTACAACAGCCCTAAACTCCGCTCTGTGCTGTGCCAATCGCACTGTCC
>NW_006399774.1:4164054-4164658 GCF_000299155.1 Elephantulus edwardii | reverse complement strand
GAGAGGGACATCAGGCTTGGTAGAGTAGAGGGACAGCGCAGGAGGGGAAGACCCTCTATGAGGTGGATTGATTCAGTGACTGGGGTAATCGGAATTGGTGTGTCAGAGGCAATGCGATTGGCACAGGATAGAGCAGGGTTTAGGGTTGTTGTACATAGGGTCGCTATGAGTCACAAACGACTTGATGGCACATAACAACAACATTAGAATAATGGGAGGTTCACGTTGTCATGGAATACCATTATAAATGTGGTAAAAGGGAAGACTGTGGTGAACTCTACTGCATAGGAATTGAGATTTAAGGACTAAGTGTGCTAATTTAATCAATAGATGCATTAATATTAACATTTATTTTAAATGGTAGAAAATAGTTAAATACTAGATAGAAAAATATGATTATGTTTGTGTATATAGACACTTTCCCTTGTTTTTCTGTCTTTAAAAATATTTTTATTTGGTGCACACCCATGTTTACTGTGGCTTCATTCACAATAGCAAAGAACTGGAAGCAACCCAAGTACCCATCAACAAACAAATGGATAGAGAAGCTGTGGTATATTCACACAATGGTGTACTATGTTGCATTGAAAAACAAGGAACTTGT
>NW_006399774.1:4155946-4163580 GCF_000299155.1 Elephantulus edwardii | reverse complement strand
AAAAGAACTTATTTCCTTTTATCTGTGAAAAAAAATTATTTGGTTTTTTTAAAAGTGTATATTGGTTTGCATGCAAAATTCATACTCTGTGTGTTTAACATATTCCTTCATAACATTGTGTTTCATATGATCACTCCCATACATTGTATTTCATAAAATTAGTCACCATCCAGTTTTACCTACTATCATGCCATCTTTTCAGGTCTCCAATGGATGTTTCCTAATTCCTTCACCCCCTCCTTCTGCCCACCAAACTCTGTGATTGTATGATTCTCCCCTCCCTACCTTCAGTCCCTCCTACACCACTTCTACCTTTGTGGTTTTATATTCATCTCACTAGTTATGTGTCTATTTTTATAATGGTCTTATGCAATATTTGTCCTTCTGAGACTGATTTAGTTCATTTAACATTATACTCAAGTCTCTCCATGCCTTACAGTATTTTTTTTAAAGTCATTGCTCCTGAGTGTTTTATAGTATTCCATCATGTCAATATACCACAATATCTCAGTTCATTTGTTTGTTGATGGACATTTGGGCTGTTTTTGTTTTCTTGCTCTTGTGAGTAATGCTGCTATGAATGTTGGTGTAAAATCTCTATTTATACCTCAGTTCTAGTTTCCTATAGGTATCTCCCTAGAAGTGGGACGTTGGGTCATATGGAATCTATATGTTTAGTTTTTTGAGAAAACATCAAACTACCTCACAGAATAATTGTACCATTTTACAATTCCACCAAGTGTATGAGAGTTCAAGTCTCTCCACATCTTCGCCAACATTTATTGCTTTCTATCCTGTTAAGCTTTGCTATTGCTACGGAAGTGAGAAAACAAGTGCTTCAAGTCCTCCTCACTCTCAGCAGACAAGGTTGGGTCATAGGCATAATGCAGGTTATTGATGAGTCTCCCTCCAATCCTGATGCCACACTCCTCTTCACAGAGTCCAGGTTCCTGGATAATTTGTTCAACATACAGATTGAACAGGTGTAGAAAGAGAATACAACCCTGACATACTCCCTTCTCAATCTTAAACCATGTAGTGCTCCCCTGCTCCATTCACACAGCAGTCTCCTGGTCGAGGTATAGGTTCCTCATAATCACAATTCAGTGCTCTTCTCAATGTCAGCCATGCCTTTGTATAGTCTAAATAAAGCACAAAGCAGCCTTTGGTATGGGTTGCATCTCAAGGTCAAGAAAACAAAGATTGTTATCAGTGGACTGTCATGGTGGATGGAGAGGAGATTGAAACTGTCAACAGCTTCATCTTGGATCCACAATTAACACCCTTGATACCAGCAGTCAGGAACTAAGGAGACACATCGCTCTGGGAAAATCTGCAGTTAGGGACCTCTCCAAATTATTGAGGAGAGGTCAATCCATCTCGTTGAGGATCTTCATCTTTTGCTGACCCTCCACCTTTCCAAGAATGATGTTTCTTCCTAAGGAATAGCCCCTACTAATAACATGTCTAATATGTGAGACAAAGCTTAACCATCCTTGTCTCCGAAAAGCATTCTGGCTGTACTTTTTTCAGGACAAATCTGCTTGTTCTTTTTGCAGTCCATAGGATAGCTAGTACTCTTCTCTAACACCACAACTCAAAGACATCAATGATTCTTCTGTCATCCTTATTCATTGTCCAGCTTTCAGGTGTGTAGCAAGTGATTGAAAAGATTATGGCCTGAATCAGGCACACCTTTAGACAATGATGTGTAAAGTAATTGTCTAAAATGATGTCTTTAAACCGAAATCATTGTTCCTCAGTACTTTGGAGAGATACCTGACAATGTTATTTCCCAATGGTAACATGTCTTTCCATTTCTTGACTACTGGTGCCAAGGATGTTGATTGTGGATCCCAGTAAGATGAAATAATTGTCAATGTCAATTTTCTTCATCCATCATGATGTTGCCTATCAGCTTGTTGGTGAGGATTTTTGTCTTCTTGATGTTGAGACCTAATCCATATTGAAGGGTGTGGGCTTTGATCTTCTGCAGCAACAAGTGTTTCAAGTCCTCCTCATGTTCAGCAAGCATGGTTCTGTCATCTGCCTGATGCACTCCTATCTTGGTTTTAAACCATGCAGTGTTGTTCTGTTCTGGTGCAGACTGGTGAGCACATCCAAGGCTGCATCTGTTAGTTAAAACTATATTACAGAGAAAACTTGTAGATGGTTCTTTAATCATGAAATCTCCACAAATAGTAGGATAAAGAAGCATTGTATACCTCCTATTGTAGATATACTGAAAATTCACACCAAATGTAAGCATGAGAAATGTCTGATAAACCAAGATTTAAGAACTTTATGTGAAATATTTGTTCTCTATTCACGAAGAGACCTTTTTAAAGTACTGAAAAGTAACGATGTTAGTCTGGAGACTAAGGTGTGTCTGATACATGCCATGGTCTTTGCTATCACTTGCTATGCATCAGAGACTGGACAGTGACTAGGGATGATAGAAGAATTGATGCCTTTGAGCTGTGGTATTGGAGAAGAGTATTGAATATACCATGGATTGCTAAAAGAACGAACGGGTTTGTCCTGGAGAGGGTGAAGCCAGGCTGCTCTTTGGAGGCAAGGATTCTGAAGCTCTGTCTGACATACTTTGGACATGTTGCAAGGAGGGACCAGTCCTTGGAGAGGGACGTCATGCTTGGGAGGGTGGAGGGACAGCACAGGAGAGGAAGACCCTAGATGAGATGGATTGATTCCATCACTGGGATAATGAGGTAATTGTGTCAGAGACAGTAAGGTTGGCACAGGATAGAGCAGGGTCTAGGGCTATTGTACAAAGGGTTGCTATGAGTCGCAGGTGACTGGACAGCACATAACAACAACAACATTCATGAAGAAATGCAAAGGAAGAAGGGACAAGTATTCCTGATTAAATGATAGGGCAGCTAGATGTCATGTCATGGGTTGGATTCTTGGTCTAGGGATTGATAGAAAGAGCTTTAATGGATTGTTAGCATTGTTGCTGGGTATCATAGAGTCCGTTCCACCTCATAGTGATGGTATGCACAACAGAACAAAACACTGCTGTCCTTTTGTCATCTTCAAATGTCCTGTGTCTTTCTCAAACAGTCCTTGACCCTCGTCCACCTTCAAATAAATGCCCTGCTTGAGTCCATTGTTGTAGCCACTGTGTAAATGAATCTATCTGAGTGCTTGCTTTGTCTTTTTAAAATTATTACTATTTTAGGGCAAATGAATTGGTTTACCACTGTACTGTTCATGCTCCCTGAGTCCATTAGTAATGCAAACAGTTAATGGGCTTGACTGGTAATTAAAAGGTTGGAGGTTCCAGTCAACCCAGGGCATTTTGGATGAAGACAGGCATAGGGATCTTCTGAAAAAACAGTCGTTGAAGAACTGCAAAACACAGTTCTACTCTGACACATATGAGGTCTCTAGGAGTCAGAATTGGCTTGATAGCAATTTCCTTACTCTCTCCCAGACTGCAGGCTTTTGCTTTTTGGCAAAAACCTACCTTTTCTTTTCTCTTTTTATGTGATTTCTTTTTTAAATTTTTATAAATCTAAATTTTTTTAGATTTTATTATTAGTAATTTTAATGAGAATTTACAGAGATTTTAGCTTTCTATTCACTCATTGTTGCACTTTCCTCCCTGCCCACCTCTAAAGAAAGAATTTTTCTTATTTTTTTTCTTTGCCATTTTTGACATTGTGAAGAATTAGGAATTCCAGAACATTTAATTATGCGTGCGTGAAACTTGTCCATAGACCAAGAACCAATGGTTCAAAGACAACAATAAACAAAGTTGTGAAGTTGGATTGTATTCTTTCTCCATATCTGTTCAATCCCCATACTGAACAAACAATTTAAGAAAATGGATTATGTGAAGGTGATTGTGGCATCAGGATTGGAGGAAGACTCACCAATAACCTGCATTATGCAGATGACATGCTATGTTTACAGAAAGTGAAGACGACTTTAAAACACTGAAGAAAATGAGAGATTACAACATTCAGTGGAAATTACATCTCTACATTGTTGTTGTTATGTGTCATCGAGTCGCTTGCGACTCATAGCAACCCTATGTACAACAGCCCTAAACTCTGCTCTGTCCTGTGTCAACCTCATCATCACCGACACACTCATTCCCACCACCCCAATTACAGAATTGATCCATCTCATCGAGGGTCTTCCTCTTCTGTGCCGTCCCCTCCACTCTGCCAAACATGATGTCCCTCTCCAAGGACCAGTCCCTCCTTGCAACATGCCCAAAGTATGTCAGATGAAGCTTCAGAATCCTTGACTTCAAGGAGCATTCATTCTGGCTTCACTCTCTCCAGGACAAATTTGTTTATTCTCCTAGCAGACCATGGTCAATTCAACACTCTTCTCCAGCACCACAACTCAAAGGCATCAATTCTTTTTCTATCATCCCTAGTCACTGTCCAACTCTCTGATGCATAGCACATAATTACAAATACTATAGCCTGGATCAGATGCACCTTAGTCTACAGCTTGACGTCATTGGTTTTCAGAACTCTTGAGAGGTTCCTCACAGCTGACTTTCCCAGTGTAATTCATTTCTTGATTTCTTGGCTGCTGGTACCAAAAGTGTTGACTGTGGAGCCAAGTAAACTAAAAGTTTTAACTATCTCACTCTTTTCATCTCCCATATTTTGGGCATGTTGTTAGGAAGGGCTGTTTCTTGGAAAAGGATATCATGATTGGAAAGGTGGAGGGTCAGCGAAAGAGAGGAAGACCCTCAACATGATATATTGATCAAGTGACTGCAACAAGAGGCTTAAATGTGTCAGAAATTGTGAGAATCACAAAACATAGAACTGAGTTCAGATCTTTTATTCACAGGGCCATTATGAGTCATTCTCACCCCAATAGCACCTAACAGCAATTTCACCAGCCCACAATTGGCTTTTAATTGGTTTTTGAGAGCTATCATTAAATGTCTGAGAAGATTAAAATAAAAAGAATTTGAATAATAGTAAATAGTAATAGCTAACTTTGTGAATTCCTAAACTTGTAGGATAACAAAATTAATAAATTCCTACTTTATTTTTATTGGAACACTCAACTTTCAGTGAGGCTCAGGTGTACTATTATTCCATTGATTAGAACAGGAAATGTTTTATTTTCATACAGCATATATTTAAAATAATTTTTGATAGCTTACCATGGCTAGGGATGATAGAAGAATTGATGATGCCTTTGAGCTGTGGTGCTGGAGAAGAGTATTGAAAATACCATGGACTGCCAAGAGACACAAACAGATTCATCCTGGAGAGGGGGAAACCAGACTGCTCCTTGGAGGCAAGGATTCTGAAGATTCATCTAAAATACTTTGGATATGTTGCAAAGTAGGACCAGTCCTTGGGGAGTGATATTATGCTTGGGAGTGTGGAGGGACAGCTCAAGAGAGGAAGACTCTCAATGAGATGGACTGATTCAGTGACTGGTAGGTAGGTGTGTAGGAGACAAAAAGATTGGCTAAGAAAAGAGCAGGGTACAGGGCTATTATTGTACATAGGATTAGTATGAGCTGTAAGCAACTCAATGTCATGTAACAGCATGTATCTCATATAAAATGTCTTTCTTTTTATTTTGGTTCTAATGTATGAATTATAATGAAGTCAGTAAATGAGGTAGAGCAAGATGAAATTTATATTGAATAGTCCAAAATCCAAAATGTGAAATGAAAGCTCTTCCATCTGAGCTAAGTTACACACTTGACAGATGAACCCTCACTGACAGTTTTCTTTTCCCAAAATCACATTCTGTGAATCCGTTTGCCAATATTTGTGGTGTAATAAAGAAGAACTAGCTAAAGAAATGCAGAGACAATCAACATGGAAGACAGATCCTTTTGTGCACACTATGGTGGCTCTGATTCTGGAAAGATAAATGTTGAAAGTCAATATTCCCTGGATCTTAGTTCAAACTGGAGGCCAAAAAGAGCTATTTCTGTGCCTGAGTTGATCTGTGGGTCGCATTGGGAAGGCATTGATCTTTGAAGTTTGAACCTGGAGAGAAATGAAGTGTTGACTAAGGCCATGGTGCCTCTTGAGGCCCTCATCCCCTCCAGCCCAGAAGTGGTGGCCCAGTGTTAGTGAAAGGATCAGAGAAAGGTTATCTTACCAGAGAGACCAAACAAACATAAAACCTGACTCTGGTCATACCGGAGCCGCTGGGGAACAAGCCCTGATGTAAACAGGCTCTGCTTTAATCTCCTTCATGTTTGATTCTCGGGAAAGTTAGGGTCGCTTTGCAGCCCAAAGTTAGGGTCGCTTCGCAGCCCGCTGAGGGCTATCGATGCCCAGTTCGGTTGCTCACATGCATTTCAGTGTCCTGAAGCTGAAGCCATTTCTGGCTGTGCTCTTAACCAGCTCCAGGATTCAGTGGGGACAGCTGGCCTCTGCCCTTCTTGTGGTAACTGGCAAACCTGGACAATATAAAGTGGGCAGGAAAATTAAGTCAGCCCACGACCTGAATGCTGAGATGATGTGTGGGCGCTTCTGTGGCTCTGAGGGGACGCTTTCTTATGTCTCCTAAACAGGCTCTGTCAGTTCTATTCTGAGGCTTCATTTTCAAGCGTTACGACAGAGTCTTGGGGCCAGCTGAGAAGACATGGCAGCCTCGGAAGTTAAGTCAAGAAGGGACTCAGAAGTATTCATCTTCATGCTGCCAAGAAATGTGCTGCGTGGTGAGGCTCTTTTCAGCAGTGGGGAAGCCAAATAAGGCTGTTGTACGTGTTAGACAAAGATAACTTCATTGCCATTGTCAAATGCCACTGTGTTGATTATAACTCATAGTGACCCTAAGGACAACAGATCCGATCCATGTTCTAGTCTCATCATCTCTGACACGTCCCACTGCCATGGTCTCTGAGTCAATCCATCTCATTGGGGGTCTTCCTCTCTTTGGCTGACCCTCCACTTCTCCAAGTGTGATGTCCCTTTCTGAAGAATACCTTCTCCTGATAGCGTGTCAAAAGTATGAGAGATGAAACTTTGCCATCCTTGCATTAAAAGAGCACTCGGGTTGCACTTTCTCTAGGGTGTGTCTGGTGGTTTGGTTTTTTTTTTGTTTTGTTTTGGTGGGAGGTTTTTTGGTCGGTTTGGGGTTTTGGGCTTTTTTCAGTCCATAGGATATTCAGCACTTTTCTTCAACACCACAGCTCAAAGGCATCAGTTCTTCTTTGGTTATTCTTATTAATTGCCCAGCTCTGCGATGTATAGCAAGTGACTGAAAAACCTGAATCTGGTACACCTTACTGACATTGTTGCTCCTCAGTACTTTGGAGAGGTCCTTCAATCAAGTGGACTGCAGTGAAAGGTTGCTAATTGGCAATTTTGCTTATCTCAACATGCCTACATTGCAATTCATTAGTCAATATGTGTTTGTGATGAAAACAACTTTGATCATTAAGCATGACTACCCAAAGGAAAGTGCGAGCCTTGGTAGAAATTAGGGTTCATTTTACCCTCTGCAATATAATCTCCAGAACCTTATCACAATGTAAACTGTTGTTGTTGTTGTTGTTGTTATGTGCAGTTGAGTCGCATGCGACTCATAGCGACCCTATGTACAACAGCCCTAAACTCCGCTCTGTCCTCTGCCAATCGCACTGTCTCTGACACTCCCAT
>NW_006399774.1:4145918-4154491 GCF_000299155.1 Elephantulus edwardii | reverse complement strand
TATGTTGTTTCATGAAATTCTTCTGTGTCTTCCAATTCTTTTCAATACAGTGACTCAGTATATTCCTTCCATCTTTTTTTAATACTTCCGGGATCATTTAACGCATCCTTGATTATAGCAACTCGAGGTTTGAATTTGTTCTTCAGTTCCTTGTACAACCTATGTACAACAATGTAAACTAGTCACATTACTATTATTATTATTTTATCTTCACACACTTCTTTGTGTACAAAAACTTGGCAGTTATGTCACAATTTAGTGAATAACTTTCCTTTTGCAACAAGCTACTCACTTTTGTTTTGATTTTTATAGAATATCATTATGTAGCTTCATTGAAATATTTTAAAAATTATTTCTATAATAGTCCCTTCAAGGTGCTTAATTTTATTATTTCTTTTTACATAGAATTTACCTTGTCAAGTACATTGTCAGGCTAATACTTCTCTAAGCAGCTGCTCAGTCAGAGGTGAGAACTCAAACGGAAATGGTCTCAGTTGTATTTTACTAGCATTTACCTTCACTGTAATCTATGCATAGAATCTCTATGAGTTGAGGGTGAGTCGAAGAGACCTAACACCGATCTTTACTTTCACTACCTGCACATCATTTTAGTTACCTTTTTTTAAAAAAAATCATTTTAATGAACATTTACAGAGATTTTGGATTTCCATACATTCATTGTTGCGTTTTCCTCCCTCCAGTTCAGTCTTCTCTTTGAAAAGTAAAAGAAAAATTATTTCATTGGTATAGAATCTCCTCTCCCCCGCCCCGAGTACACTCCACTGTACAACCTTCATTTTGGGCCTTTGTCATAACCATAATATTCAATCATATATCGCTTTCAAACAGTTCTCTCCCTCATCTGTCTCAATGCAGTATACATAATTTACCAATTTTCCTTAGTCTCACTCCAAAGCTGATGTCAGTCTCATTCTACAATAGTGGCACCATGCAGCACCTGTCCTTTTGTGGTTGAGATATATCACTCAGCATAATGTCCTCCAAAGTCACCCATTTTGAATAATATTGCATGAGTTCCTTGTATTTCAGTGCAGCATAGTATTCCATTGTTTAAGTATACCAGAGCTTCTCTATCCATTTGTTTGCTGGTGGGCACTTAGGTTGTTTCCAACTCTTTGCTATTGTAAAGAAAGCCGCAATCAATATGGGTGTGCATATATCTGCTTGGGTGGCAGTTATGGTCTCTTTGGGGTATATTCCCAATAGTGGAATTACTGGGTCAAATGTTATCTCTATTTGCAATTTTTGAGAAAGCGCCACACCACCTTCCACAGTGGTTGCACCATTTTACACTCCCACCAACAGTGAATAAGGGTTCCAGTTTCTCCTCAACCTTGCCAGCAATTGTTCTTTGCTACCCTGTTAAAGTTTGCTATTTTTACTGGGTGAGAGGATATCTCATAATTGTTTTGATTTGCATCTCTCTTAGAGCTAGGGATTTTGAACATTTCTTCATATGTTTGTTGGCCATTTGGTCGTCTTTGGTGAAGTGTCTGTTCATATCTTGTGCCCATTTTTCAATTGGCTTACTTACCTTTATCTTGTTGTGGTGCTCGAATATTTTATAAATTCTAGATATAAGTCCCTTATCTGACATGTCATTACCAAGCATTTTTTCCCAGTCTGCAGCTACCCTTTTTACTCTGTTGGAGAAGTTTTTATATTTTAGTTTTTAGGGTTTGTTTTATTTTGTTGTTTTTTACAGATACCAACTTAAAATTGATCATGGGCCTATAACTAAAACCAAGGACTATACATTTCATTAAAGAAAAGCTTGGAAGAACTCGAGAAGTCCTAATCCACAACATATACAGTCTTCCAAGCATCCTGGAAAATCTACAATCAGGAGAGGACAAAATAGATGAATGGGACCTTCTAAGAATCAAATCCCTATGCACATCTAAAAACTTCTCCAACAGAGTTACCTTTTTAGAGTAAACTATATGTATATATATATTGCTCCAAACTACTATTTCCTTAATCTCCACCCAATTCTTCAAGGATATGAATGACAATTCTTTGTACAAAATGTAGTTGGAGTGAAAATGAGAATAATCATAAAGTTATTTCTCTACCAGAAAATTATAAGCTTCCCAATGGCAACTTCTAATTTAACAATTTTATGTTTTTCAGCAGAAAGATAAATCTGTTAGGAAATACACTTGAATAAATATCACATGACCATCTGCTGCCTACTGGAAAGAAGCTCTGCGATCTCAGTATGCATTTTTTGTAACTGGGACAAATGCGTTTAGCATGCAGGTAAGGTAGGAAGTGGAGAAGGGTGCCTGAGAGACTGGAGCCGTAACTTTACTGAGAAGAGAGTGCAAATGAGAAAGGAGCAGAATTATGAAACCAGGGCAAGTTTCCATGGTCGAAGACAAGAAAGAACAGTTGTGTGGGGGAAAATGAGAAAAGTTAAAGTTTGAAAGGAGATGCATCTTGCAATTACGTGAAGCAAAGAGAAGCACCAATGAAATTTTTTTCCTGTCTAAATAGGAAAGCTGTTAACAGAGGATTGAAAAGATAGGCGTATTCAAGAATTCTTTTCCTCCTCTGTCCTTTGGAAAATTGCAGCTGCTCTCCGTTAAACAGAAAGGGTGCCATTGGAGTTTGGAATGTCAAACAATAATAGGCAAATAAATAATTGGAGAAGAGTTTTCTAAAATATATAAGCGAGACATAGAATAAGCTCAAAGCTGTAAAGGTTCTCAGGAATTGATATGCTATAGGATGGAGTTTCTGGTTTTGAAAGCTAGAATTAGGTGATACCTAAAACTCTTTGTGGGTAAATCTATTCTGACTCACAGTGACCTTATAGCCCCATACAGTTTCCTTGGCTGCAACCTTTACCGGAGCAAACAACCACAACTTTCTTCCAGGGAGTGGCTGGGGAGTTGGAAAAGCCAGGCTTTCAGTTAGCAGCCCAATGGGTAATGGCTGTGCGACCAGGGCTCTTTCTGGATCCCTTGCCCTTTTTTGTTGCTCTTTTTCTCTCTTTTTGTTGTTGTTGTTGTTAGGTCCTGTCAAGTTGGCTCCAAGTCCAAGTGGCTCTGTCTCCAACAGCAGGAAGCGCCGTCTGGCTGCTCCCCACCCTCACAGCCCCTGCTGCACTTAAGCCAGTCCTTGCAGTCACCTCGTCCATCCCTCCCTTTGAAGGCCCTTTCATCAGCTACCTGCGTTATACAGATGACACTGCCTTGCTTGCAGAAAGTGAAGGGGTCTTGAAATGCTTACTGAAGAAGATCAAAGACTTCAGGATGATTATACCTCGATGTAACATAACTTCAAAATTCTTCATAACTGGACCAACAAGCTGCATCAGGAGAAGTGGAGAAAAATACCAAAGTTGTGAAGAATTTCCTTTTACTTGGACCCACAACCAACTTGCGTGGAAACAGTAATCAAGAAAACAAACAGCTTGTTTCATTAGGCAAATCTTCCGTT
This sequence comes from Elephantulus edwardii, assembly GCF_000299155.1. NCBI lineage: Eukaryota > Metazoa > Chordata > Mammalia > Macroscelidea > Macroscelididae > Elephantulus > Elephantulus edwardii. Next base: position 4,151,023 of record NW_006399774.1, on the reverse strand, counting down.
AAGGGCTTCTTTGAAGTGATAATGCGCATCCCTAAACCTCACATATATAATTATTTGTGGTGTTAGATGCCATCCAGTTGAGTGCATTTTACAGCTATCCTGTGAATAACAGACGTGAACCCTTTGCGCTCCTGTAGCGTCCTCATAATTTCTGACATATTTGAGCTTGCTACTGCTGTACTGCATTGATCCATCTCCTTGAGAGCCTTCGTCTCTTTCACTGACCCTCCACCTTTCTAAACATAATGACCCTCTCCAGGGAATGACCTCTTCTAGCAGTAGGTCCAAAATCTATAAGATGAAACTTTGTCATGTTTGCCTCCAAGGAGCACTCTGGTAGCACTTTCTACATGACACAATTTTTGCTCTTTTGGCAGTCCATGGAGTAGTCAGTACTCTTCTCCAAAAACACAGCTTAAAGGCATCAATTCTACTTCTGTCATCCTTATTCATTGTCCAGCTCTCAAATGCATAGCAAATGATTGGATAAAAAAAATCCCATAACCTAGATCAGGTTCACCTTAGTCTTCACACTGACTTCATTGCTCCTCATTAATATGGAGAGATCGCTCACTGCAGACTTTCCCAATGCAGTAAGTCTCCTGATCTCCTGGCTGCTGGTAACAAGGGTGTTGATTGCAGGTCCAGATGAAGTCATTGACAATTTCAATCATTTCTTCATCTGTCATGACGTTACATATTGGCCTAGTGTTAAAATTCTTGTTTTATTGATAATAAATGTGATTTATATTGGAGGCTGTAGTCTTTGAAGACTTTCAGCAAGCAAAGTTGTATCATTTGTATTACATAGGTTGTTGATTAGCCTTCCTCTGATCTTGATGCCATATTCTTTTTCATAGGTTACAGCTTCTCAAATTATTTACTCAGCATAGAGATTGAAGTGAAAAAGTAAAGATACTAGTTTAAAGACTAAGATGTACCCAATCCAAGCAGTGGTATTTTCAATTGCTTCATATGCATGTGAAAATTGGACAATGAATATCAAGACTGAAGAAGATAATGCCTTTGAGTACTGAATAAATCAGACTATTGTAAGAGCTCTGGTGTGGCTTAGTGGTAACAATCTGCACTGGAATCCCAAAGGCACAGGGCTTGATTCCATCAACTGCTCCACAGGAGAAGAATGGACAATTTCCTCTTGTGTGACTGTTGTTATTGTTGTTAAGTGCCATCGAGTCACCTGCGACTCATAGTGACCTTATGTACAACAGCCTTAAACCCTGCTCTATCCTGTGCAAGTCTTATTATCTCTGACACACCCACCCCATTATCCCAGTCACTGAGTCAATCCAATTCATCGAGAGTCTTCCTCTCCTGTGCTGTCCCGTCACCCTCCCAAACATGACGTCCCTTTCCAAGGACTGATCCTACCTTGCAACATGTCCAAAGTATGTCATCGAAGCTTCAGAATCCTTGCCTCCAAGGGGCAGCATGGTCTCACCCTCTCTATGATGAATCTGTTTGTTCTCCTGGCAGTCCATGGTATATTCAATACTCTTCTCCAGCACCACAGCTCAAAGGCATTGATTCTCCTTCTATCATTGCTAGTCACTGTCCAGCTTTCTGATGCATAGCAAGTAATTTCAAAGACTATGTCTTGGATCAGGTGCACGTTAGTCTCCAGACTGATGTTGTTGCTCTTCAGTACTTTGGAGAGGTCTCTGACAGCAGACTTTCCAAATGCAATTAATCTTTTAATTTCCTGGCTACTGCTACCAAGAGTGTTTATTGTGGAGACAAGAAAATGAATACTATCCATACACATACAAGGAAGTTCAGTGAATACCACTATCATTCAAATATGTGCACCAACAACCAGAGCCAAAGAGGAGGAAATAGAAGATTTCTATCAATTTTTGCAGTCAGAGAGCGATCAAACATGAACTCAAGATGCGTTGTTAAGGATGTGTGACTAGAATGCAGAAGTTGGGAACAGAGAAGAAGGATCAGTAGTTGGAAAACAGAAACTTGGTGACAGAAATGAAGCTGGAGATAGGATGAGAATTTTGCACAATCAATGACTTATTCATTGAAAATACATTTTATAAGAAACATAAACGCAGATTATACACATAGATTTCACTTGATGGTATGCATAGCAATCAGATCAATTACATCCGTGGAAAGAATCACTGGAGAAGCTCAATATCAGCTGATTGTGGCCAGGTGGAGATTGTGGAACAGACCACCAACTCCTCATATGCAATTTCAAGCTGAAGCTAAGGAAAATGAAATCAAATGCACAGGAAACAAAATTTGTTCTTGAGTCTACCCCACTGTATGTGACTACTGTCTCTGAAAACCTTCTGGAGGGTCAGCTACGGGTAGGTTCTGACTAGATGGTACCACAACCCCAAGCAGAAATTTGTTTTGGGAAGAGTGTAACCAAAATTCTATAGAAGCAAAAATGATGAGACTTTATCTTACATACTTTGGGCATATTATCAGGAGACACCAGTCTTTGCAAAAAAGTCAGCATGCACAAAAAAAGTGGGTGGTTAGTGCTGTTTTCTACCTCGTCTGTCTTAATCTAGAAGCTCCACTGAAACCTGTCCACCCTGGCTGACTCTGCTGGTTTAAAAAATACTTAGTAGCATTGCTTTCTGTATCATAGCAACATGTAAGTTGCCACACAACAACAAAGAGATGAATGGACTTTTGTTGTACTTTGCTGGCTCACATGAGGTTGTGAAGCTAGACGCTAGGATCTGTGTCACTGGTATTTAAAATACTCACAAGATCTTTGACAGTGGACAGATTTCAGCTGCTTTTCCAGATTAGGATAAATTAAGAAGAAAATTTTGGTGATCTGCTCCTAAAAATAAGTCAGTGAAAACCTTAGGGATCTTCCAACCACTGGAAGAAGATACTATGTTTGGTTAGGGAGAAGTTCAGAGAGGGTTAAGGAGACCCTCAGTGAGATGGGTTGACATAATAGCTGCATCAAGGAACTTGTGTGTGATCACAAAGATAGCACAGAACCAGCCAGTAAATTATTTGTACATAGTATTGTCAAGCATGAGTTGGAGTTAACCACAGCACGTCCTTTCTTTCTATTGCAATATTCTATTACAATTTTATCACAGCACATATAGTCTCTTTCTTATTGTGTTTCTGAGACTGTAGATGATGTGGGAGGAGATTGCTGATTGGTCTCTGTGAGCCCTTGGTGAATCAAAATCATCAACAGAGGCACTGCGGATGAGTTAGCTGCATAACTCCATGCAGATTTTTACCTTTTGTTGTTGTTGCTGTTGTTATTGTTGTTGTTGTTATGTGCCATTGAGGCTTGCCCTTTTGTGAGACAGTCTCACTGACTCTGACACACCTACCCCCATTACCCTAGTTACTGTGGCAATCCATCTCATCCTCTCCTGTGCTGCCTCTCCACCCTTCCAAGCATGATCTCCTTTTCCAAAGACTGATCCCTCTTAACCATGTGCCCAAAATATGTGAGATGGAGCTTCAAAATCCTTGCCTCCAAGGACAAACTTGGTTTCACCTTCTCTAATACTGGCCTATTTGTTCACTTGGCAGTCAATAGTATGTTCAATATTCTCTTATAGCACCAGAACTCAAAGTCATTGATTCTTCTTCTGTCATCCTTAATCGCTGTCCAGCTTTCTGATCCATAGCAAGTAATGGTGAAGACTGTGGCCTGGATCAGGCACACCTTAGTCTCTAGACTGACATCATTACTCTTTAGCACTTTGGAGTTGTCCTTCACAGCAGACTTTCCCCAATGTAATTAGTCTTTTGATTTCCTGACTGTTGGTGTCAAGAGTGTTGATTGTGGAGTCGAGAAACCTGAAATTGTTAACAACCACAATCTCATCTCCATCTATCATCATGTTGCCAGTTGGCTTTGTGGTGAGACTATTTGTGTTCTTGATTCTGGGCTTCAATTCATAGTGAAGACTACAGTCCTTGACCTTCTTCAGCAAATGCTTTATTCCTCCTCAGTTTCAGCAGGCAAGGTTGTGTCATCTGCATAACATAGATTGCTGATGAGTCTTTCTCCAATCTTATTGCCCTATTCCTCCATAAAAAATTTACAGAAGAAAAAGTGTGACTCCTTTTTCCGAAACTGGATAGCTTTGCTTCAATTTCTAGGGAAATATTAAAAGACCAGCTCTGTGAAAGGTGGTGCAGTTTGAAGGGCATTGCTCTGCTAACCCAAAGATTTAAGTCCACCAGTAACTTGCAGGAGAAAGGTGAGCAATCTCTTCCCAAGTGATTTACACTCTTTTGCACCTAACAACAGCAACAATGGTGGCCTAGGGTAAGAAACTATGCTGCAATCCCAAATGTACATGGGTCAAATTAACCGGCTGTTCCACTAGAGAAGGATGGGCAATCTCCTCTTGTGCTTTAACCTCTGAAAAACCCACTGGAGGGTCAGCTCTGGGTTCATTCTGCGTCCACAGTTCCCAAAACAATAACAAACCTCATTAGAGGGTCAGCTCTGGGCTAGTCACAACTTGATATCATGAGAGAGAGTGAGGCAACTCTTTGAAAGTTGTCATCCCAGAGTCCCATGTGGACATGGTCAAGGTATTCTAGAAATAATCTGAATATTAATTTGCCACATTCATAACTAATTATTGAGGACAATTTTATACCCCTCACAAAAGAATGTCATATCAAACTGACAAATGTGACAAATTGTTATGTATTTTAGGCCAATTAGCAATACTCCAAGGGGTATACAAAATTTTTTCATTGACAAATGCAATAAGCATGTCTCCAGACCTCGCACGAGGACGGCACTACTAGTGCCATTATGTCAACTCCGTCTCATAATGATCCGACGGATAACAGACCTGAACCTTGTCCTACTCTACACCGTCCTCCTCCCTGTGCTGTTCTCACGTCTGTTGTTACAGTCACTGTGTCAATCCATCTTGTTGAGAGTCTTCTTCTGTCTCATTTATCCTCTACCTTCCTCATCATGTCTCTCTCTAAGAACTTCTGAAATACGCTCGAAGTACGTGGGACACAGTTTCACCATCCTTGGGTCTCAGGAGCACTTTAGTACCTCTTCCAAGATAGAGTTGTTGATTCTGTCAGCAGCTCATTGTTGT
>NW_006399774.1:4126711-4141608 GCF_000299155.1 Elephantulus edwardii | reverse complement strand
ATGGACTGCTAGGAGAACAAACAAGTTTATCCTAGAGAGGGTGAGACCATGCTGTTCCTTGGAAGCAAGGATTCTGAAGCTTTGTCTGACATACTTTGAACATGTTGCAAGGCAGGACCTGTCCTTGACGAGGGTTGTCATGCTTGGGAGAGTGGAGGGATAGTGCAATAGAGGAAGACCCTCGATGAGATGGATTAATTCAGTGACTGGGGTAATAGGAGTAGGTATGTCAGAAATAATAAGATTGGCACAGGATAGAGCAGGAGTTAGGGCTGTTGTACATAATGTTGCTATGAGTCACAGGTGACTCCATGGCACATAACAACAAACAATAACAACACAAGACTTACTGTACTGATTTTCTAATGACTCACTTTTAAATCCATCATTTATCTCTAATACTTTAGGCAACATGACATAAAACTCTTCCACTAATTTCATTTTCGTTTAGGCAGTTTTTGAAGTGTAAATGTTTTTATTCTATGTGTTCCTTTTTAAAAAAAATTAGGTTCCTATTTTCTACATATAATATTGTCTTAAATTTTATCTTTGGTGTCTGTTTTTCATCATAAAATAGTTTTTTAAAAATTTTATCTTTCTTTCTTGAAGATTTCCTCAGATGCTAGAAGATTCTTAGTTGTTCATTTATTTTCAGCATTCATTTTGACACTTGCCACAGTGGTACTTAAAGTCTACTGCTAAATTACAAATGTAAGGGAAAGAATGATAAGTGATAGAAAGGTGACTGAGATGCCCATATGGGCAAGAAGCTGGTTGGGTTGGTTTTCTTTTTCAGACTGAGCATAGAGGGAGCCAAGTGTGACTTCGGGCATCCCAAAGAGAAGCACGTTTCAAGCTGGAGGCATCATCTCCCAAAGAAGATTTTCTAATTCTTCCCAGTTAGAGTTTTCGTTTGTTTAGACAATCCTCTCACTTTAAGACCTCTGAGCATGTGAAGTTTTCATAATTCTCTAGCAGGATGGAAGGTCAAAAGGCACTTCTACAGCTGGCCTAAGTTTGCCTTGCTTCTAATTCTTGACAGATATAAATATTTGAAATTCAGGACAGAGGAACGTGAATTGGCAGTAGTTCTCCAGAGTTTCCAAAATTGTGTTTTGGAATTATTTTGGATTTTACATTCTATTTTATGAACATGTTTTAAAATAACAATGAATAATCATTATAAGAAAAGTGAATTGAATAATCATTACAAGAAAAGTGAATATTTTTCTGTGGCAAGATCATGCTAAATATTTTTTAAATTTTCCAGAACAAAATAGTGTAATAAATATTGTTGTTATGTGCCATTAAGTAGGTTATGACTCATAGTGACTCCATATACAATAGCTCTGAATGCAACTTTATCCTGAGCCAATCTCACTGGCTCTGACACACCTACCCTCATTACCCCAGTTAATGTGTCAATCCATCTCATCTGGGGTCTTCCTCTCCTACATTATCCCTTGACCCTTCTAAACATGATATCCTTCTCCAAAGACTGGTCCCTCCTGACTATATGCCCAAAGTATGCAAGACAGGGTCTCAGAATTCTTGTCCCTAAGGAGCAGCTCTACTGTTGATAGGGTTTTAAAAAATCTGTTATTTAGGGAGTTGATGGCCCATCCTCCTTCCTAGTCTGCCTTAGTCAGGGAGCTCCCTCAAAAACTGTCCACCATGAGTAACTATTATAGTGTTTGACACAGAAGTGGCACAGATTTCAGTCTCACAGCAACCCCATGTTATCCCAGTACTGGAAGACAAGTGCTATACAACTTAGAACAAGGTTCTCTCCAAACACAATTAATGACATCAGAAATGACAAATCAATTTACACGTGAAGGTTAACAAAATAAAAAATGCCCAAACAGGTTACACCCAACTATCCCAGAGGCCAGACTTTATGAAGAGGAGTGTGGCATCATAATTGGAGGGAGACTCATCAAAAACCTGTGTTATGCAAATAACACAACCTTGCTTGTTGAAAGGAGGAATAGTTGAAGCACTTGTTACAGAAGATCAAGGAATGCTACTTTTAATATGGATTGCATCTCAATGTCAGGAAAAGAATGATTTTTACCACTGGTAGCATCATGGTGGATGGACAGTAGATTGAAACTGTCAACAGCTTCATCTTGCCTGGATCCACAATTAATGCCCTTGGTACAAGCAGTCAGGAAATAAGGAGACACACTGCACTGGGAAAATCTTAAGTTAGGGACCTCTCCAAATAATTGATGAGTAACGATGTCAGTTTGAGGACTAAAGTGCGTCTGATTCAGGTCATAGTCTTTCAGATTACTTGCTATGCATATGAAAGCTGGACAATGAATAAAGATGACAGAAAAAGAATTGATGCCCTTGAGCTATGGGCTTGGACAAAAGCACAGTGAACAGCAAAGAGAACAATCAAATATGTCTTGGAGAGGATACATTCAGAGTGCTCTTTGGAGGCAAGAATCATGAGGCTTCACCTCACATACTTTGAGCATGTTGCTAGGAGGTACTATTCCTTGGAGAAGGACATGATGCTGGGAAGAATGGAGGGTCAGCAAAGGAGAGGAAGACCCTCAACCAGGTGGACTGATATGGCCACTCCTGTAATAGGCTCTTGCGTGTCAGGAAGTGTGAGGATGGTGCAGGATAGAATATTGTTCAGATATTTTGTTGATAGGGCTGCTATGATTTGTACTCGACTCAATGGTACGTGACAACAAGGAGCAGCTTGATTTCACCCTCTCCAGGACTGATCTGTTAGTTCTCTTGATATTCCATGGAATGTTCAAAATTCTTCTCCAGCACCACAACTCAAAGGCAGTAATTCTTCTTCTGTCATTCTTGGTCTTTGTCCAGCTCTCTGACACATAGCACATAGTTCCGAAGAACATGGGCTGACTCAGGCAAACCTTAGTCTCTAGACTGACATCCATGCTATTTAGCAGTCTGGAGAGGTCCCCGACAGCAGATTTTCCTAATGCAATTCATCTTTTGATTTCTTAATTGCTGGTGCTGGGAGTGTTGATTGTGGAACTGAGCAAGCTGAAATTTAACAGTCTCAATCTCTTCTCCATTTATTATGGTGCTGCCAATTGGCCCAGTGGTAAGAGTCTTCGTTTTCTTGGTATTGAGCTTCGATTCATATTGCAAACTACAGTCTTTGACCCTCTGCAGCAAATGTAATACAATACAGTTTGCTTTTACTTTGTACCAATATGTTTCTGCAAAATTGGTCCCTGGTGATAGTTGTGTGTTGTGGAGTCAGGATCTGACTCATAGCTGACTCTCTATCAGGTTTTCAAGGCAATAAATTACATTGGAGAAGATTTTCCATCCATCTACCACAGAGCAGCTGTGGATTTGAGCTGTGTGCCTTTGAGATTGTGTGCAGCTTCTTAGCACTAAGCCACCAGAACAACCAGCAATGCTAGTGGTATAAACAATTAAGTGTTCTAATTAATGGGGGGCTCAGATATATCGTATCTGAGATATAAAATCAAAAGGAGAGAACCCAGTATGTCAATGTTGCCTGCCTATGCTTTTGACTTGAGGTCAACGTGTTCCTTTAAACAAGTAAAATGCTTATGCTGGCCAGTAAACTTCATGTATTACCATTTTTCCATTGGATTTGTTTGGGATTCCCAACTCATTAAAACATGCATAAATTACTCTTGATAAATTCCAGAAAGAAAGTCCATGCAGAAGCAACAATGGCTGTGCTTACAGAAGCATAGTCCAGAGCTCTATAGGACACTGCCTTCTGCGGATTCTCCATGTTGACTGTGCACTGAGGCTTCCAGAGCACTGTGTCATGTGTCCACCCTTCAATCCACTGCCCATCTTCCCCTTAAAAGACTCCCACTCTTGGGGAGCTCTGGTGGCCTAGTGGCAAGAAGCTGCACTGCAATCCCAGAGATATGCAGTTCAAATCCACCAGATGCTCTGCCAGAGAAGGGGGGCGGGGGGCAATATCCTCCTGTACCAGTCAGATCTGATTTGATGGCACACACACAAAAAATAATAAAATAAAAAAATTTTAATAAAAGACTATCACTCTTGCCCACTTTCAGTTCCCTTGTTTTGACTTTGTTACATAGGAAGATAATTCTTTGCTCCTCTCAACATATTAATGGCATTTTAGATGTCAATAGACTCAGCTTTCCATCTTAAATTTGAAAAATTGTTTTGAAATGTTGTACCATTCCTTAATATTTCTTTTGTGTATAATCTAAAGGCAGACCCATTCACTCATGTTGTCTTCAACTTGGAACTGACCCATAGCTGAGTCTCCTGATGGTTTTCTGAAGCTCTAAATCAGATGTCAAGAGATTGCCCATCCTTCTCCTGGAGCAGCTGGTGGATTTGAACCAACTGCATTTGGGTTCTCAGCGTAACTCTTTACCCACTAGGTCACAAGAACTCCCGGTAAAGATAAAGAGTGAGGTAAAATATTAGTTTCAAGCCTATAAACTGACATCCAATATTCTTTATTGAACATTGGTCTCATTTCAAACTGAAGTGTTCAAGAATATAAATTTCTCTTTTATAACAAATTCCAGGCTGGGAAGCTGAGTGGAATGGCCAGATTCTGCAAAGGTGCGTTTTCTGGTTTGGAGTTGAGACTAGGGTGTGGCTGTTGCTTGCAATAGGGTGTGAGCTGATTGGATTTGGTTTTGTATCTAAAAAGTTTTTTGGCCACCAGTCTGGGGCTATTTCTAGGATAGGAAGATCAGTGGAACAGCCAAATTCTGCAAAGGTGTGTTTTCTAGTTTTTGTGGATCTCCTGAATAAAACTGGCTTAGAAGCAGGAGTGGCATCCACTTCCAAAAAAAAAAAGAAAAGAAAAGCTTGCCTTCAGAAACTCTATGAACTTGGAGAAAAAAATGAAAGTTTTGTGTTCAAGACTTTCATTCATAGGGTCACTATGGGTTGTCTATGACCTACGACCCTTATCAACAACAATATTTAGAGCAAGCACTGTTATGCTATTGTGTTGTTTAAGAAAAAAGCTCATTAAGGTTGAGTCAAAACCAATTAATGATGACCCTTCGGCAGGTTTTCACAGGCTGTAATTTACACAGGAAGAGACTGGTCAACTTTCTCCCGTGGATCTGTTGGTGGGTTGAAACCACTAGAGAAGCCTTGTTTTTGGATTAACAGTTTAAGGTACAGCTCTAGACCCCCCTGTGTGATTATTAGTCACCGTTAAGTGACTCTGCCTCACAGTGGCCTTATTTATAACAGAGTAAAATGTTCTGTTATCGGGTTTAGTACCATTTTCATTATTATTATGTTTCAGTCTATTGTTGTGGCGATTGTGTCAATCCAACGCAATAAGTATTTAAGATCTTCCTTTTTGTTGATTCTTTGATTCGACCCCTGCCTGGGATGTCCTTTTTCAGGGATTGGTCTTTCCAAGCAAGGTGTCCAAAGTAAATAAATTGAAGTCTTACCATTGTAGCTTCTAAGAAACAGTCTAGTTGCATTTCTACTAAAAATAGAGATGTTTGTTCCTCTTTTAATCTTGTTGTGTTGTTGATTGCTGTTGAGTCAAGCACAACTCATAGTGGCCCTATGAATAAAAGACCTGAAGCCTTTCTAGAACTATCTTAGTTTCTCTTCATAGAGTTTCCAGAAGCATATTGTTCAGGAAGTGGATGCCTCTTCTACTTCCAAACCTGTCTTAAACTGGGAGCTCCACCAAACACTGTCCACCATGGATAGCTGTGATGCCGTTTGACACCCCAGTGGTACAATGGTGTTTTTTTTTTCCCATTGCTCAACTTTCACATGTGTATAAGGCAATTGGAAAAGTAATGGTAACTGTCAGTCTTAACCCTCTTCATTAAATGTCATCTTTGCTTTTTCAACTTTAAAGAGATTGAAGTAGAATTGTCTGACACAATGAATGATTGGACTTCTTGACCGCTACTTTTGTGGACACTGATTTTTGATCCAGGTGGTATTAAAATGTTATCAACTTCAATTTTTCTCCATTTATCGTGATATTTGTTGGTCCAATTCTGAGGATTTGTTTCTCTTTAGTTTCAAGTGCATACTGAAGGCTGTAATCCTTGATACTTATCAGTAAATGCTTCACATTTCCTTCATTTTGTGAAAGTACAATTATCATATGCATGTTGCAGGTTAACATGTTTTCCTCTAATCCTGTGTTCTCCTTTATATAGTCCAGCTTCTTGGCTTACTTGTTTAGTACTGTAAGAACATTATCATCAGTATGGAAATGGAAGCATCTGTCCTTCTCTAACTCCACAAAGGGGAAGAATACCCATCCACAACATCTATGGCACAAAACTCCTATGTGGACATACTCTCAAGGTCTCTCACCTTCTTCTTTCAGCTCTAACATCAAGAATCCCTCCCATAGTGAGTCTGTTAATGTTTCTATGGCCACACAGAACTCTGAAAGAATACTTATAATTATGGGATTTATTAGGAAAGTAAAATGTTAGGGAGCACTGGTGGCCTAGTTGCAAGAAGCTGTGTTGCAATCCTGAAGGCCTACAGTTCTAATCCACCAGCTGCTCCATGAAAGAAAGATAAGCAGTCTCTTCCTGTGAGATTTAACTGCCTTTGAAAACTTGACAGAGGGTCAGTTATGGGATGGTTCCAATTGACGACAATCAACAGCACCACTCAGTCATGTAGTGAAACCTTAAGTCAGTGGCTAGGCAAGCCATACTGAAAAAATCATTATAATACAAGTATAAGATTCTCACCACTGGACCAACTGGCAGCTTCATGAAGACAGACGAGAGATTGAGTTTGTTAATAACTTTGGCTTACTTGGTTCCACAATCAACACTCTTAACACCAGCAGTCAGGAGATCAAAAGACAAATTGCACTGGAAAAGTCTGCTGTCAGAGACCTCTCCAGAGTACTGAAGAGCAATGATATCAGTCTGGAGACTAAGGTGCACCTGATCCAGGCCATGGTCTTTGCAATTACTTGCTATGCATCAGAGAGCTGGATAATAATTAAAGATGATAGAAGAAGGATCGATGCCTTTGAGTTGTGGTACTGAGAAGAGTGTTGGACATACGGTGGACTGCCAGGAGAACAAACAGGTCTGTCCAGGAGAGAGTGAAAACAGGATCCTCCCTGGAGACAAAGGTATTGAAGCTTTGGGCACATGGCCAGGAAGGACCAGTCCTTGAAGAAGGACATCATGCTCGGAAGGGTGGAGGGACAGCGCAAGAGAGGAAGGCCCAGGATGAGATGGATTGACTCAGTGACTGGCGAAATGAGATTAGATCTGTTGGAGATGATGACATTGCTTCAGGATGGGGCAGGGTTCATAGCTGATGTTGCAGGTGACTCAATGACACTGAACAACAACATACAGATTGAATAAGTATGGTAAAAGCATATAGTCCTGCTGTGTGCCTATCCCTCTTTTAAACCGTGTATCAAAGGATACTCTTTTTCTGGTGGGAATGACTGCCTCTTGGACCATGCACAGGTTTTTCATGAGCACAACTAATGTTTTGAGATCATGTTAGATGCTTGAGAAAGAATTCTAGTAAATCCATAGTTAATTAATTCAGAATTTCTTCAGCAGATTTAGCGTTTCACACCTCCTTAATCCCTGGAAAACACTAAAACCACAAGGGACTTTTATTTATCAGAGGTTTATGGTATCAATAGTCTCTAAAGCAATGAATACCAGGTCCAAGTACTATTGTAGCTAAAGGATGATTGAATTAGTTTTCTATTGTTGCTGTAGTAAATTACTGCAAACCTAGTGGTTTAGAAGAAATCCCTGAGAGGCTGTCATGTTTACAAGTGTGTTTCATCTACCAGTGAGCACTTCAGCAGGCAACACACTACTCTTCCAGGACTCCTACAATCTGTTCTTTTTTTTGCTAATTTTGTGTCTAGTGGTTGAGTGATTAACTATTCATTTCTGCCATCCAGGGCAATGTTATCTAAAAGCTGTGAGGCCTGTTTCAGTGCTTATCACAGGAGCTATTTTCTACAGATAAGCTTTCTCTCCTCATCCTATATTTAGTAATTCAAACTGTGGCTTATGAAATTGAGCAAAGCTTTGTGGTATTAAAACTGCTTAACTAAAAGTACCCCAACAACAACAAAAGCAACCAAAAACCAAACAAAAACCTCTTCACTAATGGTTACAGGAGCTCCTAATGGCAAGAAACTGCACTGCAATAACAAAAGTATGTGGTTCGAGGCCACCGGCTGTGAAATCTCCTCCCACGTGATTAACACCACTGAAAACCCGCCTGAGGGTCAGCCATGGGTCAGTTCCTCCGGCTCCAAGGTACTCAACATCAGCAATGGGTTAGGTTTAACTAAGACTTCCTTTGACAAGCTTCAAGCCTTTTTGGTGAAAATTTAAATTCTGTAATCTGAAATTAAAACAAAAAACCTATACAAATATATTTTTCCTTGTTTTGTTTTGGTTTTCTTGTGATGTCTTGTGCTATTTTACATTAATTGAACCCTGGTTTTTAGTTGTTGTTATGTGCCTTTGAGTCTCCCATGACTCTTAGCAAACCTATACACAGTTGCTCTGAACCCTGTCCTGTCCTACACCAATTTCACTGTCTCCAACACACCTGTCCTCATAGTCCCAGTTACTGTGTCAATCCACTTCATCCAGGACCATCTTCTTTTGCATTGTCCCTTTACCTTTTCCAGAACTGGTCCCTCCTGGCAACATGCACAAAGTATGTGAGACAGAGTTTCAAAATCAATGCAGCAACTTGGTTTCACCCCCTCCAAGACAGACCTGTTTGCTCTCTTGACAGTCCACGGTATGTTCAATACTCTGTTCCAGCACCACAACTCAAAGGCATGAATTTAGCTTCTATGATCCTTAATCACTGTCCATTGTTTCTCTCTCTTGTAAATGACTGTGAGTATAGGACCAGCCGGAGAGATGTGTGCTCTATCTAGTCAAAAGACGTACCCTTTCCCCCTTTCCTGTCTGCCTATTCACCCATCCTACCACTCTGAAGGCAGGTTTGAGGGCTTGGATTCTAGCTACACTCTCAGATCAAGGGAAGGGCTTGAACCCTTAGAGGTGAGGAGTAAGTTGGGAGAGGCGGCTATTCCTAAGGGCTTTGTGGGACAGAATTCTTTTACTTCTGAACTTGCATAAAAAGTTTTTTGTTTATTGTGTGTTTGAAGTCACTATTATTTAGGATTCTTCCATGCAGCCAAACATAATCCTATTTCCAATACCATGCAAGTTACTTAGTGCTTAGAACTTAGGACATGTTTTTTAAAAATAAAAAAAGAACAATGCAAAATATCTGCAATGATAATCAAATGTCTTTATTTTCTACAATTAACTTCTTACAATTGTATTGAAAAAATAGTGTCTTCAAATGTTCTTTCACTGTAAGGACGCCGACATGACCACAGATGTACTCTGAGAGAATGTGGGAGAAAAAACAACTAAAACACTTCTCACTACTTATTACTCAAAAACAAGAGATCCATTCCGGTTTTGTTTTACACAGACACACACACTGAAAGGGAAGACCCATGTGACCGAATTAGAAGCCCTTTTCCTTAGCAAAAATAATAGAGCAGAAAAGAGATATTGGTAATTAGTGATCCCATCTGAGAGATTTCTAATCCCATTTGAAATAAAGACACCTCAAAGTGTGGGAAAGTCCAACACATTGGGAAAATCTCCTCTTTGAACAATGTGTTTTTATGACTGTTGGTATTCTCTTAGATGTGAGATTCAGTCAGCATAGTATTCTGTCTGCTTAATATTCAAGTTTTGACACACTGATTACCCGCTCTACTCTTTTGAATGGATAAGTACAGTCTATAAATAAACACATCCACTTTGTTCTATTATTCCCCTTCCAGCACGCCTCACACCATTGGAATCAACCTAGAATCTACTTATCGTTAAATAAATTTTCGTTAGAAAGATACACAGCATGTGAAATTACAGAACTTTTATGAGTTAAAGATCATTTTAGAACTCTAAAATAATATTTACAGTGTAAACATCACAGTTATTACAGTAGAAGAAAATAAACCACAATATTCACAACACAGTATACTTTATTTGGTTTGGATACTGAAATTGGTTTCTTGAATACTTATGTAGAACTCAAAATATAATCACTTTATCATTTTCTTTCAAGATTTCTGGAAAAAAAAGAAGAATTGGTACATTAAGCATCCAATATTTTTTATTCACATCTTCGCATCAATCATTCATCGTCTCATTTGACAACAAACTACTTCTGCTTGTCCTCTGTGTTATCAAGTGAATACCTTCTAAAAGACTGGTTTTCAAGAAAGTAACTGAAATGTGAAGGGTCTCATGAACTGACTATGACTAATGATCTATTTGAAATTTCTTCTAATAGATTTTCAGTTAAAAGTTTAAAAAATTGTCCAAAGCCATCCTTTGAAAGAGAAGAGGGAAAATAAAAATATTGCATAACACTGCTATTATAAAATAGAACAGAGAGGGGTGAGGTGGGCAGAGAATGAGAAAAGAGTGGATAAATAAGGAACACTGAAGTAGAACAGGTGAAGGGAAGAACTGTCTGAAAGGAAGATTTGATTAGGCATTGCACATATGACTCGACAGCACATAGCAACAACAACAATAATTATACATATGAAACAATCTGGAACAAGGATGCCTTGCTGGGTGGGCTGGGGGAGGGATGCAGGGAGGGGGAGAAGAAGACGTGCAAAAAAAAGAAAATATAAATAAAGGCATAGAGAAGAATGGGGGGAAAGAATGAAAACTCACAAATGAACTTACATTGTCAAAAAGCATGAACACTCTCCATTAATATTTAAACCACCACATCATCGTTTTTAGGGAGCTCTGGTGGCCTAATGGTAAGAAACTGCACTGCAACCCCAAACGTGTGCCACCGGAAGCCACCAGCTGCTCTACAGGAGAAGGATGGGCAATTTCCTGTCGTGTAATTCTGAAAACCCGCTGGAGGGTCAACTATGAGTCCGTTCTGACTCAACAGCACACACTAACATCATCATAATTTTAATGTAAAGAAAGATTCTCCTGATAAGTATTCTTTTCAAGAAACTATTTTAAATTTTCTTCTTTGAGGAAAGGTATTTGTTTCTCTAAAACATTTGTACATAATAACATTAGCATGCGCAGCCAATGTCCCAAGACCTCCCTTAGAGAAGAAGGGGTCATCGGTGGGCAAAGGCAATCAGGCAGCTGTGTTCACAGTCAACTAGTCAATTTTTGATGACTTTCATACAAACCTTGATATTTAAGAATTCAGACAAAACCATGAATTGTCTTCAGTCTGAAAATGAAACTCATTTATCTCCTTGACCTTATTAGGAGTCAGAATCTGGCCTAAAAAGTATTATGGAAACACAGCTGTATCCATTCCTTTATATATCTTAGCTATGGCCACTTTCATACTATATTTGCAGAATTGGTTTACTGTAGCACAGAGGATACAGCCCACAAAGCCCAAAATATTTACTCTGCAGTCCTTTAGAGAAAGAGTTTGCCAACCTTGAATACAGTCATGGCAAGAATTTCTTTTAAGCATTTAGCAACTATTATAAATAGGTTGAGGGGGAAGCAGCTAATGTGAAAGTTAATCTAAAATTACTTGAGGGATAATTGTGTCTTATACCCATGTTTATATAAAAGCAGCCTTAATAACAAGCACATGACATCACAATGGGGGAGGGGGAAATCCTCTTACTATTGTTTTCATTACTCAAAACATATTTTTACCCTGAGTGTTATTAAGGCCATTATATGTCATTGTCGGTCAAACCAGATTTGACTTTTGTTGCAAGTGGTTTTTGTTTCAAGGGTTACACTTAGAACTGAGTGTTTTATATTTTCATGATGGCGAGGCATGCTGTATTGACAATGCAACTCCCTGTTCTTAAATTAAGTGAGATGATAACAGTCAACTGTAGGGCTAAACTCTCATAAAATAAAAGAAGTCAGGTCACTTTGTTTTACATTGTAACACCAGAATATATATCTAAGTCACCTAAGAAAACCATTCATAATCCAAACTGCTCATTGGGAGACTTTCCTCTTAGGTGATCTGAACATTACAAGGACAATTTTAAGATCGCCAACGAATCAGGGTCCACTTTAAGTAGAATTGTACTTCTTAGATGATATATCTTCATAAAAAATTATTTAAGCTTAAAATTTTTCATCATATAGCTCTTACTGACTTGGATTAGTAGGTAGATATTAATTATTGTAAGAAGACAGCAGGAATACACAGATGTACCCACCACCGGAAGTTGTCAATAGTTTTGCTCCATGGGGTATTTTCATCATTTCTCTAACTCTTCAACAAAGTCAGGGGTTTCTCCTTCACTGCTGTGAACCAGAAAAAGGATATTGAATGTGTTGTGCTTCATAAGAGAAAGTCAAACAATTAGTAGCAACTCCAAAGGGATAGAGCGTTTCTGTTAGAGAATAGGGAACAACTTAGAGAGTATGAATGGTTATGTAACTCGAAGAATGCAATCACTGAAAGGTGCATGTACAAACTGCTGGCTTGGTGTATGTTTTGCTGTGAATATTCTCAACATGGACAACAACGACAAATATATATATTACAAACAACAGTAGTGAAAATCTCCATATATTTTTTTGTGTGCGTGCATATGTACAAATAAACAGTTATGTGTGATGTTCATTGTTCTCTGTAAAGTACATTTTGGGCAAAAATATGTCCTCTGATGCTAGTGGATATTATTTTGTTGTTGTGAGCCATCGAGTCAGAATCAACCCATAGCTCACCCTCCATGGTGTTTTCAGAGGTGGTAAATTGCATGGGAGGAGAATGTGCATCCTTCTCCCACAGAGATCTGGTGGATTCAAACCAAATGGATATTAGAGAAGAGCATATTATTATGTGTAAATTACTATCTAATTCTAGAGGTTCAAAGTAATTCTTATAGAATTATAATTTGGTGGGATAAGAGAGTCCTTGTCGCTGATTTTCTCATCTAAACAAAATTCTTCTGAATGCTCATAGCTGAAACAAAAGCAATAGGACTATAAGAGAGTTACCTTAAGGTCTTAGGTTTCCTATTCCAGTATATACATATCGTAGAGAGAGAGGCATTTTATAGAACCCAAAATTATAAAAATCACTCATAGTTTCAGTTGGTAAAATAAGTGTATTGAATGTGCATGAGGAGTTGACAGGAGACTTCAAAGTTTCCCTATATTATCAAATTCCAATTTGACTGCACTTTTCCCTCTTTTGTTATTTTTTTTTTATTTTTATAAAATATGTCCCCAGATGCAGACTGAATGTGTCTATAGCCATCAGTCTCAGGCAAAGCAGGATGTTAGGATCAAGTGTATTTGAGCTATCACCCTGTCTAGGGCTCAACCCAGAGACACGGTTAACCACAAGGTTGGGAGCTCAAATCCACCAGCTTCTCCTCCAGTGAAAGATAGGCTTCCCTTAATATTTACAATCTCAAAACCTGATGGATAATTGCCACGGGTGAGGATAAATGTAATGATAATGAGTTTGGGTTTTGTCTTGTTTTTTGACTTGAGTAATGCCCAGATATAGTGTTTTTTACATTCTCCAAGTCATCTACTATGAAACAAGGTTAAAGATAACTGTTCCACATAGCATGTGGACATATGGAGCCCAAGTATGTCTATGCATAGAGTGCAAAGTAAGTTTATATGCAGAGCTCTATTTTGAAAGTCACAGAACATTTCTTATTTGATAAATTGTCTTTACCTCCTCTTCCCATTCAGAATTGAATTCAGGTACTTCTTCACCGCCATTTGTTTTCTGAGACGGGTGTAGTTGTCCGTGAAGACTGCATCAGAATGTCGTTTGATTGGTGTATTGTCTTCTGAGATGTTACTGCTACAGAACATGGTAAGAGGAAATCAAAGGAATTTAACAAAGGTACCAATGTTCCTCATACTTTGAAATTCTATACAAAAAAATTCTAGCCCAGTTCCTTTCTTGTTATTAAAAAAAAAAAACCCAACCAAACATGAAATGGAAAATACACTGAGTCAAAAGCTAGAGGAATGAGAAATAATGTGGTAAAGTTTTGCATATGCTAGGACTGTCTTAAAGCATATTCTGTATCTAAATAAATAACAGAATAAATAAATAACCAGATACTTGCTGCTACGTCCTACCATAGGAAGTTAAAGTTCTTTAAAAATAAAAGGGTGCTTTGGAAGCTATGCCTCTCTGCCAAGTGCCACTTAAATATCCTAATGACGCAGCTTTTGACAAGAGAAAAATACCTTCACCTTCCTTGCTTTGAACACGAAATACAAAAACAAGTCTTACAGTTGATCTGAAAATTGTCTTTCAGTTTTCACTATGTTTTACTTATTCTCTAATGTCTCTGGTTCGATTTGATGGCCAAATTGTTAGTTAAAAGTATTTAAGAAAAATTAAGTTGTGTCCGGAGGCACTATGATATTACCAGAAAGACTTATTTTCTTAATCTATATGTATGGTATATTTTACTTATGAAAATAATTTATTTTTATTTAGGTAAATCAAATATTACATAAAGATTATCAGTTTTTAAGCTTAAATTATTTATAGTAAAAAAATCCATCAATTTACACATTAAGTAATGATAATGCTTTTGATAAAAGTCATAAATTCCCCTTACCTAACTCGTTTCCCAATCAGGGACTCAAGGTATTTTTTGGCAGAAAGTTGGCCCAAGAGTCTGCTGTAGTCACTGGTAAAAACTCCATCAGCATGTCTTGCATTTCTAAGACAAAGAACAAAATATAGTTACTATTTTGTAAACCATTTCTACAATAGAATCTTGATCATTAAATGAAAAGGAACTTAGCTTATCATGAAAGCTGCCCAAGTTAAAAAATTTCCTAAAACATAAT
>NW_006399774.1:4114237-4126611 GCF_000299155.1 Elephantulus edwardii | reverse complement strand
CTCCTAGTTATTTATATCAAGACATAGTCTGTACCTTCAACATAAGATTTGGAAAAAATGGAGTTAACTTTAAATTTAGGAAGTTTGTCTCAACCTTAACTGATGTTTCTCAGTAGAATCTTAAAATTCATTCTTCTTGAGGACATATTGGTGTGAAAAATATATTTAAACTAGTGCTTTTTCCTGAATAAAAATATAGGCAAGAGGAAAATATTCTGATTTTTTGTCATTTATTTGGCAAAATTATTTTGTAACAAAGTCTAAGACAGAATCTTAGGGACTCTTATCATTAAATCCTTTCATCCAAACAAGGACAGTATTCTTTGTCTCTAGCGTAGAGCTACTCTGTATTTGAATACAGCTCAGCATCCACTTCCTAAACAACACGCCTCTGGAAACTCTATGGACTTTGAGAAATGTCGATAGTTATAGAAAGGCTTTAGGCCTTTTGTTTTTAGAGTCACTATGAGTCATGCTCGGCTCCACGGGAATCAACAACGGCTAGACAAATAGTTTCAGGGATGAGCAGCTCTTACTATTAGACAAATTTTTCTTTACATTGAGATGAAACTCTTATGTTAGAACCTACTCCGTTTTGGAATCCAAATGGCTACAATTTTACCAAGAATGGGGCAATCTGTGATTTTGGAATGCTGTGCAAAAGAATGTAAGTATACATCCACATCCCTCTGCTTCCAGCCTCTCCCACCCCTCCTGGATCCTTATACTCATTCTACAATAATGGTCTTATACAATATTTATGCTTGTGGGACTGAGTTAATTCACTCAGTATAATGCTCTCCAGTCCCTCTCAAGTTAGGTAATTATTTACAAAGTTATTGCTCCTGCGTGCTGCATAGTATTCCATTCTGTGAATGTACCACAATTTCTCAATCCATTCGTTTGTGGTTGGACATTTGGGCTGTTTCCCTGTTTTTGCGGTGGTAAACACAGGTGTACAAATCTCAGTTTGTGCCTCAGTTTTCATATTCTCAGGGTATATTCCAAGTAGTGGAATAGCTGGATAATATGGAATTTCTATGCTCAGCTTTTTAAGGAAGCATCAAACTGCCTTCCAGAATGGTTGTACCAATTGACAATTAAAATTTAAAAAAATTTCTTTAAAAAAAAGAATATAAGTTAAGGGTTTGTTCATCTTAACTTGTTACAACCTTTCTACATAAAAATAATTGCAGACAAGAAAGCTTTCACTAAAAAAAAAAAATTAAAAATAAAAAAATTTTTAAAAAAAAAAAAAAAGCTTTCACTAAGCCAGGCTGAATGACGCCAAGCCACATGGAAGGTGTAGCATGAGAAGAGAGAAATGACTATATGGTGAGATGAAGACATTTATGTTTCCAAGATAAAACTCAAGTAACTCACCTGGATACATCATAATAGGGTGTGTCATTTTCAGCTAAAGCATTTTGCAAGAAGTCAGTGTCTGCTTGTAGTGAAACTTGATCGGGTTCATTTGCTAATTCCAGTGGTATCCTGTCACCCAGCCTAAAGAGGAAAAGTAGAGCAGAGGGGTAATAGTACATCACTTTGTTAGAAGAAAGTATTCATGGCCTTACAGCCATTTAAAGCATGAAACTCAAAATCTTGAGAAGTATCATTCCCGTACAATGCTGTGGATATAGAGTGGAATTGAACACAATAATCTTTGTGGTTTATGATCATAAAAATAACGCAGTTTCAAGTCTCTTACAACAGATTCAGATAACTTGCACTAGCTGGATGGTTCAAATATCCAAACTACTTTATCCAATTCTACATGAATGTTAAACAAAGTATATTTCTTTTATAATATCTTCATTTGGTAGAGGGAAAAGATCATAAATCTGAAACATTTTTATGCAAAACAAAGGTTGGAATTTGATTAAGTGTCAATTTTTTAAAATTGGAATATTTTGTGCATATATAGATGTTTATTATGACTTGTTTCAAACATCAAGAACTGCATGTTAATTGCTTGTCTTTTTCAACATCCCTCAGCTTTGTTTTAGAACTTGGCTGACTTCATTTCTCCATTGATTGAGTCAAAAGTATCCATCCATCTATGCATAGTTACTCAAATTAATGATTTTTGTGAAACCTTTGGCTTCTAGTCTTACATATTAACATAACTTTAGTAAAGGATTTATGATGCTATAGTAGAAGACTGAAAACAGCTATGATTGTATCTTGGATATTTGTAGATTTTGTGGATGCAAATAGGTTGAACTATTAAGCTATTGAACACTATTAAAAGTGTATTTGTAGAGGTGTATATGTTATAGACTCTGACTGGATGTGTCAGCTCCTGAACATTTGTGAATCTCTTGATGAGATAGTAATCGGTGGTTAGTAATAAGCAGTCCCAGCAATCAATGGCCATGTCAGCACTCCTGTGATTGCTAATCTCTTGTGACAGTAGTATTCATTCACATGGAACCATTCTGTTTCATTACAGAGCTGCCTAAGATGAAGCTTTAAGCTGGTTTCACAGAAAGCACTAACAGTTAAGAGATTATTCTCCCAAATAAGAATACATCTACCTTGAGCACAGAATGAGGAATGGGCAAATAAATGACTCTATTTCCCTCTTCAATATATTGATGCCTATAAACCAGAAGGAAAAATCAAGCTAAAAAATTTTCATTTACTGATTCTTGCTTTTCTAACATAAATGTATTTTATTTCAGGTAGAATTTTAAATATGCGTGCTGTTCTGCTTTGTTAATTTGAAATGCAAAATACAACTTGCAGATCAGTGAAACTGAGGATTTAGGATTAAAACTAAGTGATTGTTGTTATGTAACACAGAGTCAGAACTGACTCCTAAGTGGCCATCCAGTGGGTTTTTAGAGTCAGTAAATTGCAGGGTAGTTAATTGCCCATATTTTTCCCAGGGAACAGCTGGTGGATTTGAACTGTGTACCTTTGGATTGGTAACACAACTTCTTACTACTAAACCAAATTGTCTCAGTTAATAAATTATCCCATATTTTATAATATCAGCAAATGGAGTTTTGCCTATAAATGTCTGTCCAACGTGATTTTTACTCATACTTCACTAATAATATTCATGTCATGGACATCTGAAAGAAACTATTTGTTTTACTAATTGGTCTTGAAAAGGAACCATCAGATCAGAAGTGGATCTTAGCCGATATGGTTATGGCTAAAAGCTTACTACTTACCTGAAAATGTCTCGGATGAAATGAAAGTTCAACTTCTTGTCCACCTTATTTGCAAATGGGATTAGCTTATTCCTAATCTAGTCTCCAGCACTGTTTCCAGTGTCCTGGGAATGAATTCCAGACCCTGAAATAATTTTTCTGACCTGAGGCTGAGAAACATGTGCTCAACACAGCACTGAAGACATTGTAAGCAAACAATACATAGTTTCAAAGTTGAGTTATTATAAATGGCATAAGAAGACTTCCATTTCAGTGGAGAAGGAACATGTAACTGTGTGAGTTGAAGGCGAACTCACCTCAGAGAAGGAGGAGCTCTGAAAAGAGGCCATGCCAGTGTGTGTGAGAAGACGCTGCAGAGGGCCAGGAGCAGGAGGAACTGGGGCTTACTTCTGGTCTCCATCTCTGAGCCTGCAAAGGGAGAGTCACATCAGCGTGTGCAGCCATCGTGCCCCCAGCAGGGTGATTCTTTCTCAACTTCTTTGGTGAGTTTGTAGACAGACGTTTTCCTCACGGAGGAAGAGTTAACCAGTACTGTGGTTACTGCTTAAATAAAAATTTCTTTTAGTGATGGGTTCTTAAATAAAAACTGGTTCTATCTGCCACCTGTCTCTTACTTGGCACAAGGCACTCAGGTATGTATTGAAAGCCACACTGTATCTCTCCCCTCACAGGAATTTACCCTAAGAACATTCTTTCTATAGTAGAGCTGTAGCACCCAGATTTAGTATCTCTTCTGACTAGACAGACAGCTTAAGAAACTATTTCTCTTATTTTTATGATTTTTATATACAATTGACAAGAAACTGGGATAACAGCTATCAGATTATTTTTCTACTCCAGCAAATGCTAAATTTGAGTTTCTTTCTGTATGTTAGTATATGTATTAACACAAAACGAGTCTGATTCTGTATATGCACATATACAGAATACATATTCATATTCACATATACATATTTTTTTAACCCACATATTACTAGGAATTTATTCTCTGAGTTTGAACAACTTAATAGTGAAAAGATTATCATTGAGCCATGTAATTATCTTTTTCTAGAAAATAACCTGAAAAGCAATCTTTTGGGGATTTTTATTTTTACATTTTGTTAATTTATTGCTTGAGTTCTAAGTGTTATTTAGACAAAAACTAAAGATGAAAGGGATATTTCTTTTGCTTTCTGTAAATGTCACAACTTAAACTGAAAATAAAAAGAGAGTTAAATGCTTTCTGGTTTCACTGAAACAACTTAAAAAGCACAGCACTTAGGAAATAAGTTGTAAGCTTTAAAAATAAATGTGCTCTCATGAGATTGTGCAGTTTGATGGGGGAGAGGAAGGGAAATTGGAAAAGTCTCTTCTGGGAAAGAATATATTAGAATTTTGTAAATAAATGAGCATAATAATAAAAAAATAAAAATTAAAGAGACACCAAAAAACAAACGTGCCCAACAAATCTTCAGTCAAAAAAGTATATACAAGCAAATAGAAGCCTAATAAGTGCATATTTTTAAAAAATTATTCATTAGTGATAATAATTAATTAGGCTGAGTAAAGCACGTTGCAAACAAAAATTTAGTACCAGAAGTTGAAACTTTTTTTTTTATACTTACCAGGTGACTTGAGAAATTTGCCTTTTACTGTTTCAAAGGAAGAACACTGTAAAATTATTTTTTTGAGAAAGATTCAATATATCCTGAGAAAAGTTTTAAGAGACAGGGAGAAATGGATGGAGGGCAGATAGAGAAAGTTTTTACTTACCTGGCTAAGTTCCTTGGGAACGTCCTGTTCTGAAGGAGGGTGTGGCGCTGTCTCAGGTGCTGAAGTCCTGGGAGTCCAGGAGAAGCCCTAAGGTTTTTCTGGTCCTGCTGCTACACCAGACCTTGCACTGGCTAAGGGTTGGCTTAGGAATCGCCAGCTCTGTTCTTCATTCTCTGACCAGCATTTCAAAGCCCATCATTTTATAGGGCTTCCACTTAGGGCTGAGCAATCGCAAAGCTCTCAGAAAGACGTCACAATAGTACTCCCATGGGATGAATAGGGTTTGACGTTCTCACCTAGTCGTCAGTATGTCTGATTTATATGAATATATAGTGAGTAACTTCAAGATGCAAAATATAAAGAGGAAATTTAGTTTTCTTCCAACAGAATTTACTATTCTTTAAGCAGCTCATTGTGAAATGCTTTAATCTTTACCTCAATACTAATGAAATAAGAGAGTAATTATAGTGTTACAGCCAGGGCCACTTAGGTGCATTCAGGAGAGAGGGATTTAATATGCAAGAATAGATACAGAAAGCAACAAGCATTTACAGGTAGAAAATTCTCCTTCATTACACAGTATTAATTTTCCAAAGGCTTTGCTATTTTGTACCATCCATGTACCATCCTGATAAAAATCTTTCTGGAGATCTAACCTAATTTGAAAAACTTCTAGAAATAATTTTCAATTTTTCTACTAATCTTTTTTTCCTTTAGGATGACACTATCTATAATAATAAAGTTTCAGAAAGGCTCATAATTGTGTAGAAGGCATTAACAACACTGCCATTTCATATGTGTAGAAAATGTTTTCATTTCTTTCGCACTTTTACAGACATTGTCTTAAATTAGTTGAAAGATAAATTGTTTTCAGATGGTGTGTCTCCAGGTATTTACTGGTTTACTTCTCCTTAAAAAGTATTCTCATCATATTTATAAGTCTAAACATTAAACATTATGCAGAATTCTTTTTCTCTCTCCTCCCCTACCCCCATATTAGCTCCATTTATATAAAAAACACATTCTTAAAAAAAAAAAACCACATTCTTAATGCAATCACTTTTCTGAAAGTAAGATGGATAACATTTGTAAAGAATTTGTTAAATACTTAATTTTTCTGCGTACGTTGCCAACTAAAAGGAGTAGCCTATCACCATTGATTCAGAGTTAAATGTAAAAATGCAGTTTTAGAAACAATTTCATGAACAAATTAAAACATTTTCTTCCCTTTCACTTTTTAACTTTCCAATGTATTTAGTCTTTTATGTTCTTATTTGAAAGTTCCTCAAGAGAGAATAGCTTAAGATCTCTTTATCCTACTACAATCTTTTAGTATCCATTTACTTTGTTCAAAGCCAGGCTGGTTCAGGAAAAGACTATCCTGGTATTCTCAATCATGTTTTCTAATCCAGTTACAAGAAAATTAAATGAATTAAATTTCAAAATGTCTGGAAATTTGTTTCCCAGTTGACAGCTCTGACTTAAGCCAGAGTTCCTGTGGCTTAATTCCAGGAAATCTTTTTTTACCTGATTATTACAAACTGGAGGTTGAAATGTTTGTCACATGGAATTTTTTATTCTTCACTCTCCATCACCCAATTCTCCGTGAAACAGTTTTCTTTAGGAGCAATGACAGCCATGCCAGCTGATAGGCAGTCACACAAAAATCGATGCTGAATGATAAGCAGAAAAATCTAACAGAAGAAAAGGCAGAAAAGTTGATTGTAACTGAGTCTAAGGAATTACTTGGCATTGACAGAGAGTAAATGTAGTCAATGTTTTCCAATAGTAAGTAAATTCTCTCCCCTTACAGTAATAAAATAAAAAGAAACAATTCCATTTTATTATCTCTGTATAAAAATAAATTAAGTTGAAGAGTTGCATTTTTCCTTATGTATTTAAACTAGAAAGTAAACCGGAATTTCAAAATGGTATCATAGCACCATCTACAGGTTCTAAGCCTTAAATCAGAGATGTATGAATTTACTCCCCCCATAGCTAAGAGTTTAATTGTTTTGTTTTGTTTTTATGCTTCATTTATGTACATTTCCTCACCCCGCTCCTTCCTTCTACCCACCAAACTCTGTGACCCCATGATTTCCCTCCTTTATTACCCACCCTTAACCCCCTTGCTTCTCCCCTACCCTCTTTGAATATCCATACATGTCTATCTGGTTATTCTTCTGTTTTTTTAGAGTAACGGTCTTATACAGTATTTGTACTTACATGCCTGAGTTAGCTCACTCAGCATAATGTTCTCTAGCCTCTCCCATGCTATATGTTATTGTGTTGTTGATTGCCTTAGAGTCAAGCACAACTTATAGTGAACCTAAGAACAAAAGGCCTGAAGCCCCTCTACAACTATCGACATTTATCAAAGTCCATAAGTTTCCGAAGGCAAGTTGTTTAGGAAGTGGATGCCACTCCTGCTTCCAAACCTGTCATAGCATGTTATTGTTGTTATGTGCCATTGAGTCACCTGCAATGTACAGCTACTCTATGTACAGCAGCTCTGAACCCTTCCCTGTTCTGAGCCAGTCTCACTAATTTTGACACACCAATTCCCATTGTCCCAGTCACTGTGTCAATCCATCTCATCTGGGGTCTCCCTCTCTTGTGCTGTCGGTCAACCCTTCTGAGCATGATGTCCTTCTCCAAGCACTGATCTCTCCTGGCTACG
The DNA here is from genome assembly GCF_000299155.1 of Elephantulus edwardii. NCBI lineage: Eukaryota > Metazoa > Chordata > Mammalia > Macroscelidea > Macroscelididae > Elephantulus > Elephantulus edwardii. Next base: position 4,118,994 of record NW_006399774.1, on the reverse strand, counting down.
TGCACAGAGTAAGTGAGGGGGAGTTTCAAAATCCTAGCCTCCAAGGAGAAACTTGGTTTCACTCTCTCTAAGATAGACCTATTTGTTTTCTTGGCAGATCATGGTATGTTCAAGACTCTTCTCCAGCACCACAACTCGAAGGCATCTATTCTTCTGTCAGCCTTAGTTATTGTCCAACTCTGAAGCATAACTAGTAAATGAGAAGACCATGGCCAGGATTAGGCACACCTTTGCATCTAGACTGACATCATTGCTCTTCAGCACTCTGGAGAGGTCCATGACGGCAGAGTTTCCCAATGTAAATCATCTTTTGATTTCCTGACTGCTGGTGCTAAGAGTGTTGCTTGTGGATCTGAGCAAGCTGTAACTGCTAACAACCTCCACCTCTTCTGCATCCCTCATGGTGCTGCCAATTGGCCAAGTGATGAGAATCTTTGTCTTCTTGATGTTGAACTTCAATCCATATTGAAGACTACAGTCCTTGACCTTTTGCTGCAATTGCAGGTCTTCAATTTCAGCAAGCAGGGTTGTGTCATCTACATATTGTAGGTTGTTGATGAATATTCTCCAATCTTGATGCCACACTCCTCCTGCTTCCCTCATGATCTGTTCTGCATACAGACTGAAAAGTTATGGGGACAGGCTGTATCCCTGACACACTCCTTGTACTTTTCAAAATCATTGTGCAGCAGTACTGCATGGTGGTCCATGGTGTGAATGTACCACAATTTCTGAATCCAGTCATTTGTTGATGGCATTTACTTTTTAAGTCTGCTTCTCTCGGTTTCTTTTCCAACAGTGGCCTGTGTTAGTTAACATATATATGCATTCAGTAAAACAAACATACAGAAAGGAATACTATAGTTGAATTTGTTCTGAATTCTTTGTTACTATAAAACTCTGTAAATAACAAGTGTTAATTATTGAAATATTTTTCTTTATTTTGACATTGTTGTAATATACTGTTGAGTTGGAACTGACCCATAGTTGACCCTCCAGCATGTTTTCAGAAGCAGTAAACTGCACTGAGAGTGACTGGTCATTTTTCTCCTGCAAAGTAGTTGGCAGATTCGAACTGTGACTCTTTGAGTTGGCAGCACAATTCTTTACTACTAATTTTTTCCATAATCACACAACATGATGAACATGGACTTATTGAGTCATAACTTTCTCATATCTCGAGCAAACTCTATTTCCTGCCTTAAGGATTCTAAAATCAATAGCTCCAATGAAGGTGAGGGAAATTTGTATTCATGTAGACTGCTGAAACGGACCTCCTATTCTGAGTGGCCAAGATCCTTCTTTATTAAAAAGTAAACTGATGTTGAGAGAGATCAAATACATTTCAGAGGTCACTGAAGAGGTCAATACCAAACATGGGATTAGAGAATAGTTTTCTGAGCTTAGTTTGATAGTCTTTTCATTTAGACCTGGCAAATTACTGTCATTGATACCATTACACTTAGTCACTATACAAAGAATGTGGTGGCATTTAACCATTTCAGGGGGTAGCATATCAAGGACCAGTAATACTGAAGTCGAAGCTGCACTGAAATCAAGAAGTAAGTGGTTGTTCAAAGAGGGAAAAAAAAGAAAATTGTGGGGCTTAAAATCAGGGAAGGTGTGCATCAGACATGCATCATTTTTGCCACACTTATTCACTCTGTAATTCGAACAAATAATTTTTTTAATGTTGTAAGTACATATACATTTTTAATTTTTTTTTATTTTATTTTTTTTTTTGTGTGTGTGTGTACCATCAAATTGGATCTGCCTGGTACAGGAGGAGATTGTCCCTCCTTCTCTAGTAAAGCATCTGGTGGATTTGAACTGTGAACCTCTGGGATTTCAGTGCAGCTTCCTGCCTCTAGGCCACCAGAGCTCCCTTTTTTTTAAAAAAAAATTTTTTTTTAATTAAGATTTTAGTGAAAGTCTATAGAAAACTTGGATTTCCATTCATTCATTGTTGCATATTTTTCTCCCTACTCACACACCCAGTTTGCTTTTCTGTTTAGAAAAAAATTACGTCATTGTTGCACAATCCCGCCCACCCCAGTACACTTTGTTATGCATCTCCTGTTCTGGACAGTTGTCATGCAAATAATACCTAATCATATAATCCTTTTAAACAGTTCTTTCCCTCCTCTGTTTCAATGCAGTTTATGTTATTTATCCCCTTTTCTTAATTCACCCCAAACCTCCATGTCAGTCCTGTTTTAGAAGAGTGGCATTATGCAGTATTTGTCCTTTTGTTGTTTTTTGTGTGTGAGTGGTTTTTTTAGTATTTGTCCTTTTGTGACTGAGATATTTCACTCAGCATAATGTCCTCCAGGACCACTCATATTGTAAAATATTTCATGAGTCTCTTGTTTTTCAGTGCTGCATAGTATTCCATTGTGTAAATATACCACAGCTGCTCTATTCATTTGTTTGTCAATGGACACTTGGGTTGTTTCCATCATTTTGCTCTTATTCGCAAAACAGCAATAAACATAGGTGTGCAAATATATGTTTGGATGGCAGTTCTGATTTCTTTAGGGTATATTCTCAGTAGTGGAATTGCTTGGTCATATGATATTTCTATTTCCAACTTTTTGAGAAAGCACCATATTGCCTTCCAGAGTGGTTGCACCATTTTATACTCACCAACAGTGAAAAGAGTTTCCAGCTTCTCCACAACCTTTCCAGCATTTATTGTTTGCTGCCCTGCTGAATTTTGCTATTCTTATTGGGGTGAGGTGATATAGTTGTTTTGATTTGAATCTCTGCTAGGGCTAGAAATTTTGAACATTTCTTCATGTGTTTGTTTCCCATCTGAATGTCTTCTCTGGTGAAGTGTCTGTTCATATCCTGTTCCCATTTTATCTTCTTGTGGTGGTCGAGTATTCTATAAATTCTAGATATAAGTTCCTTATCAGACATGTCATTACAAAATATTTTTTCTCAGTCGGTGGCTTCTCTTTTTAACATCTTGGAGAAGTTTGTTGATGTGGATAGGGATATGATTCTTAGAAGGTCCCATATTTTTTCTTCTCCTGGTTGTAAGTTTTTCAGGATCCTTGGAAAACTATTCATGATATGGGTTAGGGCTTCTAGAGTTCTTCCAAGCTTTTCTCTGAGGAAGTTTATAGTCCTTGGTTTTAGTTTTAGGTCCATGATCCACTTTGAGTTGGGTTTTGTGTATGGTGTATGGTGTAAGGAGTAGGTCTTGCTTGAGTTTTCTCCAGATAGTTTTCCAGTTTTGCCAACACCATTTGTTAAAGGGTCTGTCATTTCCCCACTTAACTGATTTCATCTTCTTGTAAAAAAATCAGTTGACCATAGGTAGACAGGCTGATTTCTGAGTTCTCAATTCTATTCCATTTATCTATGTGTCTGTCATTGTACCAGTACCACACTGTCTTGACCACCACAGCTGTGTAATAGGATTTGAGTTCAGGGCATGAGATGATTCCTACTTGTTTCTCTTTTTAAGAAGTTCTTTCTTTATTCAGGGTCTCTTTCCATTCAAGATGAAATTGGAATTTGCCTTTTCCATCTCCTTGAAGAATGGAATTGGTATTTGTATTGGGATTTTGTTGAATTTGTAGATTGCCTTTGGTAGAATTGTCATTTTCACAATATTGACCCTTCCTTTCCATGAGTAAGGGATGTCCTTGCATTTCTGTAGGTCTCTTCTTGTATCCTGTAGTAATGTTTTGTAATTTTCTTTGAATGCATCCTTTGTTTCTAGTTAGATTTACTCCCAAGAATTTAATCCTGTGATTAGCTATTGTGATGGGTATTGGAGTTTTTTAAGCTCCAGTTCTGTACTCTCTTTGTCACTATTGAGAAATCCAGTTGATTTTTCTAAGTTGAACTTGTATCCTGCCATTTTGCTATCCAGTGGTTTTCTTGCTGAGTCTTTAGGGTTTTCTAAGTATACCATCATATCATCAGCATAGAGAGATAATTTTACCTCCTCTTTGCCAATTTGGATACCTCTTATTTCCTCCTCTTGTCTTATTGCTATCAGTAAGACTTTCAAAACAATATTGAATAGGAGAGGTGATAGTGGGCATCCTTGCCTAGTTCCTGTTCTCAAAGGGAATACCTTTAGTCTCTCTCCATTTAGAACAATGTTGGCTCTTGGATTAGTGTATATACTTTTTATTATGTTGAGGAAATTCCCCTCTATTTTTATTTTGTTGAGTGTTTTAATCAGGAAAATGTGTTGGATTTTTTCAAAGTCCTTTTCCAGATCAATTGATAAGATCATGTAGTTCTTGTTCTTTGCTTTGTCAAAGTGATGAATTAGACTAATTGTTTTCTTATAATTGAACCATCCTTGCATACTTGTCATGAATCCCATTTGGTCATGTTGAATTATTTTTTATGTATAATTGTATTCCTAGCCAGGATTTTATTCAGGTTTTTTGCATCTTTGTTCATGAGAGATATTGGCATATAGTTTTCTATGATGGTGTCTTTACCTAGCTTTGGTATCAAGGATATGTTTGCTTCACAGAATGAGTCTGAGAGAATTCCATCTTTTTCTATTTTCTGAAAGGCTTTATGTAGAATTGGTGCTAGCTCTTCTCTGATTGTTTAATTAAATTAACTTATAAAACCATCTGGTCCAGACTTTTTTTGCCTGGGAGTTGTTTTATTACATTTTCAATGTCTTCTTTTGTAATGGATCTGTTCAGGTGTTTTTGCCTGGATCAGCTTAGGGAGGTTGTGAGTTTCTAAATATTTGTCCATTTCCTGTAAGTTTT
>NW_006399774.1:4091594-4111190 GCF_000299155.1 Elephantulus edwardii | reverse complement strand
ACTTTTGACTCAGGGGAAGATTTCCTTCAGTTATGGAGAGATATGACCTGTGATTTAGTAGTCTCATCTGTCAGACAACACCTGCAGCTCCAAGTTGCCCTAGGCTAAACACAGCTCATGCTTTGGGAGGTGAGAGGAAATGAAATTCATTCACCTGTGATACTGATGTCTTTGGCACAGTTCAAAGTGGTGATAGCAGGTTATCTTCCAGGCTTTGGGGCTAAAGTTTCCAGTCAGTGGGGCCAGGTTCTCCAAATGGTGGGGTGAGGTCCTCCAGCTTGTGGAGCTGGGACTTCCAGGTGGCAGCAGTGGTATTTTCAGGCAGCAAGTGTGGGACTTCCAGGCAGCAGGAGTAGGATTTCCAGGTGGTGGGGTTGGGACTTCCAGTTGGTAGTTCTGGGATTTCCAGATGGTGAGCAGAGTGTCCAGGCAGAGTGCCTGTGGCAGACTTCTAGATGGTGGGTGGGAGTGTGCAGTTAGCAGTGTAGGGTCCTCCAGGCGGTGGGTTCAGGCATCCAGGTGACAGGGCTGGGGCCTGCAGTTGGACAGGGTTTCATCTGCCAAGCTGCAGTTATGTGGTCTAGTGCTCCAGGCAAGAGACCAGTCCAGGACACATTAAGAAATTTTCAAGGCAGGTACCTAGTTAATTGACTGGCTACTCAACCCAGCCCAGAGAGTGAAACAGCTTGGAGAGTGACCTCAACAAATAATTTGAGGGATTAAATTATATAAAGAAGAACTTGGATTGTGGGGTGGAAGAAGGCTCATTAACAAATTTGCTGAAAGTGAGGGGGAAACTTGGAGCAATTACTGATGGAAGCAGGGACTGTTACCTACAGTATAGATTATACTCCAGCAGATGGAAAGCAAAAGTCCTCAAAATTGAACCACTAAACACTATAAGGAGAAACAAAAGAAAGCTGAAATTGTCAAGGGTTTAATGTTATCTGAATCCAAAATCAATTTCGATGGAAATAGCAGTAAAGAAAACAAACCATTGAGAAAATGTGCTGCAAAGGACCTGTTTAAAGTGCAAAAGAGCAAGCATGCCATTTAGAGGATAGAGTTTGCCTAACCTAAGCCGTCCCTACAAATACAATTAAGTGTTCTGAGATTTCCATTCTTTTCTTCTCAATGTTAGCCATAAATTGTTATGGTCTGTGCAGTCAAATGCCTTTGCATAGCCAATAAAACACAAATAATCATTCTTCTGGTGTTCTCTAATTTCAATATGTATCCATCTGACATCAGCAGTGATATCCTTGATGTCATGGCCTCTTCTAAATCCAGCTTGAACTTCTGGTTCCTGATCATTGTACTAGCCGTTTTTTAAGATATCTTCAGCAATATTTTGCTTACAAAAAATATTAATGATATTGTTAAATAATTTCTACATTCTGTTAGATCACTTTTCTTGGGGATGGGGACAAATATTAATCTCTTCCAGTCAATTGTCCAGGCAGCTCTCCTCTAATTTTCCTGACATAAATTGATAAGCACATCTCGGGCTGAATTTGTTAGTTGGAAGACATCAATTGGTGTTTCATCAATTCCTGGGGCCTTATTTTTTGCCAATGCTCAGTGCAGCTTGAACTTCATCATTCATCATTCATCTTGTTAATATGGTACTTCCTGAAATTTTCAGTGTCGACTAATTCTTTTTGAGACAGTAATTTTATGTATTCTTTCTGTCTTATTTTGTTACTTCCTGGATCATTCAAGATTATGCCCACAGAATTTCTCAATATTATAACTGCTGTCAGGGAATTCTCCAAAATGCTGGAGATAAATTATGTCAATTTGAAAACTAAAGTGTGCCTGATTCAAACCGTAGTCTTCTCAGTCATCTGCTATGCAACATACTCAACAATGAATAAGGATGACAGAAGAAAAAGTAATGCCTTTAAGTTGTGGTGCTGGAGAAGCATACTGAATATCCCATGAACTGCCTAAAGAACAGATTTGTTTTGAAAAATGTGACACCAAAATGCTACTTGGAGGAGAAGATGACAAAGCTTTGTCTTTCATACCTTGGACATGCAGCTATGCGAGGCTACTCCTTAGAAAGGGTTGTCAAACTTGGAAAGGTAGAGAGTAGCAAAGGAGGGGAAGATTTTCAACAAGATGGATTTGACGTGGTTACTTCAGTGATGGGCTTTTATGTGACAGAGAGAATGATGATGGCACAGGACAAGGCAGGGTTCAGGTTGGCTGTTCATAGGGTTGCTAGGAGTTGTACTTGACAGCACCTAACAACAATAACCGCTCACGGCATTGTATTTTTCAACTGACTCATATACATTTAAAAATTGGACAGTGATGACCAAAGAGTTGATACCTGGCAAGGATGATGAATTTTTTTCCAGTTGCTTTTGGCATAGTCTCAGGAGGAACCAATCCTTAGAAAGAGAGACATCATTCTGGGAAAGGTTGAGAGTCAGAGAAAGAGAAGAAGACCCTCAACGAGATTGATTGACTCCGTGACTACCACAGTGGACTTAAGCATGATGGAGATCATAAGGATGGTACATGACAGGCAAGGTTCAGATATGTTGTTAATAGGACCATTATGCAATGCCATTGACTTGAAAGCGCCGAACAACTACAACATGACTTCTCAGTGTACTTAATGTATTCTCTTATCTCAGAACATACTTGATTCCACAGGGAGCCCTCTTTCTGTAGCTTCCCACCTCTGTTGGATACTCTCAGAAAATTGCCTCTCTGATTCATGCTAAATTCTTTTCCATACTACTTTGTTCCTGGGAATTGACCTCTACAGACTGCTTTACTTAAATTCTATTGTCCTCTCTCTAGTTTCTGGTTAAATGGGTCCAAAGAGTGGGACATTAAAGAGGGAAGCTCTGGTGGCCTAGTGGTAAGGAGTTACACTGCCAATCTGAAGTCATGCAGTTCAAATCTACCAGCTGTTCTGTGGGAAAAAAGATAGGCAATCTCCTATAGTGTGATTTATTGTCTCTAAAAACCTGTTAAGAGTGTCAGTTATGATTCAATTCCCAGTCAATAACACATAACAACAACAACAAAATAGGGGATGAGGAGAAGAAACCCTGGGTCACTTTTGGTTAAGCATTATCTTGTGAATGGTAAACTAATAAGTTGGGACATACCAACTTTCTATAGGAGAAAGATGAGATAGTCTATGCCTATAAAGATTTATGGACTCCATAATCATATTGGTCAGTTCTGGGTCTCAGAGTCATTGACTTGAAAGAATAGGTTTATAGTAAGAAGGAAGAGAGTTCTGTTTATTTACTCCTTCTAGATGTCCCAGTGTAGTGTAGGGCTGCAAACCAGAGGAGTCAGCAGTTTGAATCCACTAGTGTTTCCATGGAGATGGATTAGCAGTCGATTCCCAAAAAGATTTACAGCCCCAGAAACCAAATGGAGGGTGGGTATGAGAACCTACTCAAAGACAGTGGGTTTAGGTCTTCAGGTCATTGTTTACATGGGGCTGCCTCCTTCCTTTTAAGAGAAAACCCCACTCTTGCAACTGCAATTTAGGGTTTCCTGGAATTCTTCCCTTTTCTTTCCCCCTCCTAATGGTGACAACAACTTCCTGCAGCTTCTAGTTTTAAATCCTTGGTCCTTCCACTCATTTCACTAACCATGCCTATATCTCATTAAAATGTCTTCAATTAACCTTGAGAGAAAGTCATGCATGATTGAGTAGGGCACTTAGCCCTACTCCCAATCTCACAGTCAGCCTCTCACTTCTAAGAATGGCCAAAAACATTTAATTTTTGTTTTGGACATCCTTAGAAATCCACCAGTCTTGAAAGTTTTAACATTTTTGAACATGAGTTAGGGTTAAAGTAAACGATGTGGAGACCAGCAGCAAAGTCACTCAAAACAGATCAGTTGAATTCATGAGCAATTGATTTTGGAAGTTACTGAAAACACTAATAAATTAGAAGCCTGTTCTGGCTCTAATAGCTACTTAAGTCCTTCCAGGAAAAGAGGCTGGATTTATTGCTGACACATGTCCAGAGGAAAGGTCAACAAGCTGTCAGAAGCCAAGCATCAAGCTCTGATTGAGATCTTTGTATTTGCTGCATATGGTAGAACAATCTTCAAACACAAACATGAATCCTCCAGGCACCTGTTCCTCAGGAAGGAGTCACTCATTGTCTCAGAATCAGGAGTTGTGGCTTTTTAATAAACTTCTTAGTCATCATTCTGATATCTTACATCTGTAGCCATTTCACTGTACTTTCCAGTCCTGGAGACTCATCATGGTCTAATTTATTACTCATAAAACCATAATTATCAGCTGGAAAGAATTTACCATAATTTATCTCAACCACTTCGTCCTGAGAAATTACAGCAAAGCCAATATCCAAATCCATATGCAAAAATACAAGTGACTTCCTAAGTAACTTGGGTAGGAGGGCTGGTCATAGCAGATTTCTTTTCTGTCTTCAAGTTTACTGACTTTTTGTTAACTCTGTCAAGTTAGTCCAATGAATGATTTTCATAGAAGTACTGGGGAAAGCAAAGAAAAATGAGGAGTGAAGAAGTATGAAAAAGAAAAAGTTTGCTCATGAGGATATATTGCAGGCAGTTAATAAATGAGTATTGTTCTTAATAAATGGATAAACTCCATGGATTGACATTGTTTTCAAATGGTTTTTATCCAAAACATAAATAAAAAACCCTGTTTTTTAGTAGCTTCCGAACAGGGACATGACTCTCCAGGTATGACTACATCAATCCCCTTTGCCTTCTGGAGGTCTAACTAAAATACTATTCAGAAAGAGAGAAAACCCATCACTGATAATTGTTCTAAAGTAACAACTCTGAGCTCCAAAATTAGATAGGAAAAGCATATAGTATTTCTTTGTTTTCTCCATATGTAAGAAAGACCATCCTTAATAATTTTATTGTAAAATGAATGAAATGGGATACTTTTAGTGGTTGTTGTTGTTGTTAGGTGCCATTGAGTAGTGTTCAACTCATAGTAACCCTATGAACCAAACCTTGAACCAGCCTCACATTCTCTGATACACTTGAGCCTGTTGCTTCAGTCACTTATAAATCCACCTGGTTGAGGATCTTCCTCTCTTCTTTCTTCCATATTTCCAATCATGATGTCCCTTTCCAAGGAATAGCCGCTCCCAGCAACATGTCCAAAGTATGTGAGATAAAGCTTTATCATCTTTGCCTCCAAAGTGCACTCTGGCTGCACCTTCTCCAAGACATAGTTGTTTGTCCTTTTGGCCATCCATGGGACGGACGTTCAGTACTCTTCTCCAACACCACAGTTCAAAACCACCAATTCTTCTTCTGCCATCCTTATTCATTGTTCACCTCTCAGCAGTATGGCAAATAATTAAATAGACCATGACCTGAATCAGGCACACTTTAGTCCTCAAATTAACATCATAGCTCTTCAACAATTTGCAAGATCCCTAACTATCTATTTTCCCAGAGTTAAATATGTCTCCTGATTTGCTCATTTGCTGGGACCAAGTGTATTGATTAAGGATCCAAGTAAGATGAAGTTGTTGACAGTTTCAATCTTCTCTCCATCTATCATGATGTTGCCTATTGGTGCAGTGGTGAGAAGTTTTGTCTTCTTGACAATCCATATTGAAAGCTGCAGTCTTTGATCTTATGTAGCAAGTACTTAAAGTCCCCCTAATTTTCAACAAGTGAGGTTGTGTCATCTGCACAAGAAGGTTATTGACTAGTCTTTCTCCAATCCTGATGTTCTTCATAAAGTTCAGATTCTCAAATAATTTGCTCAGTATGCATATTGAATAGACATGGAGAAAGGATACAACCTTGACACATACCATTCTTTATTTTAAACCATCTAATATTCCCTTATACTGTTCATATAAAAGCTTCTTGATCTAGGTATAGGTTTTACATAAACACAATTAAGTGTTCTGGGAGCACCAGTCTTCTTAATGTTAGCCATAATTTGTTATGATCCACACAGTCAAATGCCTTTGCTAGGTAATAAATCATAAGACATTCTTCTGATAGTCTTTGCTTTCATCCAGGATCATCTGACATCGGCAATGATAACCTTGGTGTGATGGCCTCTTCTAAATCCATCTTGAACTTCTGATAGTTCTCTGTCTATGTACCATTCTAGCCATTTTTGAAGTATCTTCAGCAGTATTTTACTTACATGTGGTATTAATGATATCATTCTATAATTTGCACATTCTGTTGGACCACCTTTCATAGTAATAGATATAAATATAAATATCTTCCTGTCGGTCAGCCCAGGCAGCTGTCCTACAAATTTCCTGGCATAAACCAGTGAACATGACCAAAGCTGCAACTATCATTTGAAATATGGCAGTTGGTATCCCATCAGTTCCTGGGGCCTTATTGTTTTGCCAATGCCTTCAGTGCAACTTGAACTTCTTTCCTCATTACCGTTGCGTCTTGATCATAGGCAGTCCCTGAAATATTCCAGTGTCGGACAATGTCATTCCAGACACAGATATTAGTGACCTCTGAGAATTGCACTTTATTGAGACATATGATGTTGTTGTTGTTATGTGCCGTCGAGTCACTTGTGACTCATAGCGACCCTATGTATAACAGCCCTAAACTCTGCTTTGTCCTATGCCAATCGTGCCATCTCCAATACACCCATCCTAATTGCCCCAGTCACTGAATCAATCCACCTCATAGAGGGCCCTCCTCTCCTGCGCTGTCCCTCCACCCTCCCAAGCATGATGTCCCTCTCCAAGGACCGGTCCCTTCATACAATATGTCCAAAGTATGTTAGACGGAGCCTCAGAATCCTTGCCTCCAAGGAGCCACCCGGTTTAACCCTTTCCAGGATGAATCTGTTTGTTTTCCTAGCAGTACATGGTACACTCAATACTCTTCTCCAGCACCACAGCTCAAAGGCATCAATTCTCCTTCTATCCTCCTTAGACATTGTCCAGCTCTCTGATGCATAAAAAGTGATTGCAAAGACCATGGCCTGTATCAGATGCACCTATAGGAGATCTTAATATTTCAGGCAGGGGGGAAAAATTCAAATGTAGATTTCCAAATGTGAAAATTTTTGGATAACAAAACTGAGGACTCGTAAGGGGGTCCACCGTCACTAAGCTTATTTACTGACAGAGGAGAACTGCAAATCTTTATACATATGAATTGCTTCCCCTTTCTCCCTTGGAGCCTCTGGTAGGCTTATAATCTGATGCTTAACTCGCTGCACCACCAGGGCTCTTTAAAGGATGGCCAAATTTCCATTTAGTCTCTTTTCTATTGCTCCAACAGCTTGCAATACTGTCCTACTACCTCTAGTCTTAATTTTTTCTTATCTTTTTGCCAAAATGCTGCCAGAGTATTTAAAATATAGCAATAACAACAAGCTTCTCTGATCACATCACTTCTAGGTTAAGGTCATTCTGTAGTTAGTCCTGGCTCTTAGGCTACTGGCCAGATTCAGGCTGCTTCCACACCTACGTCACCTTGATCTTCTCTCTTACTCTTCACTAATCTCTGCCCCATCCCCCCATAATCTAGTCCCAAGCCATACTGAATGACTTTCAGTTCTTTGAAAGTCTTTATTGTTTAGTCCCTTGATTTTTTTTTTAAGGAAAACACATTTTAATCACTCTTCCTTTCAAAACACAGCTTAGAGGAGACTATTCAAATAGCTCTTAACTGTGTTCAGCCTGCCATTCAATTCTGCATTTCCCCTAACATAACACTGAACTTGCCATGTTATTACAAAACATGACATTTATTACACCTGGTGCCATGGTGCTAGGTGACTATTTAAATAAATATATGAAATGGAAATTGTTTTTTCTTCAGCTTTTTTAGGTTTGAACTCATATATTTTGCTATTGTTATATTGGCCCTAAATCTAGTCTTTCTTTTCTTTCCTCAAATCTATCTTAATGGTAGTATCTGATACTGTTTTCATAAGCCCTTTTAGTTTTATCTTTTGAAAACATTTCTCAGCTGTGTCCATTGTTTCTTTAACGTTAACTCTCAGTACACAAGAAATAGATTGCTTTCTAGTCCCTGAAAGGAATAGAAAACATATAGTTGGAGCTAACCAGGTTTTTATTTTTTTTTAACTTCCTCTGAAGTGGAGATACTGTTTTTATATATGTATTTTTTATTATACTAGTTTATTTATAAAATTCAAATACATTACTTTCCAGAACAGATTCTTCCAATTTCCTTCATCCCACACCCATCAAATTGTGCAACTCCATGATTAATCACCCCCTCACCTTGCACGTCCTCACCCCTCTACTTCCACCCCTCCCCTTGGATCCTTATACTCATTCTACAATAATGGTTTCATACAATACTTGTCCTTGTGGGACAGAGTTAGTTCACTAAATATAATGCTTTCCAGTCTCTTCCAAGTTAGGTAATAATTTACAAAATCATTGCTCCTGTATGCTGCATAGTATTCCATTGTGTGAATGTCAGTCCATTCATTTGTGGTTGGACAGTTGGGCTGCTTCATGTTCTTTCACTGGTGAATCATGCTGCTATGAACATTGGTGTACAAGTCTCCATTTGTGCCTCAGTTCTCATTTTCTCTGGGTACATTCCAAGGACATAGTGGAGATACTTTTGTGTAAGTCGTTCAATTAATGATTCATATATTAGTATTTTAAACTAGATACACATTGGTCTAGGTCAGCAGAGTTCTTTCATAAAATAGTCTATCTTTGCAAGTTGTTCATTTTATATGCCTTCTCTCATCCTTCAAGGGTTATCTCCACAGAATTCTACTTATAGATTGAGAGAGATCAAGAGATCAATTGAAAAAAAAAATTTAAAAAAGAGATCAATTGATCAAAATATAGATAGATCTCTCTTAGTATTTTCCACCATAAATGGAGAAAAGTAGTTTATTTAACTATGTCTCTCACTGAAACAGAGTCTTAGGTATCATTACGCTCCTAATGCTAGGTACATTCCAAGTGCCTCCTCCCTAAATGCTTGCTGATCGCAATGAAGCCAATATTTTAAATGAGGGAAAAAATAGAAACACACACACACATACACACACGTATTTGATCTAGTAAGACTTTCAGACCTTTTGTTCATAGGGTTTGCTATGAGTCATGCTCAACTCAACGGCAATCAACAACAACAACAATCTAGTAAGTATTGTGGTGTTGGAGAAAAACACTGGACATCTCATGGACAGCTAAGAGAACAGATATGGCTTGGGGAGAGTGCAGCCAAAGTGCTCTTTGGGCGCAAGAATAATGAGGCATCACCTCATATACTTTCACCATGCCAATATGGCAACTATTTCTTGGAGAAGGACATGATGCTGGGAATGTTGGAGGACTGGCAAAGGAGGGACAGACCCTTAACTAGGTGGATTGACATGGTGACTGCTCTTTTGTGTCAGGAAGTGTGAGGATGGCACAGGATAGAACAGGGTTCAGATCTTTTGTTCACAGGACTGCTATGAGTTGTGGTTGACTTAACAAACCTAACAACAGCAACAAGTACTATTTAATCATAATTAATCTCCTCCACTTCTGAGGCGAAAAGAAAGAAAATTCCAAAAATTCTCTTATGTGGAAATAAGTCCTAAATGCTGTTATAATTTATAAACCTGCTGGAATTAAATTAATTGAATTTCAAAAGCACAGTGTTTTCAAATATTGTGTCTCAAAGAACTAGATATCTGATTTTGTGGCTGTACTTTAAGTCTGCTTTAATAATTAACAAGCTATAATGTCGTTAGGTACCATTAAGCTAACTACAACTCATAGCAAGCCTATGCATGGCAAAACTTAACCATGTCCTGTGCTATCCCCATCATCTCTGATATGTTCAAGGCTGTTGTTAAAACCACTATCAATCCATCTTGTTGGATTCCTCTTTCTTTACAATTGCCTACACACCAAATCCAGTCTATTACCTGTTACATATATGTGTTTGTGTATCACAAATTAAGAATAGATTTTGCGTTTTAAAATAGTTGGAATGCTTTAAAATGTTTTATAATATGATATTTTATTAAATTCATATTTTTTTGGCATCCCCAAGATAAGTTTTCTTGAAATAGCCACATTCATTGATCTGTGGTGCTTTCGCACTACAAAGGCAGAGTTCAGGCACTGTGGAAGAGACTATATATATCACAAAGGCAAAAATATGTTCTAACTGGCCCTTTACAAAAAAGATCTGTCAACTCTTGTTTGCTATACATAAATGAAATATTTTTTAAATATCATTTGCCTTTGATTTTTTTCATTTTAGACTGATTTATTTATAAAACTTGAATACGTTGTTTTTCTCATGAAATCTTTCACATTTCCTTAACTGCTCTTTGCCTATGGTTTTTTAAATGTGGTTTTTTTTTTTCACTCTGATTTAGTTACAAAGTTTGAATACATTCTTTTTCACAAAAGATCCTTCCCATTTACTTCACCCCCACCCACCCATTGATTTGTACAACCCTATGATTAACACCTTACCCCCCCCCCATCCCCACTGCTCTATTTCCACCCTCCCCCCCTTGGATCCTCATACTCATTCTATAACAATGGTTTTATACAGTATTTGTGCTTGTAGGACTGCGTTAGTTCACACAGCATAATGCTCTCCAGTCCTTCCCAAGTTAGGTAGTAATATACAAAATGATTGTTCCTGTGTGTTGCCTAGTATTCTGCTGTATGAATGCACCACAATTTCTCAGTCCATTCGTTTGTGATTGGACATCTGGGCTGTTTTCATGTTCTTGTGATGGTGAATAATGCTGCTTTGAACATTGTTGTACAAGTTTCCATTTGAGCCTCAGTTCTCATTTTCTTGAGTTATATATTCCAAGCAATGAAATAACAGGGTCATATGGAATTTATATGTTCAGTGTTTTGAGGAAGCGCCAAACTGCCTTCCAGGGTGTTTGTACCATTGTACAATCCCACTAACAATATAAAAGAGTTCCTATCTCACCACATCCTCTCCAATATTTATTACTTGCTGTCCTGTTAAACTTTGCCACTGCTACTGAAATGAGATAGTATTTAATTGTGGTTTTTATTTGCATCTCTCTTATTGCCAGTGATTTGGAGTATTTGTTTCACATGTCTGTTGACATATGAATTTGAATATCCTCCTCTGTGAACATTCTTTCCATGTCTTTTGCCCATTTTGTAATTGGGTTGTTAGACAAAATAACATGGTACTGGTACAGTGACAGGTACATAGATCAGTGGAACAGAATTGAGAACCCAGAAATGGACCCTGCTATCAATGGTCAACTGATACTCTACAAAGAAATAAAACTTATCAAATGGGGAAATGACAGCCTCTTCAACACATGGTGCTGGCAAAACTAGACTGCTACCTGCAGGAAGCTGAAACAGGATCCACATCTCACACTATAAACAAAAATCACTTCAAGGTGGATAAAGGACATGAGAGTAAAGCCCCAAACCACGATGTTCAGAAGAGCCAAACTGGGGTCAAACTTAGAAGCCCTAGTCTATGGTATAAAGAGACTGCCAAATACAGTCATAAATTTACAATCTAAAGAGGATAAAATTGATGAATGGGACTTTCTAAAGATTACATCCCCATGTTCATAAAAAATGTTTTCCAACAGGGTGAAAAGGAAAATCTACTGACTGGGAATAACATTTGGCAATACCACCTCATTTATAGAATGCTCCTGGACTTCCACAAGAAAAAGTCTACCTTTGAATTTTAATGAAAATTGTAGAGCTATAAGTTGCTATACTACTGATACTGGCTCATGAACAGACAATCTGAAATACTTTTCACCTACTTCTCACTTTTTCAGGCTTCTATTCACTTCAGAATTGAGATTTTTCAGAGAGGTCAGTTTGAGCAGAATACATTTGAATATTCAGTATACTCTAACTTATTTCATTAACAGCTAGAACTTTAAAATAACACTTTCTAAAATGTGAATGAGTAAATACAATGTTAAGCATATTAATTTTCTGGGCAAGTTTGATAAAATAGATACAGTCTATTGCTTCTGACCTTGGAGCTAAGTTGTTCTCTTACGTACTTTTCCATTTAGATAAGAATACAAAGGCAAAAAAACAAGTGTCTTGGCTCTAAAGGAAATTGAGAACTAGTGAGAATTACAGACATTTTTGTAAATAATTATCATTAAGCATGTTGGCCAAAAGAGAAGTATCATATATGGTAAGAAACTCAGAGTATATTTCTATAGACATTGTATCAATGCTGAGATCTATGGAATAGATGTTTCCTGACAGTCATCCCCCAAAACAAAAGAGGGGAAAACGTTGCAAGAAAATGGAAAAACATTTGAGAAGACCTTGAAATTGAGGATAAATTAAAAAACTGATATGTCCCATTTACTATAATCAGTTGAGTGATCTGTAAAAAGCTAAGAAATGCTTATTAAGGAGAGAGGATAGTCATGGGTCAAAAGAGTTCCAGCTTTATGAAAGGCTTAGGACTTACGGGAATGGGAAGTCAGTAAGTAGAGATAAAATAGGGGCAGATATTTGTTTTTAAAAGCTCACTCTGTCTTCTCTCTGTGCAGTAAAATTTCAGTACTGAGTATCGAAAGGCTCCTGTATCAATGTGAGTGAAAAACCAACTTTCTATTTGCACAGGATAGGTAATAAAGCAGGTTATTTCTGTCAGGATGAAAGTTCCTTTTGTAAACATGGTGAGATTCACAGAACATGGATGAAACGCAGAAAGGCTTTATGACGTCTCCAGTCTCACAGTGCATGTTGTGTTCTGTGTTATCAATTTGAAACAGACCCATAGCTGACCCTCTGGTGGGTTTTCAGAGGCAGTAAATCACACGAAAGGAAATTGCTCACCTTTCTCCCATGAAGCAACTAGTGGATCCAAACTGTGCACCTTTAGGTTGGCAGCATAGTTTCTTAACATTAGGCCAACCTTTAGACATAGAGCAGATTTATAGGACATGCTGACTTAAAGTGGAGTAAAACACAGGAACTGGGCAGAATTGAGTTAGTGAGCATCATTCAAATACCCACAGAACTTTAGGAGGAAGATTCTTTTATGGTTTAACTTAATTACTTTAAAAATAATTAGTATTAATATTTTGTATATCATTTTGCTTATTTTTCTGTTGTTGAGAATATATAGTGCTGCAAAACATACACTATTTTAGCAATTTCTTCATGTGTCATTAGTGGCATTGATTTCATTCTTCAAGTTATACAACCGTTCTCACTGCTCCCAAAGGTTTCTGTCATAACTTTGGAGTTGCTGTTATCCTATTAATCCCAAATAGATACCACGATTACTCACTCTATCTGAGAGCTGAGAGCTGGACGATGAGTAGAGATGTCAGAAGATGAATTGATGCCTTTAAGTTGTGGTGTTGGAGAACAGTGCTGAATATCCCACAAACTCCAAAGGGCTTGAGAATGTGCAACCTGAATGTTCCCTAAAGGCAAAATTTATAAAACTTTGTCTCACATATTTTGGACATGTTGTTAGGAGAGGCTGTTCCTTGGGAAAAGTCAGAAAAGGATGAGAAGATCTTCAGTGAGATGGGTTGATATAGTGTCTGCAGGAGTGGATTCAAATATTTCGGGGATTGTAACGATGGTGCAGATTAGGACAGAGTTCAGATCTATGGTTCTAGGGGTCCCTATGTGTCGTATTTGATCCATAGCACTTAACAACACCTTTACTCAATGTCTTCAAGATAAAACCAATCCACAACTGACCCTACAGCAGGTTTTCAGAGGCTGTAAATCACACAGGAAGATGGCTCATCTTTCTCCTATGGAGCAACTGATGGAGTCAAACCTTTAGCCTTTGAATTGGCAACACAATTCCCTACTCACTAGGCTATAGGAACTCCCTCTCAAATAGATGGAACATCAAAATTATAGTAATAGTTAACTGCAACTGAATTAATGTTACAAAGTACTTTTAAAAGAACATCTTTGCTGAAAGATCCTCTGTTCAACTTGGAAACGTTGAGCCTCTGCATCTATAAGCATCAACCTTCAGAGTACTAGTTAGGTAGGATGGGCAAATCAGCAGTTGACTACCTAAAAGGAAACTATTAGGGCATGAGGTATGAAATAGCTAGTTTACATGCTTTCATGAAATTAGTTGTTGGTGGAATGATTGTAAAGGACAAAAACAAACAAACAAAAAAAACCACCAAAGCACCCTAAACACCTCACAATATAATGAATGAAATATAATGTAAAAATTTTAAAAAGAACTTCTTTGAGTAAGATTTTTCATTCTTGCCTAAGACTGATACAGAAGAAAAAAAAATATCATTGGAGTCAAGAAAAGAGATATACAGTATCACTCACCTTAACAGGAAGCTGAAAAAAATTAATGCTTTCATCAATTGTATCTTCTGTCAAGAAAAGCATATTTCCAATACGTCAGGACTATTGAGTATAAAAACCACCAAGGAAATTCACCCATGGATTGGATTTAAAATGAAAAAGATAAAGATTCAATAGCTTTAATGTCTAAAATCTTCACTTCATGTTGTCCACTCATAAACTGAACCAGGAACAGCTTATGTCAG
Source organism: Elephantulus edwardii (assembly GCF_000299155.1). Taxonomy (NCBI): domain Eukaryota; kingdom Metazoa; phylum Chordata; class Mammalia; order Macroscelidea; family Macroscelididae; genus Elephantulus; species Elephantulus edwardii. The sequence continues at coordinate 4,096,648 of NW_006399774.1, read as the reverse complement.
TCCTCAAATTGACATCATTACTATTCAATAATTTGTCAGGGTCCCTCACTTCAGACCTTCCCAGGGCAATATGTCTTCTGACCTTATGAGGTGCCAAGGGTATTAACTGTGGATCCAAGTCATATGAACCTGTTGGCAGTTTCAATAATTTCTCCATTTATCTTGATGTTGCCTATTGGCCCAATGGTTAGAAGTTTTATTTTCTTGATTAAATCTACATTGAGATGGAATCCATATTGAAGGCTGTATTCTTTGATCTTCTGCAGCAAATGTTTCAAGTCTTTCTCACTTTCAGCAAGCAAGGCTATGTCATCTATATAACGTATGTTGTTGATGAGCCTTCCTCCAATCCTGAGGCCACATTCTTCTTCGTAAAGTACAGCTTCTCCAATAATTTTCTCAGCATACAAATAGAATAGGCATGTTGTTGTTGTTATTGATGACTGCTGTCAAGTTGAGCATGACTCATAGTGACCCTATGAACAAAAGACCTGAAGCCTTTCTATAACTATCATTGTTTCTCAAAGTTCATAGTGTTTCTGGAGGTATGTTGTTTAAGAAGTGATGCCACATGAAGAAAGGGTATAATACTGTGGGATTTATCTTTCAATATGATTATTCCTATCCATTGTTTTATTTTGCTATATAGATGGTCAGGAATATGTGAATGGGGTATGTTAGCCTATCCACAAGGGGGTTGGCTATCTTCAATTCCACAAAAAGGATTGGTCAGTCTCAACAATCTACAAGGAGATTGGCTAGTTTCACCATTGAGTTGAGCAAGCCAGGACTGAGAAACAGACAGAGCTTTCTGTGCCATTGAAGGAGAAGCAAGGGAATGTAGGACACCCTTCTGGCTCTTCCTACACAAATGGAAGCAACAGCCATGGATGAACTGGAGACCTGATGTGAGTTGGGACCTTGTAAGTTGGGGGTGGGGGCAGGCAGAGCCATTATTGGCAGGACTGAGAACTTTGTTGGACAACTAGAAGAGGGAAGCCAATATTGGAAGGACTGAGAACTTGGGAATACTGGCCTAAAGCTGCAAGGCTTGAGACTGAGGTATCTGCCTATGCATTTTGGGAGCTGTCTTGACTGTCTTCTGTTATTAATTTGAATTATAACCTTTTGACTTCTCTAACATGGTTCTGTTTGGTATGTGAGCTATCACATCAGATTTTGAGTCTAAAAAAGGAGAAAGAAAGACTGGTGTTGAGATGAGTAGAAGGAGGTGTGGAGGTGTGGGATATATGTCTGACCTCATGAGAATTGGTTTTGTGTTATTGATGATATTGATTGGGACAGTTCTCCTTTGTGAAGTTGGTAAAGGTCAGATATAGGTATCTGCACATGGTCCTTGCTCTTTTTACAAATCCTGATGTACACTTTTTGGATACTATAGGTAATGTTAGATGGAGTTTGGCTGAATGCAGAGAGAACCAGAGAAATGTCTATCTGTGTTTCATTGACTATACAAAGACATTTGACTCTGTGGATAATAATAAACTGTGGCTGACTCTGAGAAGAATGGGAATCCAGAACACTTGATAGTACTTATGCAAAACCTATACTTGCATCAGGAGGCAGTTGTCAGAACAGAGCAAAGAAACACTGCATGGTTCAAAATTGGAAAGGGCCTGTGCCAGTGATGTGCCGTATCTCCATACCTTCTCAACCTATATACAGAACAGACTATCTGGGAGGCTGGACTCTAAGACGAGAAACGTGACATCAGAACTGGAGGAAGATTCATCAGCAATCTACAGTATGCAGATGACAAAACTCTGCTTGCTGGAACTGAGGAGGACCTGAAGTGCTTGCTGCAGGTCAAGGACTGCAACCTTCAATATGGATTGAAGCTCAACATAAAGAAAACAAAGATTCTCACCACTGGAACAATTGACAATATCATGATAGATGATGAAGAGATTGAGATTGTTAACAGCTTCAGCTTGCTTGGCTCCACAATCAACATTCTTGGTACAAGCAGCCAGGAAATTAAAAGACAAACTGCATTTGTCTACTGTTAGAAAATCTACTGTTAGAGACCTCTCCAAAGTACTGAAGAGCAACAATGTTAGTTTGATGACTAAGGTGCACCTGATTCAGGCCATGATCTTTGCAATTAATTACTATACATCAGAAAGCTGGACAATGACTAAGAAAGGAGAATTGATGCCTTCCAGCTGTGGTGTTGGAGAAGAGTATTGAATATACCATAGACTGCTAGGAGAACAAACAGGTTCATCCTAGAGAGGGTGAAACCAGACTGCTCCTTGGCTCCTTGGAGGCAAGTATTCTGAAGCTTTGTCTGACATACTTTGGACATGTTGCAAAGAAGAACCAGTCCTTGGAGAGAAATGTCATGTTTGGGAGGGTGGAGGGACAGCACAAGATAGGAAGACCCTGGAGGAGACAGATTCATTCAGTCACTGGGTTAATGAAAGTAGATGTGTCAGAGACAATAAGATTGGCACAGGATAGGACCGGGTATAGGGCTGTTGTACATAGGGTTGCTATGAGTTGCAAGAGCACATAACAATAACAACAGTGTTTCCATGTTCTGTTCACACAACAGTCTCTTGGTTTAGATACAGGTTTCACATGAGCACAACTAAATGTTGTGAGATTCCCATTTTTCTTAATGTTAGCAATAATTTGTTATGATTCACACAGGGCTGCCAGTTGGCCCAGTAGTGAGAATCTTTGCCTTTTTGAATCCATATTGAAGACTACAGTCTTTCTGCAGCAAGTGTTCCAGGTCCTGTTCAGATTCATCATGCAAGGTTGTGCCATTAGCATAATGTAGGTTGTTGAGTCTTCCTCCAATCCTGATGCCACATTCCTCTTAATATAGCCCAGCTTCCAAAATTATCTGTTCCACATTTAGATTGAAAAGGTATGGAGATATGTATGGAAGTATGGAGACAGAACACATCTCTGCTGTACTTTTCTTGATTTCAAACCATGCAGTATTTCCTTGCTCTGTTCTGAGGACTGCTTCCTACATATGCTTTATGTAACTAAAGTGTATGTCAAAGTCAACCTCAAGCTCAAACCCATTGCCATCAAGTGTACTCTTAACTCATAGTGGCCCAATGAGACAGAATAGAATTGCCTCATAGGATTTATGATACTGTAAATCTTCATAGAACCAGCGTCGTAAAACAGGACTGACATCAGGGTTGGGGGAGCCTGAGAAAGATGGGATAAATTATATATACTGCATGAAAACAGATGAGGGAGAGAACTGTTTAAAAGCGATATATGATTAGGTATTATTGTCATGACAGGAGTCCAGAATGAAGGCTGCATAGTGGAGTGGACTTGGGGGGATGGATTTATAACAATGAAAGGATTTTTTTTTTACTTTGCAAAGAGAAGAGTCAACTGGAGTGGGGGGTGGGAGAGGTTGGGCAGGGAGAAAAGTACAACAGTGAGTGAACGGAAATCCAAAATGTCTGTAAACTTTCATTAAAATTAATAATAATGGAAAAAAAGAAAAAAAAGGTAAGTGTTCCTAATAACATACTCTTGAGTCTGGAAATGAGAGAGCAAATAAAAATACCCAATTGGAAATATCTAGAAAAGACTGGAAATATCTTTTGTTGTTGTTGTGTACTATCAAGTCAGAACCGACTCATATCCGACTCTCCAGCAGGTTTTTAGAGGTAGTAAATCCCATGGGAGCAGTTTCCCCGTCCTCCTTCTGTGGAGAAGCTCATGCATTTTAATCACCTGCCTTTGGGTTGACTGTGCAACTAACTCCTTACCATTAGGCCACCAATCCAGAAAAGTAAAAATATGTTTAGATCTTTACAATGTTGACTTATAGATATCTTTCAAAATTAGCTTTTTATCTTTGTTTTTTTTTCTTGAAATTAGATTAGTGACATGACAATAGAACCAGATATCTATAACTTAGAAACACCCAAATACACTTTAATTTGTTTACACAATCATTCTGGTTTTACAAACATGAAGAAAATGAGTCCTTTTGTTCTGGCTCGTTGGTGAGGCATCTCAGTAGAGAAATGATTTCCCTTGAGAGAAGCCAATTTGTTTAAAATGATTAAACTGCAGCCTCTCCTGGAACACAATAATTAGCTAGGGAAAAATCAACTGATCATCCATTAGCATAAATTTTATTCTTATAAATTTGACATCATGTCATAAAAAGTTAAAACTATTTCATTCTTTTTTTCTTAACTTTTTAAAAGTGTAGGTTTCTGGTTTTATATTTCAGCTACTTTTGGTTATTTATGGCCCTCAAAATCAACTAAAAAGCAACTAACAACAACAAATCAGTTTTACAGAATTTTTATAATTACCTATATTTTTGGAGTAATTCTGTTGATAATGCTGTCTTTAAACCCCCTTATTATCAAATATGCATTTTCTCCCCATTTTCTTATATTTTAGTACACGTAAAGATACATTTTGTGTTTCCCTTCAGTTATTTAATTGGGATAAATTCATAAGTGTTTAAGTGTTGTATCAGCTGGTATAAATAATTATAACCTGGCTGTAGAAAGCTTAAATAATCATGTATAAATGAAACAGTTCTTTTTTATTATTTTTTTTACTGAAATTTTAACACAAGTTTACAGAAAACTTGACTTTCCATTCATTCATTGTTGCACATTCTCCTCCCTCCCTCCTTCCCCATAAATGAAACCATTTTTATATTTAAGTAGTTGCTCACTTTTTAAGAGAAATCAGCTATTGTGTTTCTTGCCATAGACTTCTCTCAATTATGAAAGCTCAAACAAATGTGCAGAATATGAATGTTTTGACAAAATAATTAATTTTCTTCAGAAAATAATAGATACTTCACTATATTGACCTTTAATGATTATATTGTTATTGCTGTTGCTATTTACTGTCAAGTGAGAATTGACTCATAGCTGACCCATCAGCTGATTTTCAAAAGCAGTAAATCACAGGATAGGAAATTGCTCATCTTTCTCCCAGGAGGAGCTGGTACATCTGAACAGCGTGCCTTTGAGTACACAGCACAGCTCCTTACCAATAAGCCAGCAGAGTTAATAAGT
>NW_006399774.1:4087849-4090183 GCF_000299155.1 Elephantulus edwardii | reverse complement strand
CAGGGTTTAGGGCTGTTGTACATAGGGCCACTATGAGTTGCAAATGACTCGACGGCACATAAGAACAACAACAACAACAACATTGTTTCTTTAAAATAATCAGGCCTGTTGTCAATGGAAACACAACCTTCTTGGACAAGCAAATGGCATGAATTGCATGATTGCACAAGAGGTGATATAATTCAGAAACGAAAGATATTCTTTTACTCCATTGACTTTAATACTTATGAGCTAGTATGAGCTGGTCAGGACCTTAAGAAACTTCTGGCCCTACTCTCCATAGCCAGAAAGAAAACTGTTATTACAGCTAACAGTGCCATTGCTCAAGGGATCTCATTCAGTTCGAATATGTTTTGTAAGCCCTTTATCTTAGTGTGATGTTCCAGGAAATTGCATTGCTCAAAGCCAGACTGTCTAAGGGTGAATCTACTCAACTTTTCTTTTGTAATATTCATGATAAGCTTTTTCTTCACCTACTTAAATATGCATTAAACTTATGAACATATTGCAGGATAGAAACAATTTAAGCTCTATTCTTTCATGAGGAATGCACTGCACCCAAAATATTTTTTAAGGTTTTTTGTTTTTCCTGAGAAGTCACCTTGGGGTAACTTAGGTCCACACAAACATCTCAGCTTTCATAGTTAGTCATAGGTCAGCATCTCCACTTCCTTCATCAGCTGTGTTGAGTTACATAGAGTTGGAACTGATTCATAGTTGACCCTCCAGTGGGCTTTCAGAGGCGGTTAATAGCACAGGAGGAAACTTCCTATCCTTCTCCTTCAGAGCACCTGGTGGTTTCAAACTGCACGCTTTTAGAATTGCAGCTAAGTAATAGGTCAGTCCCATTCTGATGGCATGATTCATGGACAATGTTTTCATTCTTTAATGTACTATCCATAATTTCATTTCTTTTAAGAACTAGGCCAATGGGAAAAAAATCACAATACTAAATACATTTATAAAAAATACATCTCAAAAGATAGTTATAGCTGATAAGCATTTCTTATTAAATCAAGGATTCTCAACCTTTCTGAATCAAATATCTTTTTGGTAAAAGTTAGAAGCACTGTCTCCAAAAAAACTCATCCATTCTCATAAAAAACAAAAACAAACCAAAACTAGCTTAACAGTTGACATCAAGTTGAGTATGACTTCTAGCATTCTCAAGTGTTTCAGATAGAACTGTTCTTCACAGAATTGTTAATAACTGCAATCTTTCCAAAATAGATCACCAGTCCTTTCTTCTGGGATGCCTTTGGGTGGATTCTAAATTCCAATCTTTTCATTAGGCATCAAATGATTACTCATTTGTGCTGCCAAAGTCATCCTTTCATCCCATTTGTTATTGTTGGGTGCCAATAAGCTGTCTTCAACTCACAGCAACATCAGGCACAGCAGAATGAAAACACTGCTGATTCTTCACTCTCCTTTCAGTTGGTTCTGACTTGATCCCATTGTAGCCACTGCCTCCATCCATCTCACGGAGGCTCTTCCTGTTTTTACTGATCATCCACCTGACCAAGAATGCTGTCTTTCTCCAGGGTCATTTGCCCAATAACCTGCAAAATGTATGTGATTCCTAGATATGGTCTTTAAATTTATCTATTGCTTCACTGTTAGTCATTCAATCTACTTATGAAAGTATGCTCAACATGCTCTCCAAATCTCTAGGATGATTTAAGTGTTACCTCGCTGATGCTGTGATATTAGGTCTGTGTTATATTGTATACTGTGGAGTCAGAACCAACTCATAGCTGACCCGTCAGCAGTTCTTCAGAGGCAGTAAATTGCATAGGAAGAGATTATTTATCTTTATCTCATGAAGTGGCTGGTGGACTCAAACTATGTGCCTTTGGCTTGCCAGCCTAACTCCTTACCACTAAGCCAACAGAGCTCCCAATTAAACTCCTTGTTTTTGTTGTTGTTGTTGTTGTTATGTGCCGTCAAGTGGCTTGCAACACATAGAGACCATATGTAAAACAGCTCTAAACTCTGCTCTGTCCTGTGCCAATCGCACTGTCTCTGACATTCCCATCCACCCAGTTACTGAATCAATCCACCTCATAGAGGGCCTTCCCCTCCTGTGCTGTCCCTCCACCCTTCCAAGCATGATGTCTTTCTCCAAGGACTGGTCTCTCCTTACAACATGTCCAAAGTATGTTAGACAGAGCCTCAGAATCCTTGCCTGCAAGGAGCCACCCGGTTTAACCCTTTCCAGGATGAATCTGTTTGTTTCCCTAGCAGTCCACGGTACTCTCAATACTCTTCTCCAGCACCACAGCTCAAAGGCATCAATTCTCTTTCTATCCTCCCTGGTCATTGTCCAACTCT
>NW_006399774.1:4072147-4079764 GCF_000299155.1 Elephantulus edwardii | reverse complement strand
AGTTTCCACACTCATTTGGGTCACCTTTCTTTGGAATAGGAGCAAATATAGATCTCTTCCAGTCAGTTGGCCAAGTGGTTGTTCTCTAGATTTCTTGGCACAACTTGGTGAGCACATCCAGGGCAACATCTGTTATCTGAAATATTTCAATTGGTATACCATCTATATTGTGTAGAGAGCAAATAAACAGAGAAGAGACAAACAATCTAGAAAATGAATGAAATCTAGAGTTGAGTCCTTGAAATTATCAACAAAATTGGCAATCTTTTAAGGAGTCCTAGCCCCACTCCCCTTACAAAAATAAATAAATGTAAAAAGAAAAAAAATCTATTAATAACTGGAAGACAAGACAAAACATTATTTCCTATCTTATAGAATGAAAAATAATTATTCAGGGAAATTATGAATAACAGAATGCCAACCAACTGCATGATTTAGAAGAAATGGAGAAATTCCAACAAAGGCCCATCAACTATCAAAACTCTCTCAAGAAGAAATAGAAAATCTGAACACAGCTAAAATCAAGAGGAAAAACTGAATTGGTAATTTAAAATTTATCCGTATTTAAAATAAGAGTTTAGGCCTTGGTTGATTTCTAGGTAAATTCTATAAAATGTGTAAATAACTAAGAATAACAGAAAAGAAAAAAAAAGAATAACAGTTCACAAAGACTTCCAGATATGAGTGTTTAAGATTATCAACACCTCTTGTTATGAGCGGTAATTCTTACATTTTCCCTATCCTGCACCATCTTCATGCTAGACAGTAACTGTGTTAACCCATCTTATTGGGAATCTTCCTCTTTCTTCGACCCACCACTTTCCCCAACATGACGTCTTGTCTTTCTGACAATATGCCCAAAGTATTGGAGAGTAGGATTCACTATCCTTGCCTCTAAGGAGTTCTCTGTACTTCCTCTAAGACAAACTTGTTTGTTCCTTTAGCAGATCATGGAATAGTCAATACAATTCACCACCATTCAAAGACATTGAGTCTTCTTCAGTTTTGCTTCTTTATCATCCAAGCTGTGGCACGTATACAAAGCAATTAAAAATACCATGACATTGATAAAGTGTTCTTTATTTAGTCTTTTAACTGATACTGCTCTTGTGCACTTTAAAAAAGTGCACAGCACTTGACAGCAGATTTCTCCAATGTAACCAGTTTTTTTTTCCTTACTATCCCTACTATGGTGGAAGGAGGAGTGGTATCCACTTCCATAATAGTTTGTGTCTGGAAACCCTATGAACTTGGAGAGAAGATGAAAGGCACCCAAGTGTCAAGGACTCTCCTTCATAGGGTCACTATGAGTCACCTGCGACTCACGGCACTTAACAACAACAACAACATCCTTACTATGGGTGTTGAGTAGAGCCAAGTAAAATGAAATCCTTGACAACTTCAATCTTTTCTCCATCTTTCACCCTCCATTATTCTGATGCAAAACCCAGACAAAGATAAAGACTGCCATTATGTCTTAGAAATAAAAATAGATTTTAAAAATCAAGTAAATTCTAATCAAGGGAGCACTCGTGGCCTAGTGACAAGAAGCTGTGCCGCAGTTCTGAAGGCATGTGGTTCGAATGCACTAGAAGCTCCAGGGGAGCAGGATAAGCAATGTCCTTCTATGCAAAGAACTGCCACTGAAAACCCACCAGAGGTTCAGCTGTGGGTCTGTTCGACTTGATGGCACACCACATTAACAACAAATTCTAATAAAGCAATGTGTAAAAAAGAATTATACAACATAATCACTGACTCATTGTTGTTGAGTCAGAACCAACTCAGAGCTGATTCTTCAAGGAGTTTTCAGAGGCTGTTACTTGCATGGGAGAAGATTGCCCAACTTTTTTCAAAAGAACAGCTGGTTTTATACAGTATTTGTCCTTGTGACACTGAGTTAGTTCACTCAGCATAATACTCTCCAGCCCTTCCCAAGTTAGGTAATAATTTTTAAAAATCTTTGTTCCTGCTGCTGCGTAGTATTCTATTGTGTGAATGTACCATAATTTCTCAATCCATTCATTTGTGGTTGGACATCTGGGCTGTTTCCAAGTTCTTGCGATGGTGAATAATGCTGCTATGAACATTGGTGTATAAGTCTCCGTTTTGGGCCTCAGTTCTCGTATTCTCAGGGTATATTCCAAGTAGTGGAATAATTGGACCATATGGAATTTCTATGTTTAGCTTTTTGAGGAAGCGCCAAACTGCCTTCCAGAATGGTTGCACCATTTTACAATCCCACCAACAATGTATAAAAGTTCCTCTCTCACCACATTCTCTCCAACATTTATTACTTGCTGCCCTGTTAAGCTTTGCCACTGTTACTCAAGTGAGATGGTATCTCATTGTGTATTTGATTTGCATCTCTCTTCTTGCCAATGATTTGGAGCATTTCTTCATGTGTCTGTTGGTCATTCAAATACCTTCCTCTGTGAAAATTATTTCCTTGTCTTTGCCCAATTTCTACAAAACCATTATTGTGAAATGAGTATAAGGATCTGAAAAAAAAAGAGTATAAGGATCCAGGGGTGGTGGTGGAGGGTGGAAGCAGAGGGATGAGGATGTGCAGGGGCATGGGGGAATTAATCATGGAGTTGGACAATTTAATGGGTGGGGGTGAGGGAAATGGGAAGAATCCACTCTAGAAAACAATATATTTTGCAAATAAACTAGTATAAAAAAGATTTTTTTTAAAGCAGCTGGTGTACTTGAACTACTTGCCTTTGGTCTACCAATGCAACTTCTTACCCACTAGATCACCAGAGCTCCCTTCATCATAACCAAGTGGAATTTATTCCAAGAATATGTGTTTGGATAATCAAAGGAAAAACCAATGAACATAGCACACCATGTTAACAGCACATGGACAAGAATCTAATGATTACCTTAAGAGACACACACAAAAGTTTGACAAAATTCAATATCATTATTTTATGATTTATTTTAAAAACCCCAAAACACCCCCCAAAACAAAAGACTCTCAGGAAAATAGAAATAGAAAGGAACTTCTTAAACCTGAAAGAAGGGTTTCTACAAAAACTCACAGCTACCAACACACTTCCTAGTGGAAAATAATCTTTTACTCTTTAAATGGTAATTAAAGAAATGGTGAGAGAAAACATTCCTTTCTTGTTCTTGATCTTTGAGTGAAAGATTAAAAAACAAAACAAAACAAAAACCCAACAAAACCCCAAAACATTAGATGCAAGATACTAGGGAGCTCTGGTGGCCTAGTGGTAAGGAATTACACTGTCAATTTGAAGGTATGTGGTTTGAATCTACCAGCTACTCCATGGGAGAAAGATGGGCAATGAACCCCACGAATTTACTGCCTCTGAAAATTTTCAGGAGGGTCAGCTATGAGTCAATTCTGACTCAATAGTACACAAGAAGAAGAAGAAGAAGATACTAGCCAAGGAAATATTTTAAGTTATTTTTCTAAGCATAATGGAGGATCGATTCAGTGATTGGGGTAATGGGAGAAGGTGTGTCAGAGACGGTGAAATTGGCACAGGATAGAGCAGCATTTAGGGCTCTTGCACTTAGGATAGTTATGAGTCAAAAGCGACTCAGAGGCACATAACAACAACAGCAATGGAGGAGTTATCTTTTTTATTATGGTTGCTTTTACTAAAAATCTGCATGGCACAACCACACTTTTCTTGTCCACAGTTTTCTGGATGTGTCAACATTCTTATTATTGTTGCAGTGATTTCATGACGAAACATTTTTACAGGTTATTTACCAATGGAATTCTTAAATATATTGAAAACTCCCATTTATTTGTGATGTCTCCCTTTTTGTATCACACTTTTTTTTTTCTTACCAGAGTTTCCATCTCAGCTCTAGATCATAAGAGTGATCTAGATTGGGCTAAGAAGAGCTTTTCTTATTTGATTAATTTTAAAACATTAACAATCCTTAAGAATGTCATTTTCCTTAATGTAATGTGTTTTCCTTATTTGCACCTGTATTTGACAGTGTCTTAGCTTGTTACTTTTTAGAAGGGAAATGTTTCAGTATTTCAGTATGTAAACTGCACACCAAAATGGACATAAGTTTAGTTTTATTTCATAATCAACAAAATATTGGTCTAAACAACTTCATTTTGTTTTCCTTTAATATCACCTTTTGCACTGGAAACAATATTTCTAAGATACTAATTTTCATTGTTTTATAATTTATAGCTGAATAAGGCAACAATTCTGCCAGATAGACTCACCATATTTATGCTTTTATTTCCCTAATTTGAGCAATATGAAGTGGTTCTTACTATCTTTAGACATGCTAGATAAAAACCAAAGATTTTGCTAAATTCTCACATTAAACAATAAGGATTGCACATAAGTAGGTTGAAAAAACACAACTCATTTCAAAGCTAGCATTCATAGACTTTTCCTTGGCTACACGAAAACTATTAAGCGTCCATGTTAAGAATATGAATTAGAGTGACTCGATTAATCAGTAACTTTCCCCTTTGCTTTTCCCTCTCCTATCTTTTCTTCCTGTCACATTGTGTTAGAGACCATTGACTTATAGATTCACTAAGAATAATTCTTTGAGGCATAATGGATAACATACACTAAAAAAACAAAAAGAATAAATGCTGTACAGAATCATGTAAGAATTACTCCATTCTTGAGCCAGACATTACTATAATAACTGCATTGCAGACACTAAAATGAAAGTCTTTTTTTTTTTTTTAGTAAAATCCCAGTTTTTAGGGAAACAAACAAAACATACATAAAACACCTCTTTATTGCTTGAGAAATGAGCACAGGCTTTGTTAGTGGTACCCCAGAGAGCTCAGGTCCCAAAATGAAAAGGGTAGGAGGAACACTCCGGGACCCACTTTTGTGAATGTGCAATCTTTTAGGAGGGTAGGAATGGACCTCTTCACCACGGTCCCTGTGCCATGCACTGAGGCTTGATCACTGAACGAAGACACGTTAGAGGATTCTTCAGGAATTCACACAGGAACAGGCAAAGGATGACACCTGGTGGTGCAGACTCAGCTTAGGAAGGAGAATTCTTCATGACTGTCACGTCAATTTGAAGGCTTGGCTCTGCCTTTCAGCCGTCTGGGCTTAAGAAGGTTCTTCTATCAACTGCTTTCTTAACACAGGAAAGCAAAACACAAACAAACGTGTCCCTGATGAAAAATGCAGGTTCAAATTTTCCTTTTTAGGTCAAATGATTTATTGTTTTTACAACATTGTATGGGGAAAGGATACATAGGCCAGGCAACTCAATGGCACATAACAACAACAACAACAGAGAGGATTTCCTCTCTTCTTGGTTTTATTTTATTTTATTTAAGCCTCTTGCTTAGAGTTAACAAGCCCTCAAAGAGAGCCTTTGTATTTAAAAGTCGGTTGTTCTTATATTTTGGAGAAACATCCTCCTAAGTGGTCGAGCACTCTTCTGTCAATAAGCTGTACTAAAGTAACCGGAAGTCACTGTGATGCTGAACCGTGTGTCACTGGGGTGTCAAATGGCATAATGGTTACCCATGGTGGACAGTGTTTGGTGGAGCTCCCAGTTTAAGACAGGTTTGAAAACAGGGGTGGCATCCACTTTCTAAATAACATGCCTCTGGAAACTATGAACTTTTTGAAATGACAATAGTTACAGAAAGGCTTCAGGCCTTTCATTCATAGGGACGTCTATGAGTTGTGCTCGACTTGGCGGCAGTCAACAATAACAACAACAACAGTGTAAAATAACTGAGAGAGAGAACAAGTTATATTATAATGTTAGTAAACACAAGGATTTTTCCCTGCAATAACAAAGATAATTGCTTGAAAACGTGAAAAGAATATGTCTGAGTTAAAAAAAAAAAAAGTTTCCAATTTGAAGCACCCTTTGAAGAGGAGTACTGATTAAATGATTAAGTGCTTGGCTGATAACCAAAAGGATGATAATTCAAACCCCCTCTTTCCCTAACTCAACAGGAGAAAGACTTGGAAATCTGATCGCATAAAGATTACAGCTTAGAAAACTCCATGGGGCATTACTAATTGGTCCCTTGAGATTGCAGTGTCAAAATGAAGTTAGTGACACCCAGCAACACTGAACCCCTCATTTGCTCCCCCTCATTTGCTTGAGTGGCTCAGTTCTTATAAATCAGGGAAATAAGGGGGGGTACAGAGAGAATTTCTTATATTCTGATCCCTCTAGCTTCTGCCCACATGACCCACTAAAGCCCAAACTTGTAAGATAGATGTCAATATCATTCACTTGTCATTCTTAGAAGATGATATTACAGTTCTGCAGGTCAGATTTTTATAAAAAATGACACTGATTTTCCCCACCCTCTACAGTCCCATTGGAACTTAAGTGAGGATAATAAACCACACAGAACTTGCATTTTTATTTTAGTATGTGTATATATATATATATATATCGTGCTCAGATCTTTCGTTCATAGGGTCACTGAGGGTCGTTTAACTCGATGGCACTTAAGAACAACAACAACAACATATACTGTATCAACTGCTTCCTAGATTAGAATTGCTCCTTAATAAGCCTTAAACTGAATATGAAATATATAAATATATAATATTTGCAAAAAATATTCCTTTTGATATGAGACACATGTAATATGTGTTCAAAGAAATAATACCCTACGTGCAAATGTCCAACTTGTGCGAGCATTTTTAGCTGAGAAACTTCTGGGTGGCTGGGATTCTGCATAGTCTATCGAGTATTCATCCCCTTTCAGTAAAAGAGAAAAGAAGCCAAAGGGGAAAACCCCAAAGCCTCAGGAATCCGGGAAAGCCTTGATGATGGACTCGTAGGCGGGGGGCGGTGGTGGTGTGGAGAAGCCCATTCGCACGTTGTTACTGGACCAGTGGAAATCTGGGCGGCCCAGGCTGCGGGTTGTGTTGACCCCAGGGCTGGCACTGGAGGAAGGGAGTGTCATCAAGTGGCTGTCAGTTTCCACTGGAAGTGGCGGGCTCTGCAGAAATGGATGGAAAGTAGAGGCCCGAAAGCTTGACTTTCTCGGAAAGGAATTTGCTGGATCCATGGAGGCCTGTCGCTGGAAAGTGAGGCTGGCCAGGCTGAGGTTGCTTCGACGTTCACAGCCACTGTGGCGGTAAAACCCACTTCTGTTGAGTCCATGGTTGTAGGAAGACCTGGATCGCCGGCTGGGGCTCCACTGTGAGATGGGGGCACTGGCCCTCCTTCGAGACAAGCAGACGAGCAGGGCCCAAATGCAGCCTCCAATGACAAGGCCTATCGCCATGGACACGGTGAAAGACATGATAAGATCCTCTGAAAGAAAACAAAGCAAAGGCTGAATCCATTTTTAAAATAGATACTCCACTAAAAGTAAACGTACACAGAGAACACACAGCAAGTTACTGGTAAGAGATTCCTTAAAACCTGCTTTGAAATAGTGAGACAAAACAGTACTAGTATCTCTGAGCAAATGAAAACAAGCATGATGGCATTTATTTAAAAATCTCTGGCTCTGATTGTAAAATGGTGCAACCATTCTGGAAGGCAGTTTGGCACTTCCTTAAAAAGCTGAACATAGAAATTTCCTATGACCCAGTCATTCCACTACTTGGAATATACCCTGAGAATATGAGAACTGAGGCACAAACT
>NW_006399774.1:4067993-4072047 GCF_000299155.1 Elephantulus edwardii | reverse complement strand
GTCTATTTTGGTATAGATTATATTTCAACACCAAGTAGACAAAGATCCTCACCACAGGACCAACAATCAATGTTATGATAGATTATGGAAAGATTGAAATTGTTAATGACTTTGTCTTGTTTGAGTCAACAATCAACACCCATGGTACCAGCATTCAGGAAATCAGGACATGCCTTGCATTGGACAAGTCTGCTCTTCAACTTCTCCAAAATACCAAAGAGCAATGATGTCAGTTTGAGGACTAAGGAGCATTTGTTTCAGGCCATGGTCTTTTCAATCACCTGCTATATATATCAGAGACATGAACAATGAACAAGGATAACAGAAGAATTGATGCCATTGAGTTTTGGTGCTGGAGGAGAGCACTGAACACCTCATGAACTGCTAAAAGAACAATCAGCTTAGTCCTGGAATGAGTGCGGCCAGGGTGTTCCTTGGAGGCAAAGACTGCGATGTTTTGTCTTTTATATTTTGGAGATGTAGTTAGGTGAGACTACTCCTGTCTTGGAAAGGGACATCATGCTTGGAAAGATGGAGGGTCAGCAAAGAGAACACCCCGTAGACACTGTGACTTCAGCAACGGCTTCTAATATCTCAGAGACTGGGGCAATGTATAGGAAGGGGCAAGTCTCAGGGTGGCTGTTCATATAATTGCTATGAATTATATTTTATTTGACAGCACACAACAACAACAGTACAAAGATGATAGGATTACTTGTAGTGATTATGTTTTGGTCATGATGGCAGCTGTGTGGGAAGCACACTCATGCAGCCTTACTCTGTAGCTCTCCTAGGAATACTCTGTAGAAGTTTGGCTGTGATATCATACAGGATCATCTTTATGAAATATTTCAAGTGAGTGACTGTTAAGACATAAATCAGAGATCACTGTGCTTCTGGATATATAATTCGTCTTTATTTTGTAGCCATTGAGGATGATATATCTGATAATATTTTTGTCTTTAAGTTCATTGCTAGACATTTCAGAGCCAAATTCTTTGCCCTTAGTTGGTAAGTGTATAAGATATAAGACTCTGCTTTCCTGGTCTAACCTTATTATAGGCTCCACTTGACTTCTTTGAGCTATATCTATTCCTTGTTTCTGTTGTATTATTAAAAAAGCTCCTAGAGAAATATTTTATAAATACAGAGAAGAAAGAAAGGAGAAGAAGGGGGTAAAAAGGAAAGAATGCAGACAATGAATGGGATACTCAATTCTGAGTTCTATTTTGAAGCATTATAAAACTTTATAGATAATTTAGAATAAACTGAAGAAAATGGTATAAAAGTCACCTTGTCAATCCATCTGTTCCAATGGGTGGTAGAAAAATCATACTTCATCTGGAGTGTGTAAGGGAGCATGTGTGAAGTGTCTCATCCTCTCTCTGTGAACAGAGCTAAATGATCAATATGAAGAAAGTGGTAAAATTGATCGTACTACGATCTCATCTGGTAACAACAGCCAACATTAGACTCTTTCAATCATGCCTAAAAATTGTGCTTTAGGGAAATTTCCACTTTCAATGCAACTACAAAATGCAATGTTACTTATTAAATACCCCAAAGCTCTATTAATGCATACAAGCCCACTATGTAAAAGGGCTTCCCTCTGTGCAGACGTAACAGATTTAGTAAAGGCAAGTTTCCCTTCCAGTCTTCCAGCAATGCTTAGAAAAAAAAATCCATGTCTTGATTGTATCATAGTCATTTACACCTTTTCTTCTATATTCTGTTCCTAAAGGACGCAGTCTTATTATCTTATGACTTTAGAAACATTAGAGTTCAATTTCTTTTTGGGAGGAAAAAAAAAGAAAAATGTTCATTCAGCTGCATTACCTCATCAGCATGGCTTAATTTTATAAAGCATCAGTAAATCAGGGATCTGGCCTATGTTGTTTTATTTTTAAAACAAATTTCCAGTAAATGTAGTCTTCAGTTTACACTTACGAAGTCAAAATGTCAACATGACTCAGAAACAATACATTACATTGCAAGTGAACTTTACAGATTTGATTTGGGAAAGATAGCACAGGATTCAATGAGCCCACGTGTCTACAAATGCCCGAGTGAGCAATCGGTCATCGTCCAGGAGGATAACGTCAAAGGCCAGACTGAAGCCACTCATGCAAATACCTTGGGGTGGCTACCTAATAGAGTAAAGCGTCTTTCCACAGCAAAACAAAGAACAGGGAAAGGCCAACACGCGTGGGAAATGTCCACTGAGAATTTCTATGAAAAATAATCTAAAGAAAAGAATTCACTTAGTGGCAAGGCTGATAAAGAAATAATAGATTAGAGTCGAGCCTATGAAATCCTACGGCCTAGCAATAAGAAGTTACATATGCTAAAGGCATACAACTCAAAGCTAGTTCAAAGTTGCTCGGGGGGGTGTGTCTGGGGGGTAATGATAGGCAGTTTCCTTCTTGTGCAATACATTTATTCTTTATATTTGTCATATATGATTCCCTTCAAGATTCTTTGGAAGGGATTTAAATAATTGTAAATTTGTTCATGTTATGATTAGGTGTCATGGAGTTTACCACGACTCATAGCGACCCTAATAGATCCGAACCCTGTCCTATTCTGTGCCATCGTCTTCATCTCTGACTTACTCAAGTCCACCATTACATTCCATTTGTCAATTCAGACATGTGGCTCATGGAGCTGGAGATTTGCTCTGAAGAGTTGAAGGGCTGAAAGCTTCAGGATTAGAAGTTGTAATGCTGGGGGCAAGCTCTAAGAAAACAGCACACAGATGGATAGTAAAAGAAACTATGTTTTTAAAACAAACAAAACAAATAGCATATTGCTGTCAAGTAGATTCTTACTCATGGCAACGTCTGGATTAAAGAGAAGAACTGTCCTTGTTTGTAGTCTTTATGGAAACCGATCACCAGGCCTTTCTACTGTGACGCTGCCGGATGAATTAAGAGTCAACCCTTCAGGTTTGCAGCCAATAAAAAACCACTTATATCATCTAAGAACCTTAAAGAGTCAGTAATGAGATTAAAATGGTATACCAGAACATGCATATTTAACACACAAGAAGTTAACGATGGACAAAGAAAAGGTTGGGGGAAAATACAACATTTTGAAAACAAATAGCAAAGAGAAAGACACATAAATCCTAACAGATAATTACATTTCAAGTAAGCAGAACAAGCAGCCCAATAAATTATTATGAAATAATTTAGGCAACATGGAAGATACTTTTTTATTCCAAGGCACAGGGTAAAGACAGACAAAAGATGGGGGGGGGGGGGGAAGACACCATTGAAGTGGTGAACAGAGAGAGCTGGGGAGACTCTATGGGAGCTCTGGTGGCCTAGTGGCAAGAAGCAGTATTACAATCCCAAAGGTGTTTGTTTCGAAGCCTCCAGATGTTCTGCTGGAGGAGGGGAAATCTCCTCCTGTGCCAGTCAGATCTGATTCGACGGCACACAACAAGGGAAAAGAAATTAATTCATTAAAAAAAAAAATATTCAGCAAAGCATTTGAGATAAGTATGGTTACTAAAGATAAAGAAGGAATCTTATAATGATGAAAGGGAGACTCATTCAGGAAGATAGCACAATATAAACATATAGACTCAAAAGGTCATTACGAGAAAGAAAAAGAAATGCCGAAATGGATGTTAGAAGAGACTCAGAAACTCTTGGAATGAAAAGAAGTGAAAACCAGGAGAAGGAGAGCTATGGTAAAAAGGCTAAAAAGAAGATTTCAAAGGGTGAAAAAACCTCGCTCTAGAGCTGTGCGGCTAAATTAAGACTTCTGCCCTCCAAAACTATGAGTGGATAAATATCTGTTTGTTGAGGTCAGCCACTTATGGTGTTGTGTTTTTTGTTTTTTTTTTTACAGAAGCACTAGATAAATAAGAGACATAGTAACTCATTAACGCACTCCTACATAACCGATGTAGAAATCACACATAAAATTATAATTTGAGAGAAACGAAAGCAAAAGTATGTTGTTGTTGTTGTTATGTGCCGTCGAGTCGCCTGCGACTCATAGCGACCCTATGTACAACAGCCCTAAACTCCGCTCTGTCCTGTGC
>NW_006399774.1:4059179-4059863 GCF_000299155.1 Elephantulus edwardii | reverse complement strand
CAATTTGATGGGTAGGGGGGTGAGGGAAATTGTAAAAAATTGTTCAAATTTGTATTAGGATTTTGTAAATAAACTAATGAAAAGGAAAAAAAAAATCCTGGCTTTGAGACCATTTCAGGAAGTATCATTAGAGAAAAACAAAAGGTATCAAATGGCTTCTTTTTTGCTTTATCATTCCAGGTTATTAGTGCTGTTGTAAAGGCGGGGGGGGGGGACCCCAACCAGTGACCACTCCAGTTACCAAAAATCAAGAAAAGGTGGTTTATTCATGCATGCTGTAGAAAAGGTGGAAAATGCAGATAGATGAGAGTGGGAGAATCAGATAGCTGCAGGCCAGTTAAACCAGAACTCCTGAAGTTCCACCTACAGAAAGATTTATACACCAAAGCTCCATTTACATCAAGGAGATAAAGAAAAGGGGATGGTCCTACAGTGGGTTTCCTGGTTTCTTAGATAAGAGAATTCTTTTGAAATCAGTGGCAACCTCATGCCTTCATCTTATCAGAGACCAGGATAATCACAGAGCACAGAGAGGAGAAATGCACCAGGTATTACAACAGCATGCAGAACCAGATAAAGCCATTTAGTCCAGCGAGGGCAGGCAAGTACAAACAAAGTAGACTATAAACTGTGTGTCTAGGGACCACTTTACTTTTAAGATATTGATGCTATAATGTTGTTGTT
>NW_006399774.1:4039370-4057064 GCF_000299155.1 Elephantulus edwardii | reverse complement strand
TGTCAGAGACAGTGCGATTGGCACAGGACAGAGCGGAGTTTAGGGCTGTTGTACATAGGGTCGCTATGAGTCGCAGGCGACTGGACGGCACATAACAACAACAAACAACAACATTGGCCACAGGAGTTCAGACTCAGATCAATATTCCACAGCTCTCTGTGCCAGACAGCGTGCATGATTGCTTCACACTAAAACAATGCTAGCTTACAATCTTTAGGACTTAGGAGTCCCAGAGGTTCACTCTTAATGTTTAGTTTTTTAACACTTATAAAAGTATCCAAAGATTATTCCTTTTACATACCGTGCTAATGTATATATCAGGCTGACAAACACCTTCACAATTTCATTGTCCCGCTTTATTCTCAGATTTCATGAGCTCCACCCCCCCCCCCATATCGCCCACCTGCAGGCTTCCTGATGCCTCAGTTCCTGAGCTTGTTCTGAGATAGAAAGGGCAAGGGTCGCCCCATTTGGTGGGATGACTGATTTACATCCTATTTCCTGAATTCCTGAGCTTTTGCCTGCTGCTGGCTCCTGATGGAATGAGCTAAGCAGACAATTGGGCTCTATCTGGGTTTTCAAGTCCCAGCTCAGGCTGCCATCATGTCCTTGTTGTGATAATGAAATTCCTGTCTCCAAAGCCCACAGAATCTCTGATACAGCAGTATCCTGTAATTTATAGAAATTGTAATTGCTCAGATTTCCTGTGTAAGGGGGTGGGAATGGAAATTCTGCCTTATTGTCTGTTATTGTGGATGACAATTTATTGTCTTGATTTAAACTGGGTAGCTGAGGCCCTACTTTACATGAAAAGAAAGAAAAAATTCCTAGAATATTGAAGATCTCTTGAGTCTCACTTCCCTATACCCTTTCCTAAGATTCACCCAGACTCTACTCTGACACTCTGTTGACTTTCTAACTGTCTCAAAGCCTTTCAGTCTTTTTAAAATGCAGTGTCTTTCCATTTGCTGACTTTTATAACAATGCTTCTGAGTTGTAGGGTTGGAGAAGGGTACCGACTATTCGATGGACTGTTAAAAAGACAAACCAGGATGCTCCTTAGAGGCAAGCCTGGTGAAACTTCATCTCACACACTTTGGTCGTGTTATCTGTCAGGTGAGGCAAGTCCTTAGGAAAGGACATCATGCTGGAAAAGACAGAGGATCAGAGTGAGACGGGAAGATTCCCCCACAAGATGGATTTTCACAGGGACTGTAGCAATGGGCTGGTGCATAGAGGTCCTCAGGAGGGCACAGGACTTCCGACTCAACATCAAGAAAACAAAGATTCTCACCCCTGGACTGATTGGCAGCGTTATAATGGATGGTAAAGTGATCGAGATTGTTTATTGTTTTGGTTTGCTAGGCTCCACAGTCAACACTCTTGGCACCAGCAGCCAGGAAATTAAAAGACATATTGCGATGGGAAACTCCGAGGTTAGAGACCTCTCTAAAGTGCTGAGGAACAAAGATGTCATTCTGAAGACTAAGATGCACCTGATACATGCCATGGTTTTTGCAATCACTTGCTATGCCTTGGAGATCTGGACAATGACTAGGGATGGTAGAAGGAGAATTGATGCCTTTGAGCTGTGGTATTGGAGAAGAGTACTGAATATACCATGGACTGCTAGGAAAACAAAAAGGTTTGTCCTGGAGAGGGTGAAGCCGGGCTTCTCCTTGGAGGCAAGGATTCTGAAGCTTCGTCTGATGTACTTTGGACATGTTGCAAGGAGGGACCAATCCTTGAAGAGGGATGTCATGATTGGGAGGGTGGAGGGACAGCGCAGGAGAGGAAGACCCTCAATGAGATGGATTCATTCAGTGACTGGGGTAATGGGGGCAGGTGTGCCGGAGATGGTGAAATTGGTACAGGATAGGGCAGAGTTTAGGGCTTTTGAACAGAGGGTAGCTATGAGTCACAGGTGACTCAACGACACATAATAACAATAACCTATATGAGGAGTGGCATCCACTTCCATAATAGCTTACCTCCAGAAACTCTATGAACTTGGAGAAACTATGTAAGTTATACAAGTGTTCAGGACCTTTGTTCATAGAGTCTCTATAAGTCATTTATGACTTGACAGCATTTAACAACAACAATAGTATCTACAATGAGCTCTGGTGGCCTAGTGGTAGGAAGCTGTGCTTCAGTCCCCAAGGGCACACAGTTTGATTCCACCAGCTGCTCCACGGAGGACAGCCAATCTCCACCCACGTGATTTACTGCATCTGAAAACCCGCTGAAAGGCCAGTCATGTGTTGGTCCTGACTCGATGACACACAACAACATGGTGTCTTCAGAGTTGCATCCAACCAGAAGGCACACTGCAACAATAGCAGCATGGAGAAACCACAGTGGAAACCAGTAATTACATATGAATGAGCACAGATCTGTGTTTCCATACATATTTTGAAGACTTTCAGCTTTATGTAGTCACATTTTTCACCTATGTTCAACCCAGTGCCTGCACCTTACTTCCACAATAACCTTCAAATACATAAAAATATCCTAATACTTTATTCTAAAGCAAAGATAAACATAAATGATTTATAATAGTTTTAATAGTAAAAATTATGTACAATTATCTTTTAAATTCTAAGACCTGTCTTACTAGTATAATATGCTAACCTCAGTGTTTTTCTTCTAAATATTAAGTTATAGCCTTGAAATGCAATCATTCAAGATAGAGAATTCATAGATTTCGGTTATGTTTAGAAATTATGAAAAGCAATACAGCCAGAACTTACACTAAGCTTTCTCAATGTTAAAGCACAATTCATATTTACTTACAACCATCAGAGCACCAAATATTTAGAACCCAAAGTTCTGAATCAATAATTTGGAGAGGTCCCAGATTTCTAATTTAGAGACTTTCCCAGTACAATAAGGCTCCTGATTTCCTGACAGCTGGTACCAAGGTTTTTAATTGTGGATCCAAGTACCAAGTAAGATGAAGTTGTTGACAGTTTCAATGTTTTCTCCATTCATCATGATGTTGCCTATCACTCCAGTGGTAAGAATCTTTGTTCTCTTGACATTGAGATGCAATCCGTATTGAAAGGCTGTATTCTTTGATCTTCTGCAAGAAGTGCCTCAAGTCTTCCTCACTTTCAGCGAGTGAAGTTGTGTCGTCTTCATAACACAGGTTACTGATGTCAATTTGAGGACTAAGGCGCTTCTGATTCAGGCCATGGTCTTTCCAATCAATTCCTATGCATCTAAGAGCTGAACAATGAATAAGGATGACAGAAGAAGAATTGATGCCTTTGAGCTGTGGTCTTAGAATAGAGTGCTGAACATCCAATGGACTGCCAAATGAACAAACAATATGTCTTGGAAAGGGTATAGCCAGAATTCTCATTGGAGGCAAAGATGATGCGGCCTCACACACTTTGGGCATGTTGCTATGAGGGACTAGGAGAGGGACAAAAAAGGAAGAGGACTGACAAAGGAGAAGACGACTCTCAATTAGGTGGACTGGCATTGTGGCTGCTGCAATAGGGTCTAATGTGTCAGGAAGTATGAGGATGGCACAGGATAGGACAGGCTTCAGGTCTGTTGTTCATAGGGTCTCTTTGGGTCTCTAACAACAACAACAATAACAATAACAAGAACAACAATAAAATTCTGCTTAAAATGAAATCCTAGGAATTCTGCATTTCCAAGAAAATGACAGTGATAAGTCATATCCTCTCTGTATTTTTTTTAAAAAAACTAATAATAAATTAGAACAACAAAAAACCCTACACTGAAGCTATAATTTTAGCTTAACTCAAACTCATTGCTCTTAACTTGGACCCATTTCATAGCTGACCCTCCAGTGAGTTCTCAGGAGGCTGTAAATTGCACAGGCGTTTGCTTTCTGCAGAGCTGCTGGTGGGTTTGAACTGTCAGAGAAGCAGTACCTTTGAGTGAGTAGCACAACGCCCCACTAACTGGGCCACAAGAGCTCAACTAAAATGAAAGAAAAAAAGAAAAATCCAAATATCAAGTTACTTTGAAAATATACAGACAACAATAAATTATTAGCAATTATTTATTTAAAAAATAAAAATGTCTTGAAAGACTTAGATGGACTTGACTCCACATGTTGTTGTTGTTGTTGTTGTTAGGAGCCATTGAGTTGAGTAAGATTCATAGCAACCCTAGGAACAGTAATTCTGAACCCTGGGCCATTCTCACAATCTCTGACCCACTCAAGTCCATTGATACAGTCATTGTGTCAAGCCACCTGGATGATGGCCATCTTCTCATTCACCTTTCTTCCACCTTCTCAAGCATAAACTTCCTTTCCAAAGTAAAGCATCTCCTAGCAACATACCCAAAGTTGTTGTTGTTATGTGCCATCGAGTCACTTGCGACTCATAGTGACCCTATGTACAAGAGCTCTAAATGCTGTTCTATCCTGAGCCAACCTAGCCATCTCAAATGCACTTATTCCCACCACTCCACTCACAGAGTTGTTCCATCTCATCGAAGGTCTTCCTCTCCTTCGCCGCCTCTCTGCCAAACCTGATGTCCCTCTCCAAGGACCAGTCCCTCCTTGCAAGATGCCCAAAATATGTCAGATGAAGCTTCAGAATCCTGGACTCCAAGGAGCATTCCAGCTTCACCTTCTCCAGGACAAACCTGTTTGTTCTCCTAGCAGTCCATGGTATATTCAACACTCGTCTCCAGCACCAAAGCTCAAAGGCATCAATTCTCTTTCTATCAACCCTATTCACTGTCCAACTCTCTGACGTATAGCACGTAATTGTGAAGACTATAGCCCGGATCAGGCGCACCTTAGTCTCCAGTCTGTGAAACCCTATGTACAGTAGAGCACACTTAGACCATCGCATGCCCGAAGTATGTGAGACTTGCCTCCCAGTAGCACTCTCTGGCTGTACCTTTTCCAAGACATATTTGTTTGTTCTTATGTCACTTGTGTCTAATGTGACAGTTTGTCCTGTGGGTATTCAGCACTTGTGTCTAATATGACAGCTAAAGCCATCAATTCTTCTTCTGTCATCCTTATTTATTGTCCAGCTCTCAGATATATAGCAAGTAACTAAAAGACCATGGCCTGAGCCAGGTGCACCTTAGTCCTCTAGCTGACGTCATTGCTCCTCAATAATTTGGAGAGGTCCCTGATGACAGATTTTCCCAATACAATATACCTCCTGATCTCCTGACTCCTGGTACCAAGCATATTCATTGTGGATCAAATTAAGATGAAGTCATTGACAATTTCAATCTTTTCTCCATCTATCATGATGCTGTCTATCAGTCCAGTGGTGAGAATGTTTGTTTTCTTGATGTTGAGGTGCAATCCATATTGAAGGCTTCAGTGTTTAACCTTCCTTAGCAAGCGCTTCAAATTCTCACTTTCAGAGAACAAGGTTGTGTCTTCTGCATAACAAAGGTTTTTGATGAGTCTTCCTCCAATTCTGATCTATACTATCTTTATAGAGTCTGGATGACACATCACATGGTGTTTTTCAATTACTTTATATGCATGTGAAACTTGGATAGTGAACAATAATAGAAAAGAATTGATGGATTTTAATTTTAATGTTGGTGAAGAGTATTGACCATACTCTCTTGGATTATGCTCTTTTAGCATATACTCTTTTGAGCTTCCAAAATAGCAAACAACTCTGTTTTGGAAAGGTGCTTCTCAGAAGCAAAGGGGACATGCCTTACATCCTTAGGAAATGTTGTCAGGAGGGGCTAATCGCTGGTAAAGCAGAGGGACAGGGGAAAAGAAGACCCTTTGGGAGATGAGTTTAAAGGTGGTTGCAGCAATGGGCTCAAAGCAGAGATTGTAAGGGTGCCTTGGGCCCAGGCAGGGCTCCAGTCTTATCTTCAAAGGGCTGCTAAGAGTCAGAGCAGACTTAACAGCACCTCCCAAAGACAACATGCTTCCTTTCCACAAAGGTGCATGGAAAGGCAGGGTAAATCTGGAAAATGATAATAAACATATTCTGGTACAAGTGCAGCCTCAGGGAAGGGAGTGACAAGGTGACAAGTGCCCATGGGAGAGGGAGGAGATCACCCGGGAAGAAAGCCATCCTTCCTTTTTTTTTAACCTCAATCTTTTCTCTATTTATCATGATGTTGCTTATTGACCTAGTTGTAAAGATTTTTATTTATTCTGAGATAGGCGCTCCTCTGGACTAGTTAATAGGGAGTAAAACTGCTAACCCAAAGATGATGTCTACTTTGGCAATTTGAATCCTGCAGCAGCTCTAAGTGAGAAAGATGGGCAATCTCCTCTGTGCAATTGATAGCCTTTGAAAACCCTTGAAGGGTCAGCTTGAGTCAATTCTTTGATTGATACTTGAGAGGCAATCAATAGTGAAGGCTGCAGTTGGACCTTCAGCAAGCAAAACTGTCTTGTGCATATACAAATTTGTTAGTCTTCTTCCAGTCCTGATGCCAAATTCTCCTTCATATGGTCCAAATTTACAAATCATTTTCTCAGCATATAAGTTGAACAAGTATGGTAAGAGGATGCAATTCTGCTGGACAATATTCCTCATTTAAAACAAGGACACACCATAGAGAGGATTGTTACTGTATTGATCATCATGAATGTGAAGTGAGAGACAGTGGAGTAAAAAATATAATACGTAGACCTATATAAAGATGAGTGAATGCAAAGTTAGTATATAAAAAGAGGAGAAACACCAAATACCATTTAAAGAAAGGGAACACACAGAAAGGTGCATAAGACCTTAAAACATAATTAAAAAATTATAAGTTAATTGTCCTTATAATGTTGTTGTTATTGATTATCATTGAGTCAAGTATGACTCATAGCAAGCCTATGAACAAAATACCAGAAGCCTTTCTATAACTATCATTGTTTTATAGAGTTCATAGAGTTTGCAGAGGCATGCCGTTTGGGAAGTGGATGCCACTCCTACTTCTTGTAATAACAAACATTAATCTATAAGCACTTAAATAGGTCAGATTTACAGACAGGGACAGATGAAAAGAACTACTACACTCATGGTCATACCTAAGTTTGGAAGAAGGAATTTCTACATTTATATATATCTCATAAATATACCTATGTATACAGTAGAACTAACAAAGCTATGTAAACTTCCAAGTCATAATCTAACACTCTGATGTAATGAGTGCTAGTCCTGGGGCCTTGGAGCTATAGTCTTGAAGGATGAAAAGCCAGACATAGTCCACAGAGACAATGTTCTGCATCCTACCTTGATTATTAGTAATGAGAATCTTAACTGCTTTCTAGCACCTTTTAAGGTACAACTATTGGTCTTACCCTGCCCAAACAAAGAAGAGAAAAGTGTCATAGATTGGGTTATATACTATATAATCCTGTATATAGCATATGCAGGGAGCTCTTGTGGCACTTCTGTGAAGTAGCTGGATTCTGGAAGGTGGGCTTTCTTATTTTGGTTGAGGGTCACGTGTAGATTCTTTGTTTTTTGTTTGTTTTTATCATTCACAATCATGTTTGAGCTGATTGGATTTCCTGGATTTAGCTAGCAATGAGCTGTGGGCTGTAAGCCTCTTGTTTAGAGTCAGTCAGGACTTGGTGGGTGGGCCTTTGTATTTAAAAGGTGGTTGGACTCTGACTAAGTCTCTAGTTTGGTGTTAATTGTGTTTGAAACCTACATTTTTCTAAATGGTACAGCACTGGTCTGCCAGTTTGCTGTACTGAGGCAACTTGGGGTTGCTGTAATGCTGAAAGCTGTGCCACTGGTATGTCAAATGTCATAATGGTTATGCATGGTGGACAGTGTTGGGTGGAACTCCCAGATTTTTTTAACTTTATTTTTTATTGATATTTTAATGAAAGTTTATAAAAACTTTGGTTTCTATTCATTCATTGTTGAACATTTTCCTCTCTACCACCCCCCAGTTCACTATTCTCTTCTTTTTAAAATGTACATTTATAGAGAACTTGGATTTTCCTTCATTCATTGCTGTACATTTTCCTCCCTGTCCACCCCCTGCCCCATTTCACTTTTCTCTTTGACCAAAAAAAAAAAATTAATAATAATAATAATAATAATAATAATAATAATAATTTCTTTCATTGGTGTGTATTTTCCCATACCCACTCTAGGCCACTTTTCTATGCAGCTCTTTCTATGCAACTCTGGACTGTTGTCATGCAAATAATACCTAACCATATATTCCTTTTAAGCATTATGACGAGTGAAATATCTCAGTCACAACAGCACAAATACTGCATAATGTTACTGTTATAAAACAGGACTAACAGCAGGATTGGGAGAGAACAAAGAAAAGGGGATAAATAATGTAAACTGCATTGAAACAGAAGAAGGAAAGAACTGCTTACAAAACGCTCCCAGATTAAAACAGACTTGGAAGCAGGAGTGGCATCCACTTTCTAAACAACATGCTTCTGGGAACTCTATGAGCGTAGAAAAATGACAGCAGTTGTAGAACAGGCTTCAGGTCTTTTGTTCATAGGGTCACTATGAGTTGTGCTAGACTTGATGGCATTTAACAACAACAACTTGTGGCCTAGCGGTAAGAAGCTGTGTGTGCTACAATCCCTAAAGCATATGGTTCAAGTCCACAGCCCCTCCTTGGGAGAACTGCCTCTAAAAACCCACTGGTGTGTCTGCTATGGGTCAATTCCTACTCAACAGTACACAATAACAATAGCAACAACAACATAGCATATGTACCCCCGCTACAAGTATGTAATGATACAATGTAAACTGTCATCACATCTCCCATGATGTAATAAATCAAACAGATGTTTATTAGATGGGTTAGGGGTAGAACAAAACACTCCTAAATGTCACCAAAGCCTTTATCCTCTAGGAGGAGTTTCCTAGGAGATGGCTTATAATACCTTTTTTTATTAATGAAATAAATTCTTATTTTATACTGGTTTATTTACATATACATTGTTCATATACATTGTTTTTCACATTATCTTCGTTCATTGTGTTTCATACAGTTATTTCCATTTTATAAAATTAATCACCATTAAACTATGCCCACCATTGCCCTGTCTTTCCAGATCCCTGCTGGATCTTTCCCGTTTCCTTTGCCCACCTCTTCCTCCATCCATCAAATTGTGCAACCCTATTACCAGCCCCTCCCCCAATCCTCTCCCGTTTGCTTCTACTCTCCCTGCCTTGTTTTACTAGTTATCTATTTCTGTACTAATGGTCTTAGATAGTATTTGTCCTTATGGGACTGAGTTAGTTCACTTAGCATAATGCTTTCCAGTCCCTCCCAGGTTATGTAGTGATTTTCAAAATCATTGCTCCTGCATGCTGCGTCGTATTTTCTCTCACAAGAGCTAAAAGTAAAGGAAAGTTATATAAGACTGAGGACCTCAGAACCTAACAAAATTACGAGTGGAGGGTGTCCTTTTAGACCCAAGTCCCAACCTGAGTTAGGAAGCTCCTCATCCCAGGAGGAGATCTAAAAGGAATAATTAGCTTACAGATCCTGAAGAAACAAAGACTTCCTGCCAGAACCAACAAGGCCTCCTTCAGACCTGGAGCCCTGAATGTAGACTTCTCGTTTCCTAACCTGTAAGGTCATAAATGTCAGTTTGTTAAATAAATGCCATTTGTGTGATCTCTGTTAGAACAGAACCAAGAACAGGAGAAACAGGACTGCAAGGGCAAGTGGACCAAGCAGACCCCTCGACTCCTACAACCTCAAGACCGGAAGAACCATGTCATGTTCACCTAGCCATAAGGTTTTCAATTGTTGTTTATTATTTTTTTTTTAATTTATAAGTAGATTGTCAGTTATTTCCTCTCAGGCTGTCTTAGTCTGGACGTTCTGCTGAATCATATCCACCATGGGTCACCCTCAGGAAATACCAGAGGGACAGTGGCGGGCACCACAGCAACATGAAGTCACTACCACATGGAAAACTGACAAATGAGTGGGGGGGAGGGGCCAATAATAACAATTGATGTCAAATTTTAAATTAGCATAAAGTTAGGAAAGAAAAAACATTACAGAAATTATAAAAGTACCATGTGGAAATAAAACTTCAAATATTGTTTTTGATATGGATTTTCTTGATTTTTGTTCAGTTTAGTTCATGTACATGAACATGACTTCTTTTTTTTATTTTTTTTCTATAATTATATTTTATTAAGTTTCATAAACATTTACAGAGATTTTGAGTTTCCATTCATTCATTGTTGCACTTGAACATGACTTCTTATCCCATAAAGTCAATAAAAATACAGATTTTGGATATTACTGTACTAATTCTTAAGATTTTGACATAAAGACATTTTTTAAAAATAGTTACAATGTAAGATTTTCCAGGACTTCAGGGATATCTGGCAAAAACTTGTCTAGTTGGAAAAATATCCTCTTAATACAAATATATAAACTACCAAAATGTACAAAATAAGATGAAAGAGAGAAAGAAAACAAAAAAAAACCCAAAAACCATAGTATGGAAAAAAACCATAGTTTTTCCAGGATGGTTTCAAACATGTTAAAAATAATTACAGTTAATCACTTTTCTGATCAAAATTTTGAGATCCAAAAAATGTGTAATAAGAATAACAGACAATGGCCAAAGAACTCAAAATTCCCATAAGCAGAATCCCTGGCTGATAGATTTTGAAAATCCAGTCTGAATTTTGGTAGCCACTCTCTTAGTAGTTAACTAATACATACAATTGTTACTTCTTGAAATCCTAGTCTCCCTTTGAAGACAAAATTTTCATATTGGTAATATATTTCATGTCATAAAATAAGTGCTGTTGTAGTAACTGTGTCTATACAACTGGAAACAGGCCTGTAAGTAGAAAACCCTCAATAAAGAAAATCTGTTGCCTCTAGGAGTGATGTCTCAGAACAATTTGACCCTTCTGGGCCTAATAATAACGGCCACAACAATGCCTTAGAGAAATCGAATTCAAATCGGATAGCCAGTGTGTCTATCAACACCTCAAATGCCAGGTTTTAGAGTTAAAATTTAGTAGAGCTCACCATCTAGTGGTCTTGAGCTGAATTGTTTCAACATTAAAAAATGGGTATAATGGCAATAGGCTGGAGTGTGAATCAAAACATTCAGAAAACTTTTATAGCGATAAAAATTATAAACTCTGGTTTTCTCTCTCACCCATCTGCCCAAGATGCCGAAGGGAAAACAGGCCAAAGGGAAGAAGGTGGTCCTGGCCCCTGCCGTGGCTAAGAAGCACAGGAGGCCAAGACAGTGAATCCCCTCTTCGAGAAAAGACCCAAAAGCTTTGGCATTGGGCAGGACATCCAACCCGACCTTACCTGCTTTGTCAAATGGCCCCACTACATCTGACTGAAACGGCAGAGAGCAATCCTCTATAGACGAATCGAAACGGCAGAGAGCAATCCTCTATAGACGACTCGAGGTGCCACTGGCAATTAACTAGTTCACCCAGGCCTTAGTCTGCCAGACTGCTGCTCAGCTGCTGAAGCTGGCCCACAGGTACCGACCAGAGAGACCAAGAAAGAGAAGAAGCAGAGGCTGCTGGCCCGGGCTGAAAAGAAGGCTGCTGGCAAAGGAGACACCCCCACCAAGAGACCCCCTTCCTCCGTGCCGGGGTGAATACGAACACCACACCGCTGGAGAACAAGAAGGCCCAACTGGTGGTGCTCACCCACGACGTGGACCCCATAGAACTGGTGGTCTTCCTGCCAGCCTTGTGTTGGAAGATGGGCTTTCCCTACTGCATCATCAAGGACAAGGCCAGGCTAGGCCACCTCGTCCATCGGAAGACCTGCACCACTGTTGCCTTCACGCAGGTGAACCCGGAAGATAAAGGCACTCTGGCGAAGCTGGTAGAATCCATCAGAACCAATTGTTGTTGTTATGTGCCATTGAGTCGCTTGTGACTCTTTGCGACCCTATGTGCAAGAGCCCTAAACTGCATTCTATCCTGTGCCAACCTCGCCTCCTCAAACACACTCATTCCCACTACTCCACTCACAGAATCGATCCATCTCATTGAGGGTCTTCCTCTCCTTCGCAGTGCCTCCACTCTCCCAAACATGATGTCCCTCTCCAAGGACCAGCCCCTCCTTGCAACATGCCCCAAATATGTCAGACAAAGCTTCAGAATCCTTGACTCCAAGGAGTATTCTGGCTTCACCTTCTCCAGGACAAACCTGTTTGTTCTCCTAGCAGTCCATGGTATATTCAACACTCTTCTCCAGCACAACTCAAAGGTATCAGTTATCTTTCTATCATCTCTATCTACTGTCTCTGATGCATAGCATGTAATTGTGAAGACTATAGCCTGGATCAGGCACATCTTAGTCTCCAGCCTGACATCATTGCGCTTCAGTACTCTTGAGAGGTATCTGACAGTTGACTTTCCCAGTGCAATTCATCTCTTGATTTCCTGGATGCTGTTACCAATTACAAAGACAGATATGATGACATCTACTGCCACTGGGAAGGTAACGTCCTGGGGCCCAAGTCAGTGGCCTGCATCGCCAAGCTGGAGAACTCACCACCAAAATGGGCTTATGTACACACCGACTTTTCTATGCATAAGAATAAACTTATTTCACCGACAAAAAAAAATATAAACTCTGTTATTATCAAAGCAAATCAAGTTGTATCATTTGAGGTCTCAGCCTATAGGAGGACTATTTGGCTAATAAAAAGCTTTTTTGGGGAAAATTTCTTCTTTTAAAGACAATAACATTCAGGGTACAGAAAATTTCCCCTAATCATAATAGTTATACAGTCAAAAGTTCTGGTATCTTAGTGGCAAGAAGCTGTGCTGCAATTCCAAAGGCATTGCAGTTCATATCTAAAGCTGTTTTGCAGGAGAAGGATGGGCAGTCTCCTCCTGTGTGATTAACTGCCCTGAAAACCCACTGGAGGGTCAGCTATGAGTCAGTTCCAACTCGACAATACGCAACACCAACACCACCCAGTCGAAAAAGTGTCTTTTTCCTATGTGTCTTGGGGAACTCTGGTGTCATGGTCCATAAAGATTTGTGAGGCTAAAGGCCTAGCTTCTCTGACAGTTCAAATCCACCAGCAGGAGAAAGTTGGGGAGTTTCCCCACGGGATTTATTGTTGTGCCACTGGGTGAGAACTAACCCATAACTGACCTGCAGTGGGTTTTCACAGGCAGTCAATGGCACAGGATGAGATTGTTGGTGGATTCAAACTGTGTGTCTTTGGGATGGCAGTACAGCTCCTTACCACTAGGCCACCAGAGCCTCAGAAATGCACTAGAGGGTCAGCTATAAATTAGAACCAACTCAAAGGCAATAAGTGAGGGAGAGAAAAATGCATGCCATCTTTCAAGAAATTCTAAAGGTTCTATTTTTATAATATATTCAGAAGTCAATCTCCTCTTGCTGACCCTTCTTTTCCTATTAACCTGTCTACTACTACTCGTTGTGGTCCTGGTGGACATCAGCTCTGACCTGGAGTATTGCAATAACCTTCCAACTAGTCTTTCTTCAAACTTTGCCCCACTACCCTCTATTGTCAGTACAGAAGACAGAACTTAAGTAAAATCACATCACTTCTCCTTTTTAAATCCTCCAGTGAATCTTTATGTTTCTCAGAGGAAAAGTCACACTGCTCTAATTGGCTAAAAGACCTTATTTGACTTGCTTCTAATTATATGATCTTATCTCCTACTGAGCTCTGCTGGCTTTGTCCACAGAGATTTGTGCTGGTAACTCAAAGGTCACAGCTCTCCAATGGTTCAAATCCCCCAGCAGCTCTGTGGTAGAAAGATGGGAAATCTCCACCTGGGCTATTTATAGACTCAGAAACCCAATGGAGTGTCAGCCATGAGTTGGTTCCCACTCAATGGCAATGACTTTGAGTTTTAGGTTCATTTTCAATTTCCTGCTACCTTTCGCTGGTTCACTGCTGGATTCCAATCCCACTGCCCTCTTGGCCATTCTGCAAGCACACACTAACTACATGCTGCTTATAACTACCTGGTTGACTTTAAATCTTTGTTCCGGTGTCATATTTTTATTAAGACCAACGCTAATGCAGTATACAAAGTTGTATCCTATCTTAAATTAGAATTGTTACATGGGTATTAATGGGTTAAAAGTATCATTGAATTTTCAAGATAGTGTCTGGAATGGGTTTTTTTAAAGTCTTGATGGAAGAGCTGGTATTTCTTTCAGGTATGTCTGGAATGCTGGTGGACAAATAAGCAAAAGGCTAGAAAACCACCTCTAGATTTGAAAGTTTGTTTAGTGGAAAACATAGTATTTAAGGTATATAGGTCAACCAGTATTGCAACAGTAGAAGGAATATTCAAAAGGGATAAACATGCAGTATGGCTTTTGACGGGCTGAATTTTATAAAATTACACATAATATGGATTAGTTTTACAAAGTTAACTTGAAAGCATTCTAGAGGTACCAAGATCATGCCAACTTGAAGGAGCAAATATGAGGAAAAAGGAAGATCTTTTGGCATAATAATTTGTGAAAAGATTCAAAGAATGAGTAGAATTCTGAATTCAAATGAATCATACAAGGACCCATCTTAAAAAAAAATAAAAAATAAAAAAATAATGAAGTTCCATTAAATAAAGCCTAAAAGAAAGCACTGGGAAAGTGTGCTATCAGGGACCTCTCCAAAGTCTTGAATAGCACTGATATCAGCTTAAAGGTTAAAGTGTGCCTGACTCAAGCCATGGTCTTTCCAATTACCTGTTATGCATCTGAGAGATGGACAATGAAAACAGATGACAGAAGAATTGATACCTTTAAACTGTTATGTTGGAGAAGAATACTGAATGTCCCATGGACTGCCAGAAGAGCGTTCCTTTTTCCTTTTTCCCTTTCCTCACCTCCCCTCCCCTCCCCTCCCCTCCCCTCTCCTCTCCTCTCCTCTCCTCTCCTCTCTTCTCTTCTTTCCATTTTTTGAGAAAGTGCAGCCAGAGTGCTCCTTGGAGGCAAGGATGGTGAAGCTTTGTCTCACATGCCTTGGACATGTTGTTAGGAGAGGATATTTCTTGTAAAGGGACATTATGCTTGAACAGATGGAGGGGGAGAGAAAACTAAAAAGACCTTTAATGAGATGGATTGATACAGTGACTGCAACAAAGGGCTCAAATGTGTCCGGAATGATAAGAATGGCTTAGGATGAGACAGGGTTCAGATCTGTTGTTTTTAGGGTCACTGTGAGTCATACTTGATGCTACAGCAACCAAAAACAACAAAAGAAAGTATAAGTAATTAAGAAGCCCTTAATGGAATTAAGGGAGCAAGAACATGAAAGAGAGGTAATCAACAAAACCCAAAGCTGTTGATTCCCCCCCCAAACCCCAAAACAAAATATTAATGAATAATTTACAAATTATGATCAGAGTCATCAATGGAAGAGAAATGGATAGAAAATTACCAGAATCAGGAATGAAAGAAGAGACATCACTAAAGATAACCCAGTCAGTAGAGGTACTAAAACCAGGAAGATTTCACTTCTAAGTAAGTACCAATGAACTTCCTGCTGAACTGACCCTTCCTAGTATATTTTCATTATTGTTAACTGTTCCATGGCTGATCCTCCAAGTCATTTTCAAAGCAAATCTCAAGGGAGGAGATTGCTCATCTTTCTCCCTTGGAGTAACTGGAGGATTCGAATCACGTATCCTTGGGTTGAGAGCACAGCTCCTTACCTCTCAGCCACCAGAACTCCAGATACAACAAGGGAATGAAAACAAAACCAACTAAAATGTAGTCAGACACTGGAGTTGGTGTTTAGAGGATACAAACAATACTGTTGGCTGAGTTTCCTCTTCTGTATACATTCCTCTAAACTATGTGGAAGAAACAAGTCAAACTTGAATAAAAAACTCTCAATATTTCTGGTTCTAAATAAATACATAGAGGGTGAGGAAACGAAAATTAATAGAATGTGAAGGGAGAATCCTGAAAAAATATAGAATTATAGAGAGAAAGGGCCCTAAATTCTGTTTACAAGCAAAATCTGTTGCTAACTCTCAAATCACGTACATGTAGAACCTACTAGGAACACAGCCAAAGATTACACTAAACAAAAATTGAATTGAGAGCTACACTCCAATTTTTCTTTTCATAGGTGGCCCTCCATAAAGTTATATCCCTGAAAACCAACCAACAAAACTCCCAAAGCCCTACATTTTTCAGGGAAGTAACACAGAATTTAAATATCTTTTCCAAATGTCAAGAATACCATTGAAAATTTATTTATCTGTATATATATGAATATATGTATGTGTGTGTGTGTGTGTGTATATATATATATAGCGCGCGAGAGAGTACTGATGTAAAGCAATCTTTTCTTGTGTCAATAGTACTGTGTCTCTGTCATGTTGCCTTGTTGTTTTTTTAATGTTTATCACCAGTTGACATATTAAACATATGCAAATGCTGTTATTATTGAATTATAACCTTCTCAAAATATGTGTCACCTTGGCTAGGTCATGATTCTCAGTATAATGCAATTATCTTATTATGTTCTGTAAATCTTAACTTCTATGACCTCCACAATGTTAATGATGCTGGATTAGAGGTAGCTATGTGTTGGTGTAATCATCTCCTGTGAAGTGACCTGAAATACAATCAATCAATCAGTTACAAGAGTATCAGTGGGGGAATAGCATTGTTTTTTATTTGGAACTGACTCATAGCTGACCTCTACCCTGGCGGCCTCCTAAGCAAGTTTTTTGAAGCTGTAAATCACACGTCCTGTTGAGCGGTTGATGGGTTCAAAGAAACAACTTCCTATCTGATCCCCTGTTGGGATCAGAATAAGATGCAATACCATTAAGTCATATATCTGATCTGGTAACAAGGAAGTTTCCCTGGGCTGTGACCTATAGCAACTTTTTTCAACAAGTGATAAAAGGAGAGAAGAAATGAGCAGAAAAGGGGCCCTCAGCATCGGCAAGACAGAAGGACTAGGAGTGGAGATGTCTTCTGGACCCAGGAGGCTGTGCTGGGAAACTTGAACACAGGGAAGGTCACAAAATACTGAGATCTCTGAGGAATGGCTGGTCTACAGATGCCGAAGCAAACAACCACCTTCTTCCAGAACCAACATAGAGAGAGGAAGCCTTCCCCTAGAGCAAGCAGTCTGAACCTGAAATCCCAGCTACCTAAACTCTAAGGGAATCAACTTTTATTTGTTAAAATAAGAAATAGAAAATTACTTTTAATTTACGAAACCAGGATATGTAACACTTTCTCTAGGAAATAGGGCATAGAATGAAGACAGTTTCACAGCAGATACCTTGAAACTTTAAGAAAGAAAGAAATGGATATTTTGCAACAGAAAAAAAAAAAACAAACCTAAAAATTAATTGAGTGATCTGGAGAGCAAAATCTATACAGTAGAGAATACAGCCAGTAAATTTAAAGAGAAATGAATATAATGCATGCAGTTTGAAAGAACAAGGTGAAAATCAAATAGGAATGAAAAAAGAACACAAACTTAGGTACTTAGGAAACAGCTTAAAAACATGTAAATATGTATAATTGGAGTCCCAAAATCTGAAAAAAGAGAGAAGAAAGTTATAAATATTTTTTAAAGTATTTCTGAAAATTTTTACTGTTTGCATAAGATTCAAGACTTTAGATTCAAGAATCTTGGTAAACCTCAAGCAAATGTTTTTTTATGTATTTGGGTGTATATTTTCTTCATATATACATCATCACAATTTAAACGTTAACATTATTTTGGAG